>NC_088384.1:94581250-94917500 GCF_037993035.2 Macaca fascicularis | reverse complement strand
CATGGTGGCAGGTTCCAGTAATCCCAGCTATTTGGGAGCCTGAGGCAGGAGAATCACTTGAACCCGGGAGGTGGAGTTTGCAGTGAGCTGAGATCGTACCACCATACTTCAGCCTGGGAGACAGAGCGAGTTTTCGTCTCAAAAAAAAAAAAAAAAAAAAGAATAAAAGGTGACTAAGGTCAAATGAGTTCATATGGGTAGACCCTAATCCAGTAGGATGAGTGTCTTTATTAGAGGAGATTTGGAGGCAGATAAAAGATACTGTGAAAACACAGGAGGAGGACAGCACCTACAAGCCAAGGAGAGAGAAAAAGAAGCCAGCCCTGCTGACACCTTGACCTCAGACTCCTAACCCCCAGAATTGTGAGGAAATTGTTGTCTGATCCTCCAAGTCTGCAGTATTTTGTTATGACAGCCCAGAACATTGATCCAGTGAGTGTCACCCTGCGATCTGATCAGACACCAGGCCTTTTTGCTTAACCCGGATTCTTAGTGCCTAACATAACCTGGCACATAGGAAGACCAAGGACATTTTTATTTATTTTATTTTACTTTTTAGAGATAGAGTCTCACTCTGTCATCTGGGCTGGAGTGCAGTGGTGCCATCATAGTTCACTGTAGCCTTGAACTCCTGGGCTCCAGTGACCTTCCTGACTCAGCCTCCCAAGTAGCTGGGACTACAGGTGCCATCACCACACCCGACAATTTTTTTTTTTTTTTTTTAGGCAGAGTCTTGCTCTGTCGCCCAGGCTGGGATGCAACGGCATGTTCTCAGCTCACTGCAATCTCCACCTCCCAGGTTCAAGCAATTCTCATGCCTCAGCCTCCCAAGTAGCTGGGACTATAGGCACGCACCACCATGCCTGGTCAATTTTTGTATTTTTTGTAAAGACGGGGTTTTGTCATATTGGCCAAGGTGGTCTCGAACTCCTGGCCTCAAGTGATCTTTCAGCCTCGGCCTCCCAAAGTGCTGGGATTACAGGCATGAGCCACCATGCCCAGCCACCTGGCTAATTAAAACAAATTTTTTTTTGTAGAGATAGGGTCTCACTATATTGCCCAGGCTGACTTCTAACTCAGCCTCAAGCCCTCCTGCTTGGGCCTCCCAAAGGGCTGGGATTACAGGTACGTGCCACTGTGCCTGGCAGCAAGGATTTGTTGTAGGGATGAAGTGACCCTGCTTTAGGAGGCTGGTGGAAGTGTTTGGAGGGTAGAGAAATATACTCCTGGCATACTTCAGGGCTTTAATAAACAGAGAATGCAGCAAGATAATATTTTGGAAATTACAAATGGGGTTAGGTTTCCTTCCCTTCCACATCTGTTTTGTTGCGCTGCTACTGCGGTTGCCCTCAGCTCTCACCCATCTAGCGATTGTCACTCTTTGCCTCTGGGGAAGGACAGATGCCAGCAACAGCAAATAAAATTGTTCCTCAGGCCTGAGTGGCAAAATTGAGCCTGGAACACTCACAGTCCAGGGGGCAGCCTGAAAGCTGAAGCGCTTTTCATGTGTTACTGCCTGGAATAAGAGAGGGAAGGTCTTTTGAAATTCTAGAAATCTAGGTTTTGGAATTCTGGAAATCTAGGCATGGAATATACCATCATCCCTCCGTATCTGCAGAGGACTCTGGTTCCCAAAACCAGTGTGTAAAATTTCGGGAGTCCTGCAGGATTCTGGCGAATATGGTATTTTCCACCCGCATTGGGTTGCAGATGCAGAACCCATTCATATGGGCGGCCTACTGTATTTATTGGGGAAAAAAAAACCTCAAAACTATGTTTAAGTGAACCTGCGCAGCTCAAACCTGTGTTGCCTAAGGGACAACCGTATACAGGCAAAGCCTGAAGTAGAAAGGCAAAATGTGTATCCCCATACAACAGATGGGTTGAAGAGATGCTCCATTTCTGAATTATCAGGGAAATGTAAATAAAACAGCCAGGAGATAAAGGTCACATCCATCAGAAAGGCAAAATAAATATAAATTAAAACGTCTCTCAATACTGCGGTGGGCTAAGACTGTGTAAGTGGAACCCCATGGGGTGGGAGGAACCAAACCCTGGTGCAATCATTTTGGAGGGGAATTTGGCATTCCTTGGGAAAGTTGGGTACTCACGTCCAGTAACACAGCAGCTCCACATTTAGGAATATCTGGCTAGGAGAAAACCCCCCATCTGTGTAGAAGACTTGTCTAAAGATATTCATTAGACCTTTATCTGCAAAAGGCTAACAACATCCTAAATGCCTACCAGTGGGGGAATGGATGAATGGATTCAGGAAGGCTTTAATACCACAGAATTCTAAGCAATAGAGAAAATGAACAGAAATAAAGCCGCCTGTATCAACATAAAGTTGAAAAACAAAATGAGTTGGGAAAAAACGCAAGCTGCAAATGAAGACTTACAGTGTGATACTTTTATTTTTATTTATTTATTTATTTACTTTTGAGATGGAGTTTCACTCTTGTTGCCCAGGCTGGAGTGCAAGGGCACGATATCGGCTCACTGCAACCTTCGTCTCCCAGGTTCAAGAGATTCTCCTGCCTCAGCCTCCTGAGTAGCTGGGATTACAGGCACCTGCCACCGTGCCCAGCTAATTTTTTTTTTTTTTTGTATTTTTAGTAAATACGGGGTTTCACCATGTTGCCCAGGCTAGTCTCGAACTCCTGACCTCAGGTGATCCACCTGTCTCGGCCTCCCAAAGTGTTGGGATTACAGGCGTGAGCCATTGGGCCCGGCCAATACTTTTATATTTTAAAACCACAATAGCATCCATTTGTGATACCCAGATATGCACTAGAGGCATAATAAATGATAGGCTGGCTGTCTTCACCAGCTCTACAGCCCTAAGACTGTGTAAGTGGAACCCCATGGGGTGGGAGGAACCAAACACTGGCGCAGCCATTTTGAAGAGAAATTTGGAGGCCTGAGTAGCATCCTTCATCTTGCTCTGAACTACTGTGGATGGCACCATAGGAATTCCCTTGTCTTCTGGCTTCTTGTAGGAGATAAGAGGGCAGAAGTGAGGCCATGTGAGCTGGCTGTGTCCCTCTACTGAAGGCCACAGCTTCTACTGCTGACCCTCTTCAGGCTTTGGTAGGTCCTTACACCACTTGCCTCAGTTTCCCCATTCATAAAATGGGTATGATAAAAGTAACTGTCTCCTAGGTGCATTATGTGGACTAGATAAGTGTAGGCACTTGGCACACTGCCTGGTGGGTTATAAATAACTCAGCAAAAGTTAGCTTTTATTGTTATTAATCACACCCTTTCTCCATAACAACAAGGAACTCCTTCCCCACCCCCACCCCTCCCTTTTTTCTTTGAGACAGAATTTTGCTCTTGTTGCCCAGGCCGGAGTGCAATGGCACAAACTCGGCTCACTGCAATCTTCTCCTCCCAGGTTCAAGCGATTCTCCTGCCTCAGCCTCCTGAGTAGCTGGGATTAAAGGCATGCACCACTATGGCTGGCTAATTTTGGTATTTTTAGTAGAGACGTGGTTTCTCCATGTTGGTCAGGCTGGTCTCGAACTCCCGACCTCAGGTGATCCACCCGCCTCGGCCTCCCAAAGTGCTGGAATTACAGGCGTGAGCCACCGCACCCGGCTCCTTCCTCACTTTTTAGACATGAAAATCTCATGGCTTCCCTTAATATTACTTGACATTCCAAAATACAGGTCTGAAAGCAATTTTGTTTCATAAAACATGGGACCACATGTGCTTTGTAATTTGAGAATTTTTTGAATTTTATAAATGCAATGTGGTGGGTGCATAGAGTCTATATCAGTGGTTCTCACACGTGAGCATGAGTCAGAATCTCCAAGAGGGCTTGTTAAAGCACAGAGGGCTGGACCACACTCATTCTGTAGGTCTGAAGTGGGGCCTGAGAATTTCCATTTCCATTTACCAGCTGATACTGATGCAGCTGGTCTCAGAACCACACTTTGAGAACTACTGCTATTTTACTACATCCTTAGAGGGGTCTAGAGCAGCAGCCCCAAATCAAACATTATTATTTCTACTGTGGGCTCAGCGTGGTGGCTCACACCTGTAATTCCAGCACTTTGGGAGGCCAAGGCGGGCAGATCACCTGAGGTCAGGAGTTCGAGACCAGCCTGGCCAACATGGTGAAACCCAGTCTCTAGTAAAAATACAAAAATTAGCTGGGCATGGTGGCGGGTGCCTGTAGTTCCAGCTACTGGGGAGGCTGAGGCAGGAGAATCACTTGAACCCGAGAGGTGGAGGTTGCAGTGAACCAAGATTGTGCCACTGCACTCTAGCCTGAGCGACAGAGCGAGACTCTGTCAAAAAAAAAAAAAAAAAAGAAATAAAATTCTACCGTGAAATGTTAATGAAAGACTATAAATAGCCTTAAGCCAGTCTGGATTAGATTTAGCTACTGAGTAAGCTTTTATAAACTGATGCAAACACTTTCAGTTTGCAGAGAATTTTGGATTTTGGAAGAGTGTAAGGGATTGTAGACTTATAAATGAAATTTCATGACCAAAGATGAAAAAAAACAGTAATGTTAAAACATACGTTTTAAAACTATACTTGATCCGCCACCATCAGGGATTGTGAATGTGGAACGAACGAATGAATGTAAATAAACTCGTAAGGAAGAAGAAAGGGAGAAACAGTGGGTCTTGCATAGCTTCTATTGGCCACCTGGTGGCAGTATCAGCTCTCTGTCAAAGTTGGGGAGTGCTAGGGAGAGAGGCGATCTATGCTGTTATGTCAAAGACAGAACCAGGCTGTGGGTAGCTGCTGTATCTATAAGAGCCCTTGGGAGTTGCTATTGCTTTGTATCCAACTACTCCAAAACTTAGAGGGGTAAAACAACCATTTAATTATGCTCATGAATTCTGTGGGTCTGAAATTTGGAAAAGGTGAAGCAGGGATAGCTTGTCTGTTCCACATGTCCGGGGACCCAGGTGGATATACTTGTTGGCTGGGGGTGACTCACGAGCTGGGGATGGGGGCGTGGGGGGGAGGTGACTCAATAGCTGGGAGCTGGAATCATCCAGAGGTATCTTCATTCTCCTGTCTGGGTATTGATGATGGCTGTCAGCTGCAATCCCTACCAAGGGGTTTCTCTGTGTAGGCTAGCTTAGGCTTCCTCACAGCATGGGCTAGCCTGGGCTTCCTCACAGCATGGCGGCTGGGCCAGCTTGGGCTTCCTAGTATGGTTGCTAGGCTAGCTCAGGAACAACATGGCAGCTGGGCTAGCTCAGGCACAGCATGGCTGTTGGGCTAGCTTGGGCTTCCTCATAGCATGGCGGCTGGGCTCAAGTGTGAGTTTCAAGGAGAGGAGAAACAGGACACCCTTTGATGGGAGGGATGTCAAAGTCAATGTATTCATTTGCTAAGGCTGCCATAGCAAAGTATCACAGTCAGGGTGACTTAAGCAACAGAAATTTATTCCTCAGAGTTGTAGAGGCAAGAAATACAAGATCAGGTGCGGGCAGAGTTGGTTTCTCCTAAGGACCCCCTCCCAGGCTTGCAGATGGCTATTTTCTCATTGTCCTCACACGGTTCTTCCTCTTCGTGGCACATCCCTGGTGCACCGTTCTCTCTGCCTGGGATGCCCTCCCCTGCCCTCCTCTAACTGGTCACTCCTAGTCACCTATCCAGAGCTCTCTGCTCATCCAGAACAGCCATGACCCTGCCTCCTATCACCATTCTCATGGACCATGATGTTTACCACCACTCTTGTCACACTGATCACTAGCACTGCCATTTATAGACTGCTGCTTTATGTCGGACTAAGCTCTTCTGAGCTCCTTTAATTCTCACAGCAACCCTGTGGGGTCCATTTCACGGATGAAGAAACTGACAGTCAGAGTAGGGGAGTTACCAGCCCAGGACCACAGAACAAGGAAATGGCAGAGTGAAGACTCGAACCCAGGTCTGCCTGGCTTGAGAGTCTGTGTTTATCACCTCTAGCCACTGGGCCTCTGAAAGCCCTGGCATTGGTTAGGCCTCCTACTCTGTGCTATGCTAGCCCCCGGTTTAATCCTATCAAAGCACTAATCCCCTCATTAACGCAGGTGGCACCAGCTCTAGTCCCACCTGCCAGGCTTACTTGCTTATGCTTGGGCTGTCCCAGGGAAGGTCTCACCTGAGCTTAGAAATAGGCTGAGGGCCAAGCATGCATTGTATATTACATGGCAACGTCATGACAGTAATAAGTCCAGTGGACCACACCTCCTGGCATCCACGCCTATGCATAGCCCTCTCTCACCCTGACTTGGGACTTGTCCATGTGACTTGCACTGGCCAGTGGGACATCAGCAAACATGATGCAGGCAGGAGCTTGGAACGCAGGTATACATAGAGCCTAGTTCTCTAGGAACACTGTCACCTTGTGAATAAAGTCAGAGTAGACTCCTTAAGGATGAGAGGCTATGTGCACAGAATGACTCAGCCACTCACCCTGTTCCAGGAATCCCAACTGATGCCCCAGACATATGAGTGAGGCCACCTTGGACCACCTACCCCAGTCAAGTTCCGTATGACTATAGACATGTGAGTGACTCTTGCATGACCAGCAGGAGAACTGCCCAGCTGAGCTCAGCACGAATTGCTGAGCTACAGAATCCTGAGCAAATGCAATGGTTATTGCTTTAAGCAGCTAAGTTTTGGGGTGGGTGTTACGCAGCAAGAGATAACCGATCCCCTGCTGTGTGTCCCCTTCTGCCCCAGCACCCTTCTTAGGCTTCTAGAAGGGCCCCTCTGCTGCTGCTGGCATCCACCGCTCGAGCACTCCTGCAGTTCCCAAAGTGGTCAGAATTTGAGGCACCAAGCCCCTCTCACCAGTTCTGGTGTCCCCTTGGGTCTGCTACAGCCATGCTCACTTGTAGCTTGTGCCTTAGAGAACTCTGCTCTGAAACACCGTCAGGTGAGGCTGGATCCAGGGTCTCACATAGTGTCCTTGGGGCTCTGTGTTACTCAGCTCTTGGCTCTGCTTGATTCCGCTGGGATTCACTGTGCAGACAGGGTTTCCCCACACAGTAGCTGTGGTCCACTCCCAGGTGTTAACTCAGTTAGCAGCTGGAGGGCTCGGGCAGCTTCCATTCCCTTGCTTGGCTTTGGGCCTGTAGTGGAGGCTTTCCAGGTGTCCGCCTCAGCGAAAAAAAGCCCTGAAGCAGAACCTCAACAGAGTTCATGGTGGCAGCTTTGCCATTTCTGACCTCCAGCCTGGGGACAGACAGGAAATGATTTTGCAGTCAAGACCAGTGTAATAGTAATAGTACTGTAATAATCATTTTACTTTCCTGCTGTGATCCTCTACTTAATACAAGGATATTATACATTTTACCTTTATTTGGTATATTTTGTTTATCCTCATATTCCTTTTATTTTTTACATGATAGCACATCATATATATATATATACACATACACACACATATGTGAGGTAAGATCACGCCACTGCAGTCCAGCCTGGGCAACAGAGCAAGACTCTAAAAAATATATATATATATATACACACACACACATATACATACATACATACATACATATATATATATTTATTTTTTTTTATTTTTTTTTTTTTAGACAGAGTCTTGCTGTGTTGCCCAGACTGGAGTGCAGTGGCGCGATCTTACCTCACTGCAATCTCCACCTCTTGGGTTCAAGCGATTATCGTGCCTCAGCCTCCCGAGTAGCTGAGATTACAGGCGTGTGCCACCATGCCTGGCTAATTTTTTGTTTTTAGTACAGACAGGGTTTTGCCATGTTGGCCAGGCTGGTCTCAAACTCCTGGCCTCCAGTGATCCACCTGCCTCAGCCTCCCAAAGTGCTGAGATTACAGGTGTGAGCCACCACACTCGACCAATAGCACACTGTTCTTTAATTTCTTGTTTATTTTTATATTAGCATGACCTTTATTATCTTATTATTTTATATTTTTAAAATCCTTTGGTCCATCAACTTCATTCATAGTAACATCATTTCCAAATACATATTTTTGCAGGGATACTCCTTGCAGTGCTATTTGTAATAGGATACATTTGGAAACAGATTCAAATGCCTTTCAAAGATAGAATGATTAAATAAACCATGGAATGAAACATAATAGAATACTATTCAAATGTTTAAATGAATGAGTTACTTCACAAGGAATATGCAGGAACTACATGACTAAAACTTGCAAAGGCTATTGTGTGCCACGAGACTTGAATAAAGGAAAAAGTCATATCCACTTTTGGCTAGAAGAGTCAATAAAGAAAAGATACCATCTTTCTATCTTTTCATCTATAATTTTAATGGAATGCAAACAAACATACCAACAGGATTATTTTGGAACTTGACATACTGATTCCAAAGATCATGCAGGGGAATCAAGAAAAGTTCTGGAAAAAAAGAGAAACATGGGAGACAAACTCTGCCAGATCTTAAAGTATATTATAAAGTGACAATAATAAACAGTTCATTGCAAATTCAGAAATAGAAAGATGAATGAAGCAGATGAGCAAGTCTGGAAGTAGACCACAATATTTAAGGTCATTTAATAAATAATAAAAGTGGCATTTACATTAGTGGAGAAAGGATGGATTACTCACTAAATATTGTTGGTGCAACTGGCTAGTCATCTGAAAAGAAATTCAGCTGGAGATTTACTGCAAACCTATGCCAGGATAAATTCCATCTCGATAAATAAATTATGGTACATGCATGCAATAAAATACTACACAGCAATGAAAATGAACCACAGCTACACACAACATGAATGGATCTTAAAAACAATGTTGGCCGGGCACAGTAACTTACACCTCTAATCCCAGCACTTTGGGAGGCCGAGGCGGGTGGATCACCTGAGGTCAGGAGTTTGAGACCAGCCTGGCCAACATGGAGAAACCCTATCTGCACAAAAAAACACAAAAATTAGCCACACGTGGTGGCATGCACATGTAGTCCCAGCTAGTCGGGAGACTGAGACAGGAGAATCGCTTGAACCCGACAGGCGGAGCTTGCAGAGATCGCATCACTGCACTCCAGTCTGGGCAACAGGGTGAGACTCTGTCTCAAAACAAAACAAAACAAACAAACAAAAACACAATGTTTAGGGGCGAGGTTCAGTGGCTCATGCCTATAATCCCAGAGCTTTGGGAGGCCAAGACAGGAGGGTTGCTTGAGTCCAAGAGTTCGAGACCAACCTGGGTAACAAAAGGAGGCCCCTGTCTCTACAAAAAATGAAATAATTAGCTGGGCATGATGGCACATGCCTGCAGCCCTGGCTACTCAGGAGGCTAAGGTAGGAGGATCATTTGAGTCCAGGAGTTTGAGGCTGCAGTGAGCCATGATTGTGCCACTGCACTCCAGCCTGGGTGACAGAGTTAGACTCTGTCTCAAAACAAAACAACAGAATAGTGTTTAGGGATGCATGATGAGGTAGTAACATGATAAGGAACATGAAATAGAATACCGTTGACATCAGTACAATGGTCTCTTCTAAGGAGGAAGGAGCAGATTTTGATGAGAAAAGAGGGATCACACTGGAGGCTTCTAGGGTGGCAGCAGTATTCTATTTCTTGACCATAGCGGGTGGCGGTCATACAGGTGTTCATTTAGCCACAGTTGTTTGGGTGTACATTTATGACATTTGTGTTTTATATCATTATATGTGTGTATGTATTACCAAAAAAGATTTTTTTTTTTTTTTTGAGATGGAATCTCGCTCTGTTGCCTAGGCTGGAGTGCAGTGGCACAGTCTTGGCTCACTGCAACCTCCACCTCCCAGGTTCAAGCAATTCTTCTGCCTCAGCCTCCCAAATAACTGGGACTACAGGCCCGTGCCAGCACACCTGGCTAATTTTTGTATTTTTAATAGAGATGAGGTTTCACCGTATTGACCAGGCTGGTCTCGAACTCCTCACCTCAAGGGATCCGCCTGCCGTGGCCTCCCAAAGTGCTGGGATTACAGGCGTGAGCCACCATGCCCAGCCCAAAAAGGATTTTTAAAAAACCACATATATGAAAACAAAACGTAGGATGTTTTTTCATTATCTCAAAATGAGTGAGGCCTTTTAAACTATGACATAAAACCCAAAAGCAATTTTAAAAGATTGCTTCGAGTCCACAAAAAGAATCTGAGTGGAAAAACACCCCAACAAAGTTAAAAGACAAATGACATCATGGGAAAATGTTTGCAATTCTTATCAGTCTCTTAAGAGAAAAGAGCCAAGGAAGCCAGGCTCAGTGGCTCACGTCTGAAATCCCAGCTCTTTGGGAGGCTGAGGCAGGTGGATCACTTGAGCTCAAGAGTTAGAGACCAGCCTGGCCAACATGGTGAAGCCCCATCTCTACTTAAAAAAAAATACAAAAATTAGCTGGGCATGGTAGTGGGCACCTGTAATCCCAGCTACTCAGAAGGCTGAGACAGGAGAATCGCTTGAATCTGGGAGGTGAAGGTTGCAGTGAGCCAAGATTGTGCCACTGCACTCACTGCACTCCAGCCTGAGTCTCCAAACAAAAAGAACCAAAGGTTGGGGATAGATTTTCAGAATCTCATGAATGCATTATCCATGAAAAATAATATTAAGATAAGGGAATAAAGCAGAAGCTTGGTTTGTATTGGCATGGAGTGATCTTCAAGATATATTGTTAAACCGCAGTATGCTACCATCGGGGTAAAATTTATAAGTATATGTCATGGATATGCTGAGTGCATGTCCATGGTGCTGTTTATCATGTTTGTGATATAATTTATGCAGATATATATAATTTATACAGACATACATTATAAAGAAACAAGAAAGGAGCATCCCCACTTGTAATCCCAGCTACTCAGGAGGCTGAGGTGAGAGGATCGCTTGAGCCCAAGAGTTTGAGACCAGCCTGTGCAACAATAGTGAAATCCTTCACTGTTTTTTTTTTTTTAAAGCAGCAGCTCACTATGTACTGCTATGCACTGAGTGATATCCAAGAAATATTGCTATATGATAAACAAAACAAGGCTAGACAAGAGTGTTGTTACTTTTTATCTTATTTTTTGAGACAGTCTCACTGTAGCCCAGGCCGAAGTGCAGTGGCACAATCACCGCTCACTGCAGCCTGGATCTCCTAGGCTCAAGTGATCCTCCCACCTCAGCATCCCGAGTAGCTGGGGTCACCATGCCTTATTCATTTTCTTTTGCTTTTGTAGAGACAGGGGTCTTGCTATATTGCCCAGGCTAGTCTCAAACTCCTGGGTTCAAGGGATCCTCCCACCTCAGCCTCTCAAAGTGCTGGGATTACATGCATGAGTCACTGTGCCTGGCCCAACTTTTTAATTTTTTTAATGGAAAATTTTAAACACACACAAAAACAGAGAAGTATAACCAGCCCCTGTGTACCTATTCCCCCTTATTCAGTGACAATCAACACATGGTCACTCACTCTTGTTTTTTTTTGTTTGTTTGTTTTGTTTTGTTTTGTTTTTTGAGACAGAGTCGTGCTCTGTTGCCCAGGCTGGAGTACAGTGGCAGGATCTTGGCCCACTGCAAGCTCCGCCTCCTGGGTTCACGCCATTCTCCTGCTTCAGCCTCCCAAGTAGCTGGGACTACAGATGCCCACCACAACACCCAGCTAATTTTTTGTATTTTTAGTAGAGACAGGGTTTCACTGTGTTAGCCAGGATGGTCCTGATCTCCTGACCTCGTGATCCGCCCACCTCGGCCTCCCAAAGTGCTGGGATTACAGGCGTGAGCCACTGCGCCCGGCCCACTCTTGTTTTATCTACAGGCCCTGGCCTATTTTGGAGCAAATCCCAAATATGACTTCACCTGCAAACATTTCAGTATGCATCTCTATAAGATAAGCTCACTCATTCTCTCTCTCCCTCCATAAAACTACAAAAATCACAACCACATCTTTAAAAATTATCAATAATTCTTTCATATTATTAAATATCCACATTTCCCAGATTTTCACAGAAGTTTCTTTTATCAGACATGGCTTATTAGAATTAGGAACAAAACAAGGTCCACACTTTATATTTGTGTTACGCTTTTAAATTTTATTTTTCTTTTCTTTCTTTCTTTCTTGCTTTTTTTTTTTTTTTTCCTAAGGGCAAGTTTTGCTGTGTCACCCCGGCTGGAGTGCAGTGGCATAATCTCAGCTCACTGCAACCTCTGCCTTCCGTGTTCAAGTGATCCTCCCATCTGAGCCTCCTGAGTAGCTGGAACTACAGGTGTGCATCATTACACTTGGCTAATTTTTTTTTTTTTATGTTTTGGTAGAGACCAGGGTTTCACCATGTTGGCCAGGTTGGTCTCAAACTTCTGACCTCAAGCGATCTGCCCACCTTGACATCCCAAAATGTTGGGATTACAGGTGTGAACCACTGCACCGGCCTAAATTTTCTTTTAATTTATATGTTCTCCCTCTCTTCTTCCCCCTTTGCACTTTGGTGCGGGGAAAATGCTATTTCTCCTGGAGAGTTTTCTGCATTCTGGATTTTGCTGTTTGCAGCCCTGTGGTGTTAGTTATCATGTCTGTGACAGACTGTACTCGTTTGTCCCATTTAGCAACTACCGTTCTCTACTCTGACCTTTGAATTTGCCCTTGGAGGTTGCCATGTGTGAATTACATCAGCTGGGCTATCTTGCCCTCTGGCTTCAGATAGGTTTGGCCAATAGGGAGCCCTGGCAGGTATGGGGGGGAGGGAGAACAATGCAGTCGGGGCGTGTATTTCCCTGTCTCCCTCCTGGCAAGGCCACCTTGGTTTGGCTGTGCTTCTTTACTGAAGCTGTGTCCCTCTCAATACAACTGTTCAATACAACTCTTTCTCCTTCCAAATTTGGGTAACCTCTTCTTTCCGAATGTAAAGGCTTCTCCGCAGACCTTCCCAGCACGCTGCACCATCTTTTACACCCTGCCTTTATATCTTATTCTCCTTACCTGAGTATCCTGTCTGCTTCCTGTTGGGATGCTAATTCATAATATGTTTCTCTGTCCCCAGAATTTCTAGTAAAATGGCCATTAAATTTAATGGCTTGATCACATTCAAGTTCAAATTTTTTCCTAAGAATTCTTCATGGATGATGTTTAGTATGTCTTATTGTATCATACCAGGAGGCACATAATATCCATCCTTTATAAAGACGTCCATCAAGTCTTTTTCTTTTTCTTTTCTTTTCTTTTTTTTTTTTTTTTTTTGAGGCCAAGTCTCTCCGTCACCCAGGCTGGAGTGCAGTGATGCAATCTCGGCTCACTGCAACCGCCACCTCCCACGTTCAAGTGATTCTCCTGCCTCAGCCTCCCAAGTAGCTGGGACTACAGGGGTGCACCACCACACCTAGGTAGTTTTTGTATTTTCAGTAGACGGGGTTTCACCATGTTGGCAGGTTGGTCCCAAACTCCTGGCCTCAGGTAATTCACTTGCCTCAGCCTCCTAAAGTTCTGGGATTATAGGCATGAGCCACTGTGCCCAGCCTTCCATCAACTTTTCACCGAGTGGTTTTTAGCTGTCATTGATGAAGATTTGTCTCTTGCCATTATTTCATTAGGAGCTAGAAAATGGTGGTATTCAGGAGAAGAGGTTGCAGTAAGCCAAGATCATGCCACTGCACTCCAGCCTGGATGACAGAGCCAGACCGCATCTCAAAAAAAAAAAAAAAAAAAAAAAAGAAAGAGAGAGAGAGAGAGAGAAAGGAGAAAGAGAAAGAGAAAGAAGCGAAAGAGAGAAAGGAAAAAGAAAGAAAGAAAAAGAAAATTGTGGTATTTCATCATTCTGTCTTCATTTATGTAGCTGGAAATCTTCTACAATGAAAAACATTCCCTTATGAACTGTTCGGTTGCCATGAGGTACAGTTTCTACAAGAAAGATGAGGTCGATGCCTGCTTTTGCCCTTTATTTCCTAGTTTCAGAATTATGAGCTGGTTCCCTAGCATTCTCCAAAGGTGACCATGATGAATTCATAGATTTTAATATGTTTCAACCTTTCATTGTTATTTTTTCAGATGCTCAAATTGTCCCATTCCTGGGTCAGCAGGAGCCCCTTCAAGTGGACTCCTGAATTTTGAGAGTTTTGTTGTTATTGTTGTTGTTGTTGTTTTGTTGTTGTTGTTTTTGAGATGGAGTCTCACTCTGTCACCTAGACTGGAGTATAGTGGCGCAATCTCGGCTCACTGCAACCTCTGCCTCCCAGGTTCAAGCGATTCTCCTGTCTCAGTCTCCCTAGTAGCTGGGATTACAGGTGCCTGCCACCACGCCTGGCTAATTTTTTGTATTTTTAGTAGAGACAGGGTTTCACTGTGTTGGTCAGACTGGTTTCAAACTCCTGACCTCAGGTGATTTGCCCGCTTTGGCCTCCCAAAGTGCTGGGATTACAGGTGTAAGCCACTGCGCCCAGCCGTTTGTTTTTTTTAAGAAACAGGGCTCAGTCTTTGGCCAAGCTTGAGTGCAGTGGTGCAATCATGGCTCACTGCATCCTTGACCTCCCAGGCTTGAGCAATCCTCCCACCTCAGCCTCTTGAGTAGCCAGAACCACAGGTGCCAGCCACCACACCTGGCTAATTAAATTTTTTTTTTTTTTTTTTTTTTTTTTTTTTTTAAGAGATGGGGCCACCTCGTCACGTTGCCTAGGCTGGTCTCTAACTCCTTCCCACAAGAGATCTTCCTGCCTCAGCCTCCCAGTGTTTTGGGGTTACAGGCATGAGCCACTGCACCCTGACCTTGAGTTCTTTTGATGTGATCCCAAAAGTCTTAAGGAGTCTTGGATAGTTTCCTTACTTTCTGGTGCAACAAGATATTCCAGGCTCAGCTGGGACTGGTGGTACGCACCTGTAGTCCCAGCTACTTAGGAGGCTGAGGCAAGGGAATCACGTGAACCCAGAAAGTCGAGGCTGCAGTGAGTCATGATTGTGCCACTGCACTCCAGCATTCCAGCCTGGGCGACAGAGGGCGACCCTGCCTCAAAAAAAAAAAAAAAAAAAAAAAAAAAAGATATTCCAGGCCTATTTTATATCTATATTTCCTGCCCCAGAACTAGAAACAGCCATTTCTCCAAAGAGCACTGGTTCCTTTGAATGGGGCATGGCATTGAGAAGCCACAATGTAGTCACTAGGGGTATATTCCTTGTTATGGCTGTTTGTTGTTCTAGACTAATTAATTAATATTTATAAAGAGAAAATACATCATGTGTTCATACAGATATGTGCAATTCAAATTTAGGATTATACGATTTTTTAGTTTTTATTTTATATTTTTATATCTTGTTATACTGAAAATCTTGGTTGCTAACAACGTTAACATTATTTGAATATATACACACATATTTATATCTTCAGAATAATCCTACCAATGCCATTACTAACAACATAATTATTGAAAACAGTGAGATTTCTGTGCAGTTATTTTTTGTTCTTAGAATTTATCCCACTAAAGATATACATTCAACTACTGTGGTTTCTTTTTTTCCAACTACCATGGAAAATCACTTAAAATAAAGTCACCTAATTAAAGTCACTTAAAATAAGTCCTCTCCGTGTGAATAAAACCACCAACTTGATATATAATGAGGTTCACTTGTTTCACTTTGCTTTGGTTTTGAGGATTGTGCTTTTATTTTTATTGAAATTGGTTTATTTTATAATAGTGTATAACATACACACAATTCTCGAGTCAAATATGCAAAGTATGTATTGTTAATTTAAAATGAAGCAAGGCCTCTCAAAGTCTTTGTACGAAGAAAATCATAGTCATAGGAGAGAGATGAACAAAGAAACTTGCAAAGCTCTTCTGGCCAATACAGACAATGTATTCCTTCATTTTTTAAAAGAGATGTCAATTGCAAGGTTATTACCAGGGCAACATGTAATTAAGCAAGGTTACCAATTTAAAAGCAGATTAAAAAAAAAAAAAAGTACACAGTTACATTTCTTTGAAACCTTAAAAGATTCCTTTGTTTCATATACCATTTGCAGCAGGTATCAGAACTGGATGAGTCACACATTCTCACCTAAGTGCCTATCCTGGGAGCAGGGGGCGGGAGGAATGATCTCCTGGGTGCTTTATCAGAACAGGCTTTCACTAGCTTTGTGAGGCTCTCGGGAGAGTGTCTGCTTCACCACCCTTGTAGAGGAAGAAGGAACATCTCCTTTGTCTCTTTCTGAGATTCCCTTCACTAGAAATTGTCGATCGGGAGAATCTGCATTCTCAAGGTCAAGCTCTGGAATTCCATTAGACAGCAGGGAGCCAGAAGAGCAGGCTGAGAACTCAAATCGAGAAATGGACAGAAATGGGCCAGGAGAAGTCTTACGATTCTGCTTCTACAGCCTGCAAAGAGCCAAAGCTGCGGTGCTGCAGGGTCCTGAGCTACACCTCTGCTCTCATGTTCATCACCCTACCAGGCTCCTCGGGCAACTTCCCCCTTGCCCCTGCTCCCCAAGACGGAGTTTCACTCTTATGCCCAGGCTGGAGTGAAGTAACCCAGCTCGCTGCAACCTCCAAGTAATTCTCCTGCCTCAGCCTGTGGTTCAAGTAATTCTCCTGCCTCAGCCTGTGGAGTAGCTGGAATTACAGGCACCCACCACCATGCCTGGCTAATTTTTGTATTTTTTAGTAGAGACGGGGTTTCACCATGTTGGCCAGGCTGGTCTCGAACTCCTGACCTTGGGCAATCCACCCACCTCAGCCTCCCAAAGTGCTAGGATTACAGGCGTGAGTCACCTGGCTGCTTCTTTAAGCTTGGCCCTTCTGCAGGGTCAGCCCGGAATTCAGAAAAGAGGCTTCAGAGATTTTGCATTCCTGTCATTTTGGTGCTCCCCAGAAAGCTGTGGAGTGGCATCAAAGGGTCTACCCACTCACCCTGTTCCCATAGCCCCTAGCTTGGCACACACCAAGGAGTGCCAGGATGGGCTGGATGTGATCGGCATACCCTGGATTTCCCAGTGTGTCTCAGCAGTTTTGTAAGAGCTTCCTTATTGCACAGGCCCAGATGTGAGAAAAGACATCAAGAAAATGAGGGCAGGTCATCCTCTCCTTTGGGGCCCTTTGAAAATATCCTGGTTCATTTTATTCATATCTTAGGGTACACTGTAGCATTTGAGCGTATCTTCTCTGAATGGCTGAAGGAATGCCTGTAGCAAAGGCTGGCAGAATCACCATCAACACAAGGACCTAGTTCACACTACTGGAATGCCCTTTTCTACTGATGACCAGGGCATGGTTATTAATGGTCCAATTGTAAAGCCTTGGAGACTTAACACCACCTGTGATGAAACCCAGTCCAGATTATTGCTGAAGCGTTGCAAGCTGGGGAGTATCAGTGGGTAAAGCCCTGCTCCCACGACTAAAGCAAAAGGGTTTCCAGAAATTTGTCCAGGCTGGGGCATACGATCAACCTCAATCCCAGGCAATCCACAGGAGGTTGCCCGGGCAGGGGATCAACTAGACAGCACTACCCTTCTCCTGGCCACGTGCTCATCAAAGCCTGATACAAGCCAGGCATGGTGGCTCAGGCCTGTAATCCCAGCACTTTGGGGAGGCTGAGGCAGGTGGATCACAAGGTCAGGAGATCAAGACTTGGCTAACACGGTGAAACCCCGACTCTACTAAAAATACAATTAGCCAGACATGGTGGCACGCGCCTGTAGTCCCAGCTACTCAGGAGGCTGAGGCAGGAGAATCGCTTGAATCCAGGAGGCGGAGGTTGCAGTGAGCCAAGATTGCGCCACTGCACTCCAGCCTGGGTGACAGAGCGAGACTCCATCTCTAAATAAATAAATAAATAAATAAATAAATAAATAAATAAACAAACAAACAAATAAATAAAAACCTGATGCAGGCTGGGAAGTGCAGGCAGCTGAATTCATCTCCCAATTCTTGTGGAACCAGAGGGTTGTCTAGGCTGAGGAATGGCTGTTTGCAGAACCTCACCCTACTCCATGTCTGCTGGAACTTTTCCAAAAGGCTACTTAAGCTGGGCACTGGCCAAAGGCGAAGCCCCCTCCTTCATCCTGTTAAGCATTCCTGAGAGGAATGTCCAAGCTGAGAGACTAGTGTCAAGGAAATGACCCTCCATCCCCACTCTCCTGTACTGGAAAGGGCCAACTTGCAGGTTAGTGCTAAGGACCATCTTTTTTTTTTTTTTTTGAGACAGGGTCTTGCTCTTCTGTCACCCAGGCTGGAGTGCAGTGGCGCAATCATGGCTCACTGCAGCCTTGACCTCCCAGGTTCAAGTAATCCTCCTGCTTCAGCCTCCCTAGCAGCTGGGACTACAGGCATGCACCACCAAGGCCAGCTAAGATTTTTTTTTTTTTTTTTAAGATGGAGTCTTACTCCGTCACCAGGCTGGAGTCCAGTGACACGGTCTTGGCTCACTACAACCTCTGCCTCCTGGGTTCAAGCGATTCTCCTGCCTCAGCCTCCCGAGTAGCTGGAACTACAGGCGTGTGCCACCACACTCAGCTAATTTTTGTATTTTCAGTAGAGATGGGGTTTCACCATGTTGGCCAGGATGGTCTTGATCTCTTGACCTCATGACCCACCCGCCTCGGCCTCCCAAAGTGCTGGGATTACAGGCATGAGCCACCGCACCCGACATTTGTTTGTTTTTTAATAGAGACAGGGTCTTGCTATGTTGCCCAGGCTGGTCTTGAACTCCTGAGCTCAAGCAGTCCTCTCACCTTGGCCTCCCAAAGTGTTGGGATCATAGGGGTGAGCCACCGCACCCAGCCAAGACCATCTTTTTACATTTCTCCAGAAGACTACTACATAAAAAAAATTCATACTGTTATGGGATTCACAACATAATAGTAAAATACATGACAATACCACAAAAGACCAACCGGGGGGAAACCGAGTTATACTGTGGTACACCGCAGTATATATGGTAGCATTCTGACATTGTATATGAAGTATTGTAGAATTAATTAATGGCAGACTGTAATTTTTTTGCCTGCGACCCCCCCAGAGTGTAATATTTTAAAGATGCATATTGTAATTCCAAGAACCACCAACACACACACACAAGGGCATACAGTCATAAATAAATAGGGTAAAATGAAATACTAAGAAATTAAACATGGCTAAATGACTTGCTTTGGCCAGTGCAATTTGAGTATTCGTGGTGGATATGTTCTGGGTGGCACATTTGGGAGCCAGGACTTAACCCTTGATGTTCTCTTCCCTTGCTTTGCATTGAGATGGAAGGATCATAAGATGGTATGGAGTAATTAATAATCCACAGCAATGCATCACCCGCTTCCCGCACTCCACCATACTGGTATTTACTGAACATGCAGCATAAGAAATATACCTGGTGTTAAGCCACCGAGATTTTGGCGTTTGACAGATATATCTGGATTTCCTGGAATAAAACCCAGTTGGTCACGATGTTTTTTGTTTGTTTGTTTTTGAGACGGAGTCTGGCTCTGTCGCCAGGCTGGAGTACAGGGGTGCAATCTCAGCTCACTACAACCTCCACCTCCTGGGTTCAAGTGATTCTCCTGCCTCAGCCTCCCGAGTAACTGGGACTACAGGCGCATCACCACGCCCAGCTAATTTTTGTATTTTTAGTAGAGACGAGGTTTCACCATGCTGGCCAGGATGGTCTCGATCTCTTGACCTCGTGACTCGGACGCCTCGGCCTCCCAAAGTGCTGGGATTACAGGCATGAGCCACTGCACTCAGCCATGATGTTATTTATTTATTTATTTATTTATTTATTTATTTATTTTTGAGACGGAGTCTCGCTCTGTCGCCCAGGCTGGAGTGCAGTGGCCAGATCTCAGCTCACTGCAAGCTCCGCCTCCCAGGTTCACGCCATTCTCCTGCCTCAGCCTCCCAAGTAGCTGGGACTACAGGCGCCCGCCACCTCTCCGGGCTAGTTTTTTGTATTTTTAGTAGAGACGGGGTTTCACCGTGTTAGCCAGGATGGTCTCGATCTCCTGACCTCGTGATCCACCCGTCTTGGCCTCCCAAAGTGCTGGGATTACAGGCTTGAGCCACCGTGCCCGGCCTAATGTTATTTCTTAATGTGTTGGTGGATTTCAATTGCAAATAATTTGTTTTCTCCATTGATATCTTTAAGCAAGATTGTTTTGTGTGTGTGTGTACAACCTACTGGATTTTGATAGCAACATTATACTCAATACATAAATATAATTTAGGTGATTTTTTTTTTCCTATGCTCTGGTAAAGTTTAAGGAACACTGTAAGTATCTAGTCTTTAATAGCTATTAAACTCAACTGGTCCTGGAGTTTTTTGGAGGGAGGGAGGCAGCTCAGTGGCAATTTTCTTGAGTTTGTCTATGGGGAAAAAAAAGTCTGTTTGGACTTTATATACTTCTGTTAAGGTCAGTTTTGGTGAATTATTTTCCTAGAAAATTCACTTTTTAAATATATATATTAAAGGCTTGAATGCAGAAAATTGACAATTGCATCTAGATTTTCTCATGTATTTACAGAGTGTGTGCAAAACAGATGCTTGAGACAGGGTCTCACTTTGTTGGCCAGGCTGGAGTGCAGTGACACAATCATGGCTCACTGCAGCAATCCTCCCACCTCAGCCTCCCGAGCAGCTGGAACCACAGACATGCAATGTCACACCCAGCTGATTTTTAAATTTTTTTGTACAGGTGGAGTCTCCCTATGTTGCCCAGGCTGGTCTCAAACTCCCAGGCTCAAATGATCTTCCTGCCTCGGCCTCCCAAAGCGCTAGGATTACAGGTGTGCGTCACTAAACCCAACCTATTTTTTCTTTTGATGACTATTACCTTATTTATCACAAGCATTTGTGCTTCCTACATTAATTAGGCCTTCTAGTAGTTTAAAAATTTTGCCATCCTTCTTCAAATTTATCATTTTTATTTTCTAATTATTCAACTTATTTAACTTCCAGTATTAGTGCTGTTAAAAAGTCTGACACCATCTAATTTTCCTATCTTATGTAAGCCATTTGTCTTTTTGCATGGAGGCTGAGAAGACTTTTTTTTTTTTTTTTGGGCGGGGGTTACAGTCTTGCCTTGCTCTGTTGTCCACGCTGGAGTGCAGTGGTGCAGTCTTGGCTCACTGCAACCTTGGCCTCTTGGGTTAAAGCGATTCTCATGCCTCAGCCTCCCAGGTAGCTAGGATTACAAGTGTGCCCCACCAAGCCCAGCTAAGTTTTGTATTTTTAGCAGAGATGGGGTTTCGCCATGTTAGCCAGGCTGGTCTCGAACTCCCAGCCTCAAGTGATCCGCCCACCTCGGCCTCCCAAAGTGCTGGGATTACAGGCATAAGCCACCACCCCTGGCCCGAGAGGACTTCTTTTATCTTTAAAATCTAATCGTTTCACTAGGATCTGACACTTCTGAGTCAATTTTCCCAAGCACAGAGTGTCCTTACAGTATTTATATTCAGGGTGGTTTGTTTTGTGGGGGGAAACAATTTTATTACCAATTTAAACATTAATTCTGTTCCATTGTTTTTTCTTCAATAAATTTAATGTAGTTGATAAAACCTAAATATAAGACCTGAAACTGTAACACTCCTAGAAGAAAACTTAGGGAAAAAGCGTCACGACATTGAATTTGGCAATGATTTCTTGGATATGACACCAAAAGCAGACAATGAAACAAAAGGCAGGCAAATGAGACCATATTAAACTTAACTTCTGCATAGTAAACAGTAAGAGTGAAAAGGTAACCTACAGAATGGGAGAAAATATTTGCAAACCATGTATCTAATAAGAGGTTAACATCCAGAGTATATAAAGAACTCCTACACTCAACAAAAAATGAAATAACCCAATTAAGAAAGGGGCTAATGACATGAATAGAGACTTCTCTAAAGAAGACACGCAAATGGCCAACAAGCAAACAGAGAGATGCTCCACATCACTAATCATCACGGAAATGCAAATCAAAACCAAAATGAAGCATCACCTCACCTCAGTTAGAATGGTTATCAAAAAGATGAAAGATAGTAAATGTGGAAACTATAAAAAACAAAAGCAAACAAACAAACAAAATAATGAGTTGGTGAGGATGGGGAGGAACTGGAACTCTCGTGCCCTGATGGTGGGAATGAAAATGGTGCAGCTGCTATGGAAAACAGTACGAGTGTTCCACAAAAAATTAAAAATAGAACTACCATACGATCCAGCAGTCCCACTTCTAGGTATATATCCAACGGGATTGAAATCAGGATCCTGAAGAGATATCTGCACTCCCATGTTCACTGCAGCATTATCTGCAATAGCCAAGAAATGGAAGCAGCCTAAATGTCCATCAAAGGTAAAGAAAGAAAATGTAGTATTATCCCTATGATGAAATATTATTCAGCTTTAAAAGGGAAGGAAATTCTGACACATGCCACAACATGGAGGAAGCCTGAGGACATTATGCTAAGTGAAATAGGCCAGTTACAAAAAAACAAATACTGTATGGCTTCCCTTATGTGAGGTATCTAAAGAAAAACTCTTACGAAGTAGAATTGTGGTTGCCAAGGGTTGGGGAGGGACAGAGGCGGAGGGAGGGAGTTGTTTGATGGGTATTGAGTGTGGTTTGACAAGATGAAAAAGTTCTGGAGATCTTTTGACCAACAATGTGCACTGAGTTAACACTCCTGTTCTGGACGCTTAAAAATGGTTAAGATGGGCCAGGCGCGGTGGCTCATGCCTGTAATTCCAGCACTTTGGGAAGCCGATCACGAGGTCAGGAGATCTAGACCATTCTGGCTAACACAGTGAAACCTCATCTCTACTAAAAATACAAAAAATTAGTCGGACTTGGAGGCACAGACCTGTAGTCCCAGCTACTTGGGAGGCTGAGGCAGGAGAACTGCTTGAACCTGGGAGGTGGAGGCTATAGTGAGCCAAGATTGCGCCACTGCACTCTAGCCTGGGCGAAAGAGTGTCTCTGTCTCAAAACAAAAA
This sequence comes from Macaca fascicularis, assembly GCF_037993035.2. Classification (NCBI taxonomy): domain Eukaryota; kingdom Metazoa; phylum Chordata; class Mammalia; order Primates; family Cercopithecidae; genus Macaca; species Macaca fascicularis. The sequence continues at coordinate 94,894,656 of NC_088384.1, read as the reverse complement.
CAAAACAAAAAAAATGGTTAAGATGGTAAAGTTTATGTCACGTTGTTTTTACCACCAGCACCACAAAACCTCAATATAGTCAAATTTTCAACTACAGTTTAATTTCCTTTGCCTCTTTTCCGTATCTATCACTATCTTATTTCGTTTATTTCTTTTCAATGGAGTATCTTCCCCCTGTGCATCTTCTGTTTAGGTTTGTGATAACCTTTCCTTTTTCCTTTGTCTAGGGTCAGCTGTGGTCTTCCATTCTCTCCATCACCACTGCTCCTTCCCTCCCAGTCTGCAGTTTCTAAGCCCTCCAGAGCTGGAGATCCAGGTGATATGACCCTTGGTAAACCGTATGAGCAAACAGGTTCTGTGCTGGCCTCATCAGAGGGGTGGGCTAGAGGCTCCATGAGATTTAAAGGTACAAATTCGGTGACGATGATACTAGCTCAGGGGCCTTCTGGGATCAATAATTGGTTGTCTTTGAGTTAAAATTCTCACCAAGCAATCTCTGTAAAAGGGAGGGGTTATCTGTCCACTGAAGACAGAGCTGGGAAGGTACAGGGAATGTGAGGTTAGGGCAAAACTGAATAGGACACAGGATAAACCTCCTCCAGTCTCTTTCTTTCTTCCGAGAAGTCTGAAAAAGTTAAGGTGCCAAAAACGCAGAGGGACAGAAATAAAACATTTGTAGGCCTTGTATGGTGGAAAAGTTTCCAGCAGAGAAAGTACGAACAAAGCTGGCCACTGGCTCTGGCACCAAGCAGGTCCCTGGCTTGCAGAGTGACCTCACATGTTGGTAACTTTCTGGGCCTTTTCTCCTTATCTGTAAGGGGAAAAAATAGGAGGAGGGAAATATTTCTGGTTCCTGAGGCAACTGCTTTTATTGCAGAAACATTACCTTTTATGAAAAATGTATCTTTTTAGAGACAAGGTCTTCCTATGTTGCCCAGGCTGGAGTGCAGTGGCTATTCACAGGTGCGATCACAGCACACGATAGCCTCCAACTCCTGAGCTCAAGCAGTCCTCCTGCCTTAGCCTCCCACATAGCTGGGCCTTAACAGGCATGTGCCACTGTGCCTGGCAATAAACATTACCTTTTCATATGCGTGAAAGACCTCCCCTCGCTGGGCATTCATGCAATTTCTGAATACATCCAGAAGAATAAAGTATCTACACGGACAAGATAAATTTTAAATAATTTTTTTAAAACAAAAAAGACTAAAACGTGGTAAGAAATCAGTCTTGTGCATTTTGTACATTTGTGTCCTCCACTCTGTCTTCATTTACTGCTACAGGAAGCTGACTGCACAGCCGGTCACAGCTGAACAAAGACATCAGAAGGCCAGTTAGTCTCTTCACCACAGAAGCCCCCAAGTGAACCTAATTCTGAAGGACAGGTCTCAGTGTCCCTTAACTTTGTTCTCCCCAGGAGAAATCCATTTTGCTGCCAAATGTGACCAGCAGACTTGGGTGGATACATCTAGCACAATCACGGTCTTGTCATGCTGCCAACATGGCCCAAGGCATGGTGTGCAGGGCAGCCTCTCTGAAGGGCCTCTGCTACGCCTGCTCGCCAGCACCACCTCCGCCAGCAGCAGAACCCTTGCTGGATGCCTGGGCATCTGAGGAGCGGGAGGCCTGCTTCGGCAGGCGGATGGGGACATAGATGTTGGAAGCACGGTGCTCCTTGAGGTATTCTCCTCCCTTTTCTTCATATTCTTTCCTGGTGATCCAAACTTCATTATCATCTAGGTGGTCCAAGGCCCAGTCACGAGCACCGTACCAGGCGTCCAGCACAGGGTTTGAGGCAAGTTGAACCTGAAACACAAAGAAGATTCACCAGGACACCTCCACCAGGGCTCCAGGCGTGAATGGTCACCTGGCTCAGCTACAGCCCCCGATATTTTATCCCCAGAAATATACACATAGGTGGGCCCAGTGCACTCCAAGACAGTTCGGGGCTAGCTCCACACCCTGTAAACAAAGCTGAGCTGGAATGCCCAGATTCTTCAGAACACATGGCTGTCAGACATTTTACTAACACAAGACCTGACACTCGGGGTCAGAGAGGGGCCAGTGGCTCAGCCTCCTGCTGCGCGATGCTGTCAACCACAAGCTGTCAGGGAGAGGTGAAGCGGAGGCTGGCCTGTGACCTGGGGAAAAGGCCTTCCTGGCCCTGCTCCCCACTCTGAGCAGAGGGAAACAGGGGCCGCTGCAAGGCAGCTCTAGCCAGGGTAGCAAAAGAGCCTCAGGAGAAATGGCAGCAGAGAGGGGTGACCTGGGCGTTCCCTGTGAGGCTGCTGGCACTTAGTTTCCCCTTCTTCTCATCGGAGTTGGGCTGGAGTTCAGCAGCTCTGAGAAGGCCCTCGGCTAGGCTGACCTGATCATTACGGCAACGCTGCAGCTCCCATCGGGCCTCCTGTGTCCTGGAGTTACCCGCCTCACTTCCTACCTCCCTCTCACCTCCCCACTCCACCAATCCCATGAGTTCTAGGTTGGAATGGTGGTTTCAGAACTTTCGGGAGTGAAGGGCAGAGGCCGTAATGGTGGAATCAGCATGCGCAAATGGAGGTGGGAAAGTGCAGGCTCGGGAGTCCAGCTGCTGGGCTTGCCACGTGGGCAAGGGGCCTGTGAACCAGGACCTCGCCACTAGGATAACCAGAGGCCCCACCCCCTGGCTTCAGGGGACTTAAGTGCATGAGTGTAAGGCACGTGGTAGATGCTGCCTGCTACAGAGTATTCAATAAAGCGTAGCTCTCATCATTACTAATAAAAAATGCAGCAAGATATATGATTAATAGACTATATAGCCATAAAAAGGATGCTCTGGAAATGTACCTATTCATATAAAAACAGTGTCACAATAATTCGAAAGTGAAAAAATTACAGGTTACAAAATAAGCTGTCAACAATCTCTTTTTGGTGAAAACCATACATGAGATGAAAACGACCGGAGAGTACACAAACAACATTGCTCGCAGAGACTGAAACTACAGTTTTCTTGGTTTTCATTTTGGTTTAAATTGTCTGATATTTTTGTAATATTTAAAAATGTTTTGCTGTTTAAGAAAAAACAGGAACTTAAAGTTGTAAATTTGCACATCTTGGGGTTCTCTTCCTTCTAATGATCACGGAGGGCCTTAGGTGGCCGGTGTGTTTGAGCCACTGCTGAATATATAATCTAAAATTGGAACATCAGGGCTTAGTGACGGTGTGACACACTCATGACATTACAACGTGAAAGGGGGCAGAAACAGGAGTCGGGGGGAGCTGAGGCAAGGTCAGGTGAGACCAAAACAGCAAAAGCAGGGCTGGGAAAAGATCTGGCTGGTAGCAGCATTCCTACAACCAATGCTCACAAAGTGATTCATGGGAGACTTTGGAAATTATCAAGAAACACATCTTGAAAATCCTCTACGATTTTTTTCTCTACTACTTCATCCTAAGTCGCTACTGCCAGCGTGACTCGGCCCCATGCTCACGCCCCTTCCTGTCACCCCTTGGCTTCAGCACTGCTGCTCTCTCCTGCTCCCCCCTCCTCTTCCTCCACCTCCTTCTTAGACTCATGGGTGTCCTATAGCCCTTAAATGCTAGTGTTCTTTAGGAATTCATCCTTAACATCACCTACCCTCCCAAAGAGTGCCCAGAACACATCTATGCTTGTGGCAGGTGGAAGGGTGTAAAACTACCCTCTCGCCTTCCCCCTTCCCCACCGAGCGCTCATCCAGCTAGCTGTGGCCACCTCTCCGTGTGTCCATTGGAAACTCAACCCACCCTGGAAATGGAACACACTATCCTCTCCCTTAAGTCTGTCCTTCCTCCCACAGCTCCTCGTCCAGTGAATCTCTTATTCAGCAAACTAGTTGCTCCACCTAGAACTTAGGAATTACCTTAGGTCTCACTTCCCTCCCCAGATCCAACTTACTAACAAGTTCTGACAATTTGACTGCCTTAGCCTCTTTCACATCAACTCCCTCTCTTCCTCTCCCTCTGCCACTGCTTTCCTATTTCCTGCAGAGCTACCAAGTGACACTGTGCCAAGGGCTTGGGACACATTTCACAAGACAGTGGTTGTCTCTTCCCTAACAGAGGTGGATCTCGTAAGGAACATAGGAAAGGACAGGGAAGGCTTCCTGGAGGAAGTGATTTCCAGGAAACCAGCCACTGAGAGAGCTGGATGAGCTAGAAAGAGTACTCTATGCAAAGGGAGCCAGCATGTGCAAAGGCCCTAAGGCAGGAAAACTCTGGAAAACTAATAGCAGTGAGCTGTGGCTGAAGTGCAGGGTGGAAGGGGGAATGATGAGAGAACCCTGGACAGTTCTTCAAGGTCAGAACACAAGGGACCCTGTAAAGCCTGACGAGTGGAGTGAGGGCTTCCTCCTAGAGGCTGGGAAGCTGCCTCCTAACTGGTCTGCTTCCAACATTTCTCTTAATACCCTATTCTGCACATCAATGTCAAATATATCTTACTAAATGTAAATCAGATCACATTCCCTGCTTAGGCTCCTTCATGGTTCATCACTATGGCTAAAGATAACAGCTGTACAGAAAAGAGTTAACAGAACGGCCCTACTGTTACCTTAGAAAGGCTACTTCCAAGGGTGGGGCCTTGGCAGGCATCTGGGAACTTGGATTTTGGGAGGTCCCCACCACCACCTGGTAAGAGTGGCTCAATAAGCCCATTCATACAAATAATGTGGTTTATGCCAAACACGTGTTTCCCTTCTGTGAGCCTGGAATTTGGGTATGCTCCAAGCAGGGGGCGCCTATGTGATCGGTCCCCAAATAAAACCCCAGGCACTGCATCTCCTACCAACTTCCCTGGTTGGTGACACTTAATGCGCTCTTACAAGGCTCTGCTGGGGAAATTATGTCCTGTGTGACTCCACAGGGAAAGGCCTCAGACACTTACACCTGGTTGCTCCCGGGTTTCACCCCAGGCACCTTGTCTCTCTGCTGAGTTGCCGTACTAAGTCATAGCTGTAAGTATGATTACATGCTGAGTCCTGTGAATCCTCCTAGAGAAACATCCTGCCTGGAATGGTCTCAGGGACCCTCAAAACAACAGCTCATGTCTGAGAGTTTATTACATGCAGGCCCACTGTTGGGCGCTTGACGTGCACCAGTACACCGATTACCCCTTCCTACCCCTGAGAAAGCCAAAGCTTAGCACAATTCAGTAATGGTGACGATGGAGTCAGGACCAAAGCCCCGAGATGCCACCCTGAATGTACACTACATCATGCAGCAGAGCAGACCATGGCCAAGCTTCTTAGCAGGATGCACAGGCTCTGCACAGTGTGGGCTTTGCTGACCTCTCTACCTCACCCACCTCCTCTCCTCTTTGTCAGCCACGTGCTCCAGCAACACTCAGCCACTTCTCACTCCCTCAACAAGCTTCTGACCTGTGTGCCCTTGCTCATGCTAATCCTTCTGTCTGGGATGCTCTCTCCAATGTGTCCCATGCCCCACACTGTCTACATGGCAAACACCTATTCATCCTGAGAAGATCCAGATCCATGGAGCCTTTTCTGAACGCCAATGGAGACTGCCAGGTGCCCATGCCTGTATATCCCTTACACTCTGATTTACCTGGCTGCTGCCTGCTCAGATAGTGAGGTCCTTGCAGCCAGGTGCTGTGTTCAGGACATCTCAGCGTCCCCCCAGTGCCTGGTCCATGATGGGAGCTCACACCATGTTTCTTGGTAATCAGGGATTTGGTAGGTAAATTGTGGGGCATTCACACCAGTCATAAAGATAGTATTTTAACAGAACAATGACATGGGAAAATGTTCATGACAAGTTCAGTTCAGCTTACAAAGCAGTACACACTCACATGTGTAGAAAATGTATGGCAGACAAGCTCTGCCTGCAGGGCTGGGACTGGGTAGGGAGAATGACTTACTTTTCAGGTACACTTTTTCACACTATTAGAATTCTATGCATGTCTTCATCTTCCAATTTAAAGAAACCACAAAATAGTATATAAAACACGATTCCCATTTTGCTTTAAAAATTAAACATGGACTTAAGATCAGAAGAAAAGCCACAAAAATGTTAACAGTGGATATTTCTGCATGATTATTACTTTTGCAATCAGAAAACAGGTAATGCTATTTTCAGAATAATTGACTACTCAAACAATCAGTACCTGAAAAGAAGACTGGAAGGGTCTCATCTCCAACAGTTCCTTCTCCATTCTGGCTTTCATCCCAGGATACATCGTGTTCCCGCCAGTGAGGAAAACGTTCTGAACCAGCGTTTCCTGAACGTCCTTTGGGTACCTAGGAAAGAAACAACTCCTAATATAGTCCCTTAACTCAAATATCAGAACAAAATGTGGATGCAGAAATGTAAGCTCTCAGTACAAAACAGAAAAACATCTACACAAAAAGCTAAAAAAAAAAAAAAAAAACCAAAACTTTCCATTTTCATTTGTGTCTCTACAGAATGCCAGCCCAATGTGTCCACATAGCCAGACAAAACCATAATGTGAATGGCCAACTTATCTCCTTAACATGATTAGAATTTTTATACTTTTATAATACATTAAAAAAAAAATAAACTTGAGAATAAATTTACATACGTTTTGATAAAGTCTAACAAATTTATACATTCCAGTAACGATCACTACAATCAAGGGACAAACATTTCCATTATCCCCAAAAGCCATGCCTCCCTTTTGAGGGCCCATCTATCGACCTGTGCTTTCTTTTTATCTTTTTTAATAACAGCTTTATCTAAGACATATTTGATCACTTTCCAACCACTGTTAAGACAAGGCTCAAAGGCACTCAAAGTAGCAGCAGCAGCTTTTTCTTCCTTGTGCTAGGTACACGTTTCCCTGTCGTTATAACCAACAGCAGCCAGAGTCCTACAAAATTCGATTCCCTACTTGACCAACTTGAATGATCAAACTCACACTTCAGGTAAATGCCCGCATAAATGGGTAAAACACCTGGATTCTTATGGAAATATAAACTCTTAAGTTTACATTTAAGAGGAATGGAAAGGAGGGGAAAAAATTTTATTAGCTCTGCAATATTTTAGGGTGATTTAAGATCACTAATCTTTAATAATGTGAAGGTTTACATGGAAACCAGTGTACATGTTATTGGGTTGTTCAAACTTAAAAGACACTCTTAAAGCTACTCGAGTCAACCCAGCATTTATAGGTTCAGAAAACAACTAACTACAGAGCTCCAGTTAGGTGCCAGTTAGGTGCCAGGCCTGGTGATAAGAGATTAAGGGAATACTGTCTGAGCACAGCAAGTCAATGAAGAGAAGAGAGTGAGACGCATTTTCAAGTGCCTGACCATCACATCTACCATTCAATGCAAAATCCAAGGAAATGTTTCAGGAAAATAGAAGGAAAAGCAGATTCGCTGTCTCACCTGTCCAGAATGTACTGAAGAGTCTCTGCAATCCCAGCCTGCTCTTCTCCTATGAGAGATGGCTGGAAAATAATCTCTGGAGCTCGAATTCTTTCTGTCCCAACAAACAGCTGATGATATGCTGCCAAGTTAAACACGGGCTTTAAAAACCCAAGGTTTAAAAGATATTTTTAGGCCAAATGACAAACATTCCAGTGGCTAGTTTCCTCAAACTGCATTTCTTATCCCAACAGTTTCTGTCCCTTGTTAATGCCAGTATAGCCTCTCCCAACTCTCTTGACCTGCTAATTCAATTTCCTACCTTCTTCCAACCTGTATATTATAAACATGTACATGTTTCCATCATGAAATGGTCCCCGGGTTGCAGGGAGAGGCTTTGTGGAGAGCAGCAGTAAAAGGCCCAGCCTAAAGGACAAGTCTCCTGCTCAGTGCCTTGCTTAGTGCCCCATCCCTGCATGGCAAGGAAGCTCTCTCCCAGGGGGGTCTCAGCCTCAGGACAGTTTATCTGGTTGGTATTGTAATGACAGAAACATAGACTCCAAAGAGGATTATGTGTACTGGCACTGGCTTAAATGTAAATGAAACCATTAGGAGCCAGTCTTCAGATCTCAAGTTCCCAATCACTTTCCCAAATGTTTCTGCTGGGTGGACTGTTGCTCACAGATTCACAGATCTTGGTGCTGGAACCAATCCATCAATCACTGGGGGAAAAAAAATCCCTGATTTCAGATGTTTTAAGTATTGGTACCCAATTTTCTAATATAACAGTTTTGTTTTAAGTCCTAAAGAAACAGACTAGCCCAGCCATTTAAGTCAACACCTTCAAAGAATAAGCATGTTCTGGGCTGTAGGAGTCAAACCTGGACAGTGGTGACCGGCTTCTCCACTCCAGGTGTTTCCTCTGAAAACAAGGGATCAAAATCATTCATGCTTTCCACATCTTCCAAAGACGGCTCCAGCTGCTCCAGGTCAGGGGTCTAAGAGGAGAAGCAGCAAAATGAAATGGAACCTGTACCTTCAGCAGGCCTCAGTTCTATCACTTTAGTGCCACAAAAAAGAACTGGGATCTTGCTCAATGTTCTAAAACCTTACATAAAAACTATGAAAATGTTTCTTAGCTATTTTTAAAAAAGCACACATGAACACAAAGACTAAAAAGCCAGGAACAGGCTTTGCTTTGATCTCCTACCTTTCCTACTTTATACAAGCCTTACCAACCCCCGCCTTCTCTAAAGCCTTCTGATGGTGCCAGCTCATGGCTGGGCCCCGTGGAAGACTTGCTGCTTGCATGAGTCACACCACCACACACGCAACTCTGAGGGAAGGGTGTGACAGCTGCTATCCTACAAGGCAGCTAGACTACCAGCAAAGTTAAAGCAATCTCTTAATAATTAATAAATACATCTGCTGGCCAGGGAGCGGTGGCTCACGCCTGTAATCCCAGCACTTTGGGAGGCAAAGGCAAGCGGGCTGCTTGAGCCCAGGAGTTCGAGACCAGCAGGGACAACACAGTGAAACCCCATCTCTACAAAAAGTACAAACATTAGCTGGGTGTGGTGGTAAGCACCTGTAGTCCCAGCTACTTGGGAAGCTGAGGTGGGAGGATCACTTGAGCCTGGCAGGTTGAGGCTACAGTGAGCCATGATCACGCCACTGTAATCCAGCCTGCGTGAAAGAGCAAGACTCTGCCTCAGAGATATAAATAAATTATTAAATAAATGTATGTGCCAACACTAATGAGCTTAACAATCGGTCCCTTAACAGCAGGTCCTGCTGGGCTGGGAATGGGACTAGAGGCCCCAAGGTAGCGGAGTGCTTCCTATCCGTGGAGTCCTGCAGAACAAGCTCTCCTCCATGACCACAATGAACCTGGGCAGGGTCTAGACATGCCGGCACCATTTCCAAAAGAGAAGTTAGGGCGCTTTTAATTCTAATCTGTACAAAGTAAGCTGGGGATGGTGGTGGTTCTGAAAGACATCTTTAGCCATCTGTCACTGGACATCTGTCATTGGAGAGAAGTTCCGAGTGGAAATATTTAGTTGCATCCCAGGAAAGAATGCTGCAACAATGAGAGCTGCTGCAGAATGGACTGTCTTATGAGGCAGCGTCTCGGGAGGGTTCAAGCGGAGCGTACCCAATAGCCAAGTATGCTTGAGAGGAGACTGCGCCAGTGAGTATGCATTCTGAGTCTCGCCTTACTCTCGGAATTTATGAAGTATGTAAATTACCAACATAATTCAGAGGACTTAAATATACTTCTCTCGAACCTACTCATATATACTGCAAATGTAAACTGGCATTAAAATAAGGCAATACCCCTCAATACCCCACACACATTCACACACCAAAAGTCATGTGGCAAATATGACATGCAAAATGGGTGACAATGTACTCTAAATTCTGTTCAGTATAGATGACTCTACAATATTTGAGAGGGATTTTCCAGGCTTGAGGATCAACCCTGGAAAGGAAAGCGAATGTTTCTTCATGTGAGACTTGTGTACAGGATGAGGGGGCTGGTTTATAGGGGTAATTTGAGGAGGAAAGAAGATGGGTTGGGTGACACGAATCTAAAGAACCCTGCTCTCAGGGAAGGAAGGAAAAGCTGTCCCTGCCAATACTGAATCAGACACAGAGGGGAGGGACACCTGCTATCTGCACAATCCTCACTGCAGATATTGCTGTATTTGATGGGTGAGGAAACTGTCGCTCAGAGAGGTGAAGTAACTTGCCCAAGGTCACATAGCACTAGCAGGCAGTGGACACGTGGGAAGAGACAGAACTACTCGGTTCCGAAGTCTCTGTTCTGCCTTAAGCCGGAGTTCTACAAATCATGAGGCCGAGGATAAGACAAGTGGGGCTTTAGGAATATGGAAATGATCTAGCCTAAGGTCAGAGTAGGTAATACAAGAGATCAATGAAAGATTTTACACGCAGCAGCAAGACCAGCTGCGGCAATGACAGGCTCCTCTGTCCAAGCAGGGACAGCAGAGAGGGAGTAAAGGAACATTCCCCTTGCCATCTGCAGTTTGTGATCTGGAAGACTCTCAGCTCCCCTCACAAGAAAGGAGCCCTCCCACAGGAGTGTCTGTGCCTATTCTGGCTTGGCACCAAACCCAGTTCTTCAGGAATGACCCCAAAGGGTTCCAGGAGAGGAGTGGAAATTGATCATCAAAGTTGTTTTTCATTTGTTGGTTTGTCATCTGGGGGAAGCAGGAACCAGGAGGCAGTGTGACATAACAGAAGGCGGCCAGGCTCTGCAGTCACTGATCCAGCTTGGAAGGCAACCAAAGGTATATGAAAGGTCCACAGAGGCAGAGCTGGAAAAGCACACTCTGAGCCGCTTCTCCATCTATGTATAAGTGGGACATGAACTTGGGGCAGCGTTGGGTGAGAAATGAACAACTCTTCCCTCTTCCCTTTTAAACACACACTTAATTTGGTCCCTTAAATAATTCTGTCGTATTACTGGGTTGAAGACAAAAATATCATCTGTGTATTTAAGATAACTACAGACAAAACATGTAACCTGTGATTCCCCAAGTAACAGGTGAAAGCAAGCACTGGGGTCCACTGGAGTCGTTCCCCTCTACACCCCACATTTTTACCCTATTTTTCATCTTCATCCTAACCTCCACCCTGGCCTCCCTCAATCCAAGTGATGACCTTTCCTGTGGATTCACACACCCTTCTCTATCCAGCCTGGAATCCAATCACTTTTGCCACCATCCCTCCATGAACTCTATCTGCTTCTGTTACATCCAACCAATAAGCCTGCAGTCTAAAGGATGCCTCCCAGTACTCTTTCCACTTGGGCTCTGGAGCAAATTATATTTTTAAAAGAAGGTCACAACAGTAACTTCTATCCCACACGCTTTTTTGTAATGTGACCCTGACACTCCTCATAAAGAGGTGGAGGGGCTTTGTTTCCTCCCCTTGAGTCTCAGTGGGGGACTGTGAGGACTACAACCAACAAAGTATGGTGCAAATGATGTCATGTGACTTCTGAGGTAAGGTCCTAAAAGGTCATGCAGCTTTCTTATGCTTTCATCTCTTGAAACATTCACTCTCTGGCTGCTCTCTTGGGAAGCTCCCTCTTGGAAACCAGTGGCCATGCTGGGAGGAGCCCAAGGCACATGAAGAAGCCATGTGTAGGTGCCTGGGTCAAGAGTCCCCCATGAACCGAGCCCTTAAGTCCTCCCAGCCCAGATACCAGACAAGTGAAAAACCTTCCAGCTGATTCCAGTCCCCAACTATTTAATTCTTCCCAGCAGTGGCTCCCGGCACCTTGAAGCAGAGATCCCTGCTGTATCCTCTCTAAATTCCTCACCCACCAAACCCATGAACACAATAAAATTGTTGTCGTTTTATGTGGTTTTTGTAGCAATAGAAAAGTTAAATACGCTCCAGCAGGGCAAGAGTGCAGAAAGTCCCACGTGCTATTTAGGCAATCCTGTGGTTATTCTCAGCTTCCTTCTGCCTGCCCTTTCCCAAAACCCTTCTCCACAGTCTCCTTTCTAATCTCAACCCTGGGAATCTTAAAAGATCACCTTAGTTGCTTCAAAAAATGAACTTCCCTCTTTATTCTTCATTCTACTTCCTTATCTATTTTCATGTCCTTGAGAGCTTGTTTGGAGGTTCTAGGGGGGGAGCACAGCTACTTGTATACCCTTGATGGAAGACCGGTCCTCCTCTATTGGGGATGGTCGTCTTCTTCGACCAAGCATGCAGCTTCGGGAGGGACACACACGAAGTGGTGAGGACAGGAGACACCCGCCTAGCCAGCCAGATCAGCCAGATCAACCCTGGCAATCAATGGGGTGACAGATATCGCAGCCAGATCACTCTCATGTCCTATTTTCTTATCCTTCCAAGCCTTCCTTATTTCAAAAAATAATTATCATCCTAGCTAAGATGACCATTCAAGCTCTTAACTCTCCCATCAATCCTTTTGGCTTCCTTTATCTCTGACTGCTCTTGCTCAATCTTCGTCCTGGCTTTTCTTCTGTCACCTAACTCTCAAGCGGTGGCATTCTCCAGGAATTTTTCTTTTCTCCCTTCCCATTTGATTCTGTCCTCCCCTAGCTCCACCTGATGTCCCGCAGAGTCCTGAAAAACTCCACCTGATGTCCTACAGTGATTTTAAAGATAAGGAGCTCAGCTCAGGGCCAGGTGCGGTGACTCATGCCTGTAACCCCTGCACTCTGAAAGGCAAGGTGGGAGGCCTGCTTGAGACCAGGAGTTCAAGAATAGCCTGGGCAACACAGCAAGACCCATCTCTACAAAAAATTAAAAAGCAAAAAGTTAGCTGGGCATGATGGTGCACACCTATAGTCCTAGCTACTAGGGAGGCTGAGGTGGGAGGATCAATTGAGCCCAGGAGTTTGAAGTTACAGTGAGCCATCATCACACCATGTACTCCAGCCTGCGCAACAGAGTAAGATCCAATCTCTTAAAAAAAAGGTGCTCAAAACTAAGCCAATTATCTTCCCAAACTTGGTCAAAGGCACTACCATCTACCCACCGCCTTTCAATACAGCCTAAGGGTTACAAGAGTGGAATCTGGAATTGAACTGCTCGTGTCTGAATTTGACCAGTACTACTTCTAGCTATGTGACCTCACTCCAATCTTTCCTTGTCTGTAAAAGAGGGATAATGATAGTACCTAGCCGTTGAGTTGTGAACATGAACCAGGAGGACACCTGTGTAGGTGCTCAGCAAGGGGTCGGCACATGCCACATGCTCTATTCCTAATCAACACTGCTACTCTCGTCACCTTGGCTTGTAAATGGCAGTGAGATCTTGGGATCCTACATCTGATCCTATATCTGTTCTGTTTTCCCCCCTGTAGCCTCACCCCTCCCTTCAACCATCATCCTAACTGCCACCAGTTAGTTTCCCAAAACAAAATCTCATTGTCTCATTCACTTGCTCAACATCCCTGGAAAGCTACGAATGTCTGAAGGATAATATGCAGGCTCGTAAGCCTAATGGGTAAAGACCTTAATCTCCACTTCATCACCCACCACAGCCTTTCTTGTTCACACTCTATATACCTGCATGTGTGGTTCTTTCCACCTAAAATGTCCTTCCCTCCTGCTCTGCTACCTACTGAAATCAAATAATCTTCCTTTTTTTTTTTAGAGAGGGTCTCGTTCTGTTGCCCAGGCTGGAATGCAGTGGCACAACCATGGCTCACTGCAGCTTCGAACTCCCAAGCTCAAGTGATCCTCCGACCTCAGCCTCTCAAGTAGCTGAGACTACAGACGCATGCCCAGCTAATTTAAAATTTATTTATTTATTTATTTTGAGATGAAGTCTCGCTCTGTTGCCCAGGCTGGAGTGCAGTGGTGCGATCTCCACTCACTGCAAGCTCCGTCTCCCAGGTTCACGCCATTCTCCTGCCTCAGCCTCTCAAGTAGCTGGGACTACAGGCGCCTGCCACCACGCCCAGCTAATTTTTGTACTTTTAGTAGAGACGAGTTTCACCACATTGGCCAGGCTGGTCTCAAACTCCTGACCTCAGGTGATCCACCCGCCTCTGCCTCCCAAAGTGCTGGGATTACAGGCGTGAGCCACCGCGCCCGGCCAAAAAAAATTTTTTTTAGAGACAGGATCTATGTGGTTCAGGGATTGGTCGCAAATTCCTGGGTGCAAGCGATCCTCCCTCCTTAGTCTCTCAGTGTTGGGATTAAATGTGTGAGCCACTGTGCCCAGCCCAAATAATCTTTCAAGGACCAGCTGAAACATCCAATCCTTTCTCAAAAAACCAAATGTGTATTCCCACACACATTTACCAGCATACCTGCTATGCTTCATTACAGTCAGCTAAGCATGGTGCTATAGCCCTCGTTTTTTGTTTTTGAAGTACCCAGGAAGGCAGGTATTGCATCTTAATCACCTCTGCATCCCTGGTATACTGCGCCTGGCACTGAGTGGTGGGCCGCTGGGATACACCCTCAAATTCCCCTGGAATAGAGATGATTGTAAAGCTTTGGGTTTCAAGAGGTTTCTTCAGCTGCCCCCAAAAAAAAAAAAAAAAAATCAACATTCACCTTCACCTAGCTTCATTCCAAAGCATACCATCTTAAGATAACTTCTTAGCTTCACAAAAATTATAAAAAGGATATTTACTTATCCCAATTTATATGATTCACAGAGAGGAACAAAGCTGGTAATTTCAACACAGAGAACAGGCATCCAACAGAGAACAGTTTTCTCTGCCACGGTTGGCTTCTCTCCGCTAGAGTTTGCCAGGGTCTCCACATGTCTTACGTGGTGTTCAGAAACACTAATATGACTGTTCTTTTGGAACTGCATGGAATGACAGTTTGCCAAGGCATACCACAGACGATGCAGCATGGTTCCCTAAAACAGCCTTGAGCGGCGTAAGAAGCAGCAGAGGCCAACCTTGATCTTGGCTAGTAAAGCGGGAGAACTTTCTATATCTGGCCCATTGTGTTTTCCAACAAATGATAATGCTCAAAAACTGTGTTCTCCCCCCTCCTACCCTCTTATGTTGTGCTTTTAGCTATGAAAATCAAGCATCTTCTGGTTTAAATACTTCATTACAATTCATGCTAACAAAGCCTGCTCCTCCACAACATCCTCACAGAAATAACTGCAGAATAACAAGGGCCAGAATAGATTGGTCTATAAGAAAACAGATTTTTGAGATCACTATTAGTTAAATTCCAGCTGTATTAATTCAGTTCAGCCATTACTGCTTAAGTGGAATTTCAATTTGAATTTTGGTTCACATATATCAATTCAATTCATTCTAAATGAATTATATTATTGGAAAATAATACAAATACTTTTTGAAAGGTAGAACTGGCTAGCCAGTGTCATGGTAACTTTATCCCACAAATGTGACTGTAATTGACTCTGATCATTAAGAATTACCCTAAAATGCTGAATGCTGATTAACCATTAAAGGTTTAGTGACCGATCATCGCTTTTTTTTTCTCTGAGACAGAATCTTGCTCTGTTGCCCAGGCCGGAGTACAATGGTGCAATCTTGGCTCACTATAACCTCCGCCTCCTGGGTTCAAGCGACAGACGCCTGCCACCACGCCCAGCTAATTTTTCTATTTTCAGTAGAGATGGGATTTCACCATGTTGGCCAGGCTGGTCTCAAATTCCTGACCTCAGGTGATCCGCCCGCCTCGGCCTCCCAAACTGCTGGGATTACAGGCGTGAGCCACTGCCCCCAGCCCAACTGATCATCAAATTTGTTGCACATAGAAAAATCTTTTGCAGTCCAACATTTCAAAATCCCCTAAACCCAAGGAGATTTAAATGTGTGTGCCAGAGCATAAAATGAAGTAGGTACCTACTGAGTATCTGCTGAAAGAATGGGGGAATGGGTGGTGAATCACAGCATGTAACAAATGCAAACAAATGAACAAAGAAAAGGAAAAACTAGATTCTCAACTGCTGAAGAATCACATCTTCACAGCTGTTTGGTTTTTTTTCCCCTTTTGAAATCTGAAATCCTTCATCTGCATGTGGCTGAGTGGCACTGCTCTGGTATAAAGAAGAATATGTCCTGCTAACATGTCGAGCATGATAAAAACTAAATATGGATGAATATATAACAAAGACAACATGCTTCCAGATTTCAGTAAACAACAACTCAAACCTCAAACAAAGACCTGAAAACCGAGAGAAGCAAAATGGAAAAGGCACACTGATTCAGCTGAGGCTGACCTGGGATGCTGCGTTGGAAGAAGATGGCAAAGGCCCCTTCTACACAAGATCTTAGTGATCCAGTAAGGTGCTCTATAAAGCATACACTCATGTACTGTCCTCACATAATCGACAGCCTGTCGAGATGCAAAGAATGCAACAGTGAGAGCAGAAACTATGAGCGAGCCTCCAGCTGGGAGCCAGTCACTGCAAAAGTAAGCTTCCTGTTGAGCCAAAGGCAACTCTGACATCACTGAGAAGCACCATGCTACACCCAAGCATCAAATGGCACTGACTTGCATTTTTCCAAAGTATCTTTTTTTTCTAGAAGGATAGGTAATCAACAGCTTAATGAAAGTTGATTTAAAAAGAAAAACAAAAAAAAACAAGAGGCTAGTGTGGTTTATCCTGCCTAAAACATGTCTCAAGGCAATAAGTTACTTTGTTTTGGAATTCTAGGGATGACAGACCCAGGAATAGTATGTACAATTACTAACTCTTTGTTCCAGTTCTCAAGGCAGGGGACTCTACCTGTGACTTCTGGAATGAATACTGACCTGCAGGCTGCCCCTTTGCCATACAGGAACTAAGATGCTGGGGTCTAAGCTCTTTTAGCTACTTTGACACTTATTAACAACCAAGCATGGTGGCTCAAGCCTGTGATCCTAGTGCTTTGGGAGGCTGAGGAGGGAGGTTCACTTGAGGCCAGGAGTTCGAGACCAGCCTGGACAACTTGATGAGACCCCATCTCTACAAAAAAATCGTAAAAATGACTTGGGCATGGTGGTGCTCACCTGTAGTCCTAGCTTCTTAGGAGGCTGAGGTGGGAGGATCCACTTAAGCCCAGGAGTCTGAGGTTACATTGAGCTATGATCATGTAACTGCATTCCAACTGGGCAACAAAGTAAGACTCTGTCTCAAACGAACAGAAACACACTTTGTTTTTTGTTTGTTTGTTTTTGAGATGGAGTTTTGCTCTTGTTGCCCAGGCTGGAGTGCAATGGAGCAATCTCAGCTGACTGCAACCTCCACCTCCCAGGTTCAAGTGATTCTCCTGCCTCAGCCTCCCAAGTAGCTGAGATTACAGGCATGTGCCACCACACTCGGCTAATTTTGTATTTTTAGTAGAGACAGGGTTTTGCTGTGTGGGCCAGGCTGGTCTCAAACTCCTGACCTCAAGTGATCTGGCCTTCCAAAGTGCTGGGATTACAAGCGTGAGCCAGCATGCCCGGCCTCAAAAACACTTATTAACAGTGCACGGGTGAGGAAAACAGAAGAGGAAGAAGAAAAAGAGAAAATCAAAGAGCTTATTCAGAGGGTCTTTAGCAACCAATAAAAGGCTGATCTTAAGGCAACCTATACATGTATTATTGAGCATAACTAGCAACTGCTGTAAAAAATTCATAAATCATGGATGAAGCATGATCCCTGTCCTTAGAGAATATCAAGATGGAAAGGAGGTAAATGAATAATCAACCACAATATATTTAATAAAATACTAGAATAAAATTAAAGGAAGTATATGACTGCCAATGACTATCAGTAGAGCTGGTTTAGGTTCAAGACAGCACCACAGGTTTGCTGTGTGAATGTTCTTCCTATGTTAAATGCACTTTCCGCGCTCAGGTGTCCAGGGATCTACAGGGTGAAATCCCTTCTAACAGAATTTCAGTTGGTACAAGGTCAGTGCTCTCTCTGCCACCACCCACGTCCCTTCAGCTCTCTTTTCCTCCCGACTCTGGGCAAAACCCCTTTGATGTCAGCCCTCTGAGGATACTCCTCCTCTCAAGAAGGGCTGCTCCTTCCAAGGCCCTCAGTTACCTCTGGCTTGCTGTCTACCACATCCACCTCGAGGTTGACTTCCGCTTGGAGGATTTTCTGCTTAGCCTGCTCCACTGCTGAACTGAGCTTCTGGATGTAGGACTGCAGCTCTTCTGGGGAGTCCATATTCAGCTCTATCAGAGCTTTGTGAAACTGATCCATCTGGCCATCCTCTAGAAGTTCCTGAAAACAGAGCATTCACAAACAGGAAGGAAAGTAGCTTCAGAGCCAAATGGAGAAAATGACAGCTGGAGAGGGCTTCCAGAGCTCCCCTGGCCTACCCTGCCCAGAGCCACACCTCCAGCTCCCTCCAGTTTCACACAGCTGCCCACCTCTCTAGCTGTCTCTAGGCTAGCATTGCATCACAGTTCTAGCAACAACTGATTAGGTAAAACTAATGATGGTGACAGATATCTAAAAGGTTGTTACCCCTTTTTTTTTGGGCAGGGGGGGAGAAAGGTTGTGGAGGAAGGTGGGAAAGTTACTAAGAGGAGACATGAAAGGAGCCTTCTGGGGGGGATGCTGACAATGCTGTTTCTTGACCTGACAGCAGATACATGGGTGAGTTTCACTTTGAAAATCCATCAAGATGAAACAAAGATTTGTGCACTTTGCATGCTGTATGCTACACTTACAAAGTTTAAAAACATAAAGGAGTTTATAAGGTGAAAATAAATAATGCTGGAGTCCACAGCTCTTTCAGAAGCAGCTGCTTCTACACTGTATTCTATGCTGATGATCCCCCTGCACTCCTTCCTGACCCCAAAGGTGACAAACAGTCAAACCATCTTAAGGCCAATGGAAAAATATACAAGAAAATCTGAGATCATCTTGTTAACACAGAAGGGCGCCCGTCCCTGTGTCTGCTATTACTTGCACGTATAGCAGTCGGTCCAGACGCTCCTGATCCAGCTGCAGCTTCTCCTCCCGCCGCCGGGCATTGAGCTCCTGCAGCCGCCGCAATTGCTGCTGCCGCCTTTCTTGTTTCTCCTCAGAGGTCAGGGTGCTGCCCAGGAGCTTGCTGGAAAATGGGAGCTGCATCTTGTGGACATTATTCTCATAATAATCAGGACACCGCCATTTGTGTAATTCTTCAAAGAAACAGTTTTGACAGTTATGAAATGGAAACACTATTAACACAACAATTAAAGTCAATTACCAGCCAGGCACGGTGGCTCACGCCTATAATCCCAGCACTTTGGGAGGCCGAGACGGGCGGATCACAAGGTCAGGAGATTGAGAGCATCCTGGCTAACTCGGTGAAACCCCGTCTCTACTAAAAATACAAAAAATTAGCCGGGTGTGGTGGCGGGCGCCTATAGTGCCAGCTACTCAGGAGGCTGCGGCAGGAGAATGGCGTGAACCCGGGAGGCGGAGGTTGCAGTGAGCCGAGATCGCACCACTGCACTCCAGCCTAGGCAACAGAAAGAGACTCTGTTTTTGTTTTTGTTTTTTTTTTTTTTTTAATCAATACCAGCATTTCAGACATAGGTCAGATGGAGAAAATACACTCCACCCAATCCCTGAATCCACTCAATCAACTAAAAGCAGCTACCAAACCTGGACACAATGCCAGCAGGCCTGTTCTAAAAGAACTGCTAAGTAAAGTTCTTCAGCGAGAAACACCACCAGAAGGAAGCCTGGAGCACCAAGAATGAAGAAAAAGCAATATAAATGATAAAAATCTGCTTAAACATAACAGACTCATCTCCTTATGAGTTCTTTAAAACCTATTTGACAATTGAAAGTAAAAATCACAACACTGTCTGATGGCTTTCCAATGTATACAGATGAAATAAATAAGACAACTTTAAGATAAACCGGGCAAAATAAAGGAGTCAATATAGTGCTGACATTTCCACATTCCCCTTGAAGTGGTAAACACAGAATCTAAGTAGACTATGAAAAGTTGTGTTTACTGTAATCTCTAGAGCAACCACTAAAAACTACAATAAAAAGGTACAGTAAAAAACACAACAGATAAAATACTTAAAAAAGAAAAACTCAAATAACCTAAAAGGAGGCAGGAGAAACAGAGGAACAATAAACAGAAGAAACAAAACAAATAATAAAATGGTGAACATAAATCCAAGCATATGAATAATTAAACTAATTATAAATGGTTTAGCCTAACAATTAAATAGAGGTTGACTTTGAATAGATATTTTTTAAAAAATGATCCAACTACCAAGAAACTCACTTTGAATATAATGATATAGGTAGATTAAAGGTAGAAGGACGGAAAGACATACCATGCAAGCACATGATCCAGCAATCTATTTACTCTGGAGAAATGAAAATGAGTTCACCCAAAAGCTTGTCTCTATCCCAAGTCCAGGCAATCTTTCCCTCACTTCTTCTGTATCACTATGGTTTTATCTTTGCAAAATGTCACGTAAATGGAGTCAAATAGTATGTATTTTGAAACTTTTTTTTTTTTACTCAACATCATGCCTTTGAGATTCATTCAAGTTGTTCAGTGTATCAGTAGTCTGTTCCTGTTTATTGTGGATAAAGACAGGATCTGATTATAAAGAGAGAGCATATGTAACCAACACCACAATCAGGATACAGAACAGATCCATCATCCTAAAAAATTCCCTCATGCTCTCTCTTTATAATCATATCATAGAACTGTAAAAGAAAAAGTTGACTAAAAAAAAAAAAAGAGTCAATACTGGAGCACCTGGAGAACAGAGAAGTGGGAGCACGGAGAGTTGTGTGCTTCAGCCGTGTCCTCCGGCAAGCCGCTAACTCTCCAGACTGAGTATTCTCATCAATTATTTATTTCCCTATCTGTCTCCCCAACTTCTTTGTATCCCAGGAATAACAGATGCTGAATAAACGCTTTCTAAAGTTAATTAAAACACAGCCCTTACCACATGAAACATATACTTAAAAATGGTTAAAATGGCAAATTTATGTTACATGATTTTCACAATTAAAAATTTAAAAAAAAAAAAAAAGATGCAGTTTTTGCCCTTCAGGAGCTCATTATTGGTCAGCTGAGGTCAGCACCCTCAACGAGAACAAGCAAATCCACTATTGGAATAGAGCTGTATTCACAGTGGCATTGTCCATAGTCCTTTGGTTTTATATGAACTATTTAAATTCAGGAGGAAGATATTTTCATCACATTCAAGTGACAGTAGTAACTAAAACTCACACTTTAATTTGAAGTGTAAAATACAACCAAAAGTCCAAGACAAGCTTGAAAAGAATAAGAAGTGTTTATGCAGCATAGATTTTATGCTAATGGTATAATAAAACAATTTCAATTGTTTTCTAACTTAAGATATTTTTAGTCTGATATGTTCTGCTCACTCTTAAAAATGTTTAGTATCTGGAAAAAGTTGAAAGTTGTACAATTCCAAGATCTGTATTACAGGCAAGTTATAAAAGCTACCATTTGTGAAGGGAAACCATACAACGTAAATTATCAGGTTACTGAATAGTTTAAGAAAGGGAATACAAAAAGGGGAAGGGGGTGCTTAAAAAGTGAGCAAACAAAGAATTACGCTGGCAATAATTTAAGGAATACAAGGTAGACAACACCCAAAAGCTGCAGGCAAACATCCTCTTGGATACCTTCCACATAATCCTCAGCGATGTAGCTGTGCTCATGCAGAATCTCCTCCATGCGGCTGAGGGTGATGGCTGCCAGGTGCCCAGGGTACTTCAGCTGGAGGAGACGCTGGAGGTAACCAGCTGCTTGGCTTCCTCCAAGATTGATGCGCTTGCAGTTTTTAGCATCTAATCTATAACCAAGCAGTAGAAAACAGCACTGACATTTCTGGAGGACAGAAATATGAAGCATCTTGGGAGAAACAAGATAATTTAAGGCAGATAAAGAAGAAACAGACCAGCAGGAGAAACACAAAACCTGACAGCTGGAAGGGACGTTAAAGTTCTCCTGGTATAGCCTCTTCTCTAGGCAGGCATTCCTAGTTCACCTATACAGTCACATGGCCACCTAACAGGAATGCACTCCAAAGTCAGATCTTAATGAGTCTCATCATGTATTTCTCAAACTGTAGTCCTGGGACCAAGTATCCCAGAATTAGCTGGAGGAAATGTTGAACGTGCCAATTCCCAGTACACAGCTGCTCTGGGGTAGGGCCTGGGAATCTGCATTTTAATGGGCTCCCTAGGCGACTGGTGAAGGCCAGAGTTTAAGAAGCCCTCCCCTGAACACTCCACATCTACTGATTAAGTAAACACATTAAGTAACCACACACATCCTGGTTTACTGTAAAAGAACCAGAGTAATTTTATTTTCCTAATGTGTGAAACTAAGTGGCAGAGCACTAGGAACTTGCTGTAGAAAACTAAAATGTCACTGCTGTATCGTACCTCACCAGCAGATGCCAGCATAGAACAGGATATGATTCACTCTGATAATTTCCCAGCCTTCAGGTAATTTTCTCTCAATATAACATTAACATGTTACTTTTATTTCTGCATATTCTCTTTACATAGAGAACTTCATACATCAGGAGTGTTTGGTAACACCTAAGAATTACTTTTTTCTTCATAGATTTTCACAGAAACTTCACAAGAAATTCAATGGTATTTGTCTTATACGTTCAGTCTGCTTTACAGTTTACAAAGTGCCATTACCTACCTTATCTCATTTCATTCTCAGAGTAACCCTGGGAAATCAGTTGTTCCCAATTTTACATGTCAGGAAATGAAGTGAGGAAGTTAAGTAGCAGAGCTGCAAACCCAGATATTCAGCTCTAAAGTGTGAGTCTCTTTATGCCATGTGAGAAACCTTCTCAGGAGAACACAGTGCTGGCCTAGGCTCTTACCAGACAGTGAAAGCTCAACAATCAAGTGGGAACAGACTTTTAAATATGACATAAACTACCCTTGCCTTTTATTCAACTTGAAAATATTTAGTATGGGTCCATTATGTGCCAGGCACTGTATCTGAAAAGTCTAAACAATAATGATTAAAGAACTTTAAATTTGCTGGGCACGGTGGCTAACCCCTGTAATCCCAGCAAGTTGGGAGGCCAAGGAGGGTGGATCACTTGAGGTCAGGAGTTTGAGACTAGCCTGACCAACATGGTGAAACCCTGTCTCTAATAAAAATACAAAAAAAATTAGCCGGGCATGGTGGCAGGTGCCTGTGGTCCCAGCTACTCGGGAGGCTGAGGCAGGAGAATCAATTGAACCTGGGAGGCGGAGGTTGCGCTGAGCCGAGATCGTGCCACTGCACTCCAGCCTGGATGACATAGCAAGACTCTGTCAAAAAAAAAAAAACAAAAAAAACCCACTCCAGAACACAAAGATGGTCTCAATTAAATTTATTCAAAACATTTCTATTGAATGCCTATTACCTGTAGATACTATGTTAGCTATCTCCCCATAAGTCAGAATTATAAAACTGTAGAATTATGGATGTGGAACTAAGAGATCATCCACCCCAACTCCCTCCAGAAGGTCACAAAGGACAGAACTATGGGCAAAGGGACTTACCCATAGTCACACACTGAGGTAGTTCAAAGCTAAGCCCAAGGGCTCAGTTCATAGGCTAGTACTTGCTCTTTCTACTCTGCCTTTAAAGCACGCACTAAATGTTTCCTGAATGCTTCTCAAAATAGCACTCAAATGCCACAAGTGCAACTCACCTCCCTTCTAAGATGGGTAAAACATGTGTACACTGGTATCCAGATGAAATGATGAGTCCACTGCACATCGAGTTCTTTGGCTTATTGTGGTAGAAGCTGAAGAGGCTATCTATTCCATAGGCAACCTTAGGAATCCCATAGCACTCAAAAAGAAGTTCGGACATCATTTGCCGTGAATATAGTGGGTTGCACACAGCTTCTGTCAAAACTATGGGATGATCAACGCAGCCCTACTTTGAAAAGAAAGGGCAAATAGATGAATGGTAACAGAATACTCTTTTTGAAGCACAGAAGAACCCAAAATCCTTATTGCAGGGCTGAATTTGCTTTTGGCCTCTTAATCAAAAACCTGATCACAGGCGATTGTAAGACTCTCATCTCATCTTTACTGGAAAATACGAAAGTAGAGTCAATTTAAGTCAAGGTCCCATCCAAACTGTCAGCAAATCGTGTTGGCTGTATCTTCAAAGTATCTCCAAAATCCAACTGCTTCTAATCACATTCCCTGCTACCTGCCTCATCTAAGCCACCATCATCTCTCACCTGGGTTATTCCAACAGCCTCCTAACTCGCCCCTGTTTCCACCCTATGACCCATGACAATTCATGCTCCATACAGGAGTCACAGTGATCCTTTTGAACATAAGTCAGGTCCTTCCTCAGCTCAACGCCCTGCCATGGCTCCCCATTTCACGCAGTAAAAGCCTATAAGGTGTGTGATCTGCCTCTCCACTACCTCTCTGACATCCTCTTCCAGGTACTACTCTCCCCGTCACATAGGCAGCCTTGCAATTAGGATTAGGGCACACTCCTGCCTCGGGGCCTTTTCACTGGCTGTTTCCTCTGCCTGGACTGTTTTTCTTTCAGATATTCACATGGCTTGCTATCTGAATCACCTCCTTCAAGTCATTGTTCAAACATCACCTTCACGAGTCCTACCCTGACCATCTTATTGAAAAAAATGTAACTCCCTCCTCTCCTATCATGGCGTAGAATCTACTATATTTAATTCTATGTTTACTGCCTTTTCATACTAGAATATCTTTCCATAGTATTAATAGATCCATAAACACAGGAGGTTTTGTGTGTTCACAGATGTACTCCAAATGCCTAAAAAGTGCCTGACACAGAGTAAGTGCTCAATACATCTTTGTTAATAAATGGACTTCTTAACAAACGAGCATATATGCCCAAATGCATGCTCCAAGATACAAGAAGCAGCATTTTATTCGCTGCTATACCCCCAGCGCCTAGCATCGGATCGACTAAAAGACAATCGGAGCTACTGAAGTGACTGTTACCTCTCCGAAAGCAGAGTGAGCGGGGACGAGACCGCACCCATCCCCTTAAGCCCAGCCCAGCCCAGCCCACTCCGCCCTTCACCTGTGAGGAGACACCCAGGTGCTGGAAGCTGTAATCCAGCAGCAACTCCTGAAGCTCCAGGTTGACCGGCACGTTGCGGTCGAAGGGCGAGCGCAGCATCCAGCGCAGTGGCTCCAGGCTGCCCAGGGCGTTTCCCACCTGCGGGCCCGACCCGCCCCGTGCCCCGCCACGACCGCGGGCGCACACCGCGCGGAACTGCAGGCGCGGCTCGGGACCTGGGTCCTGCCCGGGACACGCCCAGCCAGCGCGGACTTGGAACGACCCGTTGTCCAGCACCAGCGGTACCGGCAGTAGCCCGTGTGCCACCGGGCCAGCCTCCAGCACCGGGTCGGGTGCGGAACGGGCGTCGCGGAACGGGAACACGTTCGCCGCCATCTTGGAGCGCGCGCCCAGCCCCGCCCCTCAGCGCAGCGTCCGCCCAGACGCCGCGAAACCGCGCCTCCGACGTCACGCAGCGCGATTCAGGCCTTAAAGTAGCTCGATGACTCCTCCGTTCTCGAAACCCGGCCAACCTTTCCACCTGACTCGCCTCTGGTCGTCCAGGCTGCTTTCAGGATCGCTGAGACCTATCCATTCTGGCTGCGAAATTCTACGTTGCTTAATCTCACCCCCAATAGACTATGAGTGACCACGCCCCTTCGCTCTAGCTGGGATGCCCAGTTTGGAAGCTCCGCCCCAATGCGTATCGCCGCCAGGCCCCGCCCCTTTCTGGCCGGCAGCTTCAGCGCCGGGCTCGGTGGAGCCCCGCCTCTCTGCCTGGCCACGCCCCATCGCCGGGCGTGCACCATCGGTAGGGTGCGCACCTTCGACCGCCCGCTGCCCCGCCCCTGAGTGGCTGTCTCGTCCTCAGCCTTGCGTCCTGGCTAGAACGGTCCTTTACCTTTTGATGCTTCCTTTGCGTTAAGAAATCCCAAGCTCTGCGGTGCCGACTGTTCAATTTCTTGACTAGGCAGATGACTACGCAGGTCTGTTCACTTTACTAACTCCCACAGACTGTTTTCTCAGTAAGACCTCAAACACTGAGAAAAGACTGCTGATTGTCCCCAAGCATTCCCTCTTTTAGTGGTATCACCTCCCACTCCCATGTGGCCATCCGTCTGGCTGCGATCTAGATGCGCTCATGTGACTAAATTGTGGCCAGGAGCGGGTGGGAGAGGAGGTGATGTGTGTGACCCACTCCCAGTTTTAGCCCTAAAAGCACTGGTCACGCTCTATTCTGTCCCATTTCCATCTTTTCACTAGCTAAGGGGGTAAAAATAAGAGCAGTTATTTTACTGCAACCGTTTTTTGTGCAGTGGACGATCTCGGCTCACTGCAGCCTCGACCTCCAGGACTCAAGTGATTTTCCTGCCTCAGCCTCCTGAGTAACTGGGATTACAGGCGTATACCACCACGCCCAGCTAATTTTTATATTTTTAGTAGAAAAGGGATTTCGCCATGTTGCCCACGCTGGCTATAACCATTTTGAAAGAAGAAAAATAATAGAGCAGCTGCCTTGAATCTACTGTACCAGGTCTATAAGACTTCAGTTTGAGAGATAAAATCAAATTAGTTACAAAAGACATTGTAAGCGAGAAATGAAACTCCTAACTTATCTCAAGAACCTCTATTAACAGTTTTTGTTGTTGTTGTTTGTTTCTTTGTTTTTTAAAGACAGAGTCTGGCTGTCACCCATGCTGGAGTACAGTGGCATGATCTTGGCTCACTGCAACCTCCACCTTCCCACTTCAAGCAATTCATCTGCCTCCGCCTCCCAAGTAGCTGGGATTATAGGCATGCTCCACGACACCCAGCTAATTTTTTTATTTTTAATACAGACGGGATTTCACCACGTTGGCCAGGCTGGTCTCAAGCTCCTAGTCTCAAGTGATCCATCTGCCTCGGCCTCCCAAAGTGCTGGGATTACGGCAATGGGCCCAGCATATTAACACTCCTAAAACAGATTGGGAGCCAGCCCAGTGCCAAAAATCAGGTTGTGTTGTCTTTCAACACAAGTCCATTGTTCAGCTATTCGAAGTACCCATCGTTAAGTTAATTAAGAGGGGGACCAGCAGAACACAGAAACCAGTATATGTAAGTTAGTGAATGTTAGTTTAAGAATTATGTCTATGTATGTTAATATGAAAAAGCACTGACTGGGTGCAGTGGCTCATGCCTCTGATCCCAGCACTTTGGGAGGCCAAGGCTGGCAGATCGCCTGAGGTCAGGAGTTCGAGACCAGCCTGGCCAACATGGTGAAACCCCGTCTCTAGTAAAAATACAAAAATTAGCCGGATGTGGTAGCAGGTGTCTGTAATCCCAGCTACTCGGGAGGCTGAGGCAGGAGAATCGCTTGAACCTGGGAGGTGGAGGTTGCAGTGAGCTGAGATTGTGCCAGTGCACTCCAGCCTGAGCAACAAGAGCGAGACTTCATCTCACAAAAAAGAAAAAAGAAAAGCACCAAGGTAAATATATATATTATATATATAAATATATAATATATAAATACATATAATATAAATATATAATATATAAAAATATGTAATATATAAATATATATAATAAAATATATAATATATAAATATATATTATATATATAAATATATATTATATAATATATAATATATAAATATATAATATATAAATATATATTATATGAATATATATTATATAAATATATAATATATAAATGTATATTATATAAATATATTATATATATAAATATATACATATATTTGAGGCAATTCCAATGGGGATGGTTGGTGTGGTGGATCATGCCTGTAATCCCAGCACTTTGGGAGGCTGAGGTGGGAGGACTGCTTGAGCCCAGAAGTTCAAGACCAGCCTCAGCCTCCCTAGTAGTTGGGACTACAAGTGCACACCACCACATAGAGACAGAGTTTTGCCATGTTGCCCAGGCTGGTCTTGATAAGGGTTTGGCACAACATGAGGTAGATTGGATTATTATTCCCAGTTCTTTTCTCCTTTACCTTTTTTTTTTTTTTTTTTTTGAGATGGAGTCTCGCTCTGTCGCCCAGGCTGTAGTGCAGTGGCCAGATCTCAGCTCACTGCAAGCTCCGCCTCACGGGTTTATGCCATTCTCCTGCCTCAGCCTCCCGAGTAGCTGGGACTACAGGCGCCCGCCACCTCGCCCAGCTAGTTTTTTGTATTTTTTAGTAGAGATGGGGTTTCACCGTGTTTGCCAGGATGGTCTCGATCTCCTGACCTCGTGATCCGCCCGTCTGGGCCTCCCAATCCTTTACTTTTTTTTTTTCCTTCACTCCTTTATAGTAGGATGATACATCCATACCATTTGCCATGTAACTTTGTAGAGCTTTTCCTTGCAGACACTGAGATTAGGCTTGGTCATGTGACTTGCTTTAGCCAATGGACTGTTAACTGAATATGATTGGTTTAGACTGCCTTCTTGCACTCCTGCTTTTAGTCATGAGAGGAACATACCTGAGTCCAAAGAGGATAAGAGATACGTGGAGCAGATCTGAACCTAAACTGCCGTCCGAAGCCAAGTCCAGCCAACCTGCAACCTGAAGTTGAGCTGCCCCATGGACCTCTGAACAAGAAAAATGTTTATTCTTATAAACCACTGAAATTCTGGAGTTGCTATGCAGTGTTATTGCAGGAGAAAACCGACTAATACACTAGACCAATGCTGTCCAACAGAACTTTGTACTTTGGAAATGTACACATTGATGGAGATGATCTAATATCTGTTGTGTCTAACACAGTGGCCAGTAACCATATGTGGCCGTTGAGCAGTTGAAATATGAGTAGTGTAACTGAATAACTGAATTTTTTTAACGTTCTTAATTTTAATTTTGATTTTTTTTTTTTGAGATGGAGTTTCGCTCTTGTCGTCCAGGCTGGAGTGAAGTGGCACAATCTCGGCTCACTGCAACCTCTGCCTCCCAGGTTCAAGCGATTCTCCTGCCTCAGCCTCCCGAGTAGCTGGGATTACAGGCATGCATCACTACACCCTGGTAATTTCTGTATTTTCATTAGAGACAGGGTTGCACCATGTTGGCCAGGCTGGTTTTGAACTCCTGACCTCAAGTGATCTGCCCACCTCAGCCTCCTAAAGTGCTGGGATTAAAGGTTTGAACCACGGAACCCAGCCTTAATTTTAGTTTAAATTTTAATAGTCATGTAGCTAGTGCCTACTCTATTGCACACTGTAGCACTAGACAAAATCTAGGGC
Source organism: Macaca fascicularis (assembly GCF_037993035.2). Classification (NCBI taxonomy): domain Eukaryota; kingdom Metazoa; phylum Chordata; class Mammalia; order Primates; family Cercopithecidae; genus Macaca; species Macaca fascicularis. Next base: position 94,865,549 of record NC_088384.1, on the reverse strand, counting down.
TGTAATGATTTACCCATGGAAAGGACTAGAAAAAAATACATTAGGCTAGGTGCAGCAGTTCATGCCTGTAATCCCAGCACTTTAGGAGGTTGAGAGACAGATCACTTGAGGTCAGGAGTTTGAGACCAGCCTGGCCAACATGGCGAAAGCCTGTCTTTACTAAAAATACAAAAAATTAGCTGGGTGTGGTGGTGCACACCTTTAGTCCCTGCTACTCAGGAGGCTGAGGCACAAGAATCACTTGAACCTGGGACGTGGAGGTTGCAGTGAGCTGAGATTGTGCCACTGCACTCCAGCCTGGGCAACAGAGCAAGACTCTGTCTCAAAAAAAAAAAAAAAATGATTTAGAAGCCTACTATTTTCCTAGCTGCTGTAACAAAGTACCATAAACTAGGATGACTTGAAACAACAGAATTTTATTTTCTTACACTTCTGGAGGCTAGAAGGCTAAAATTAGGGTGTTGGCATGGCCATGCTCTTCTTGAAGGCTCCAGGGGAGTATTTGTTCCATGGCTTTCTCTGGTGCTGTTAGCTATGATGGTTGGTTTTATGTCAACCTTTCTGGCTGCGCACATATTTGGTCAAACATTTTTCTGGGTGTTTTCTATGGAGTGCTTTAGGATAAGATGAACATTTCAATCAGTAAACTGAGTAAAGCAGACTTCCCTTCCTAATGTGGGTGGGCCTCATCCAATCAGTTCAATAGAACAAAGAGGCTGACTCTTTCCAGAGTCAGGGAGAGGTCTTCCTGCCTGCATGGCTTTGGACTGTGACATCAGCTTTTTTCCTGCTTTTTTTTTTTTTTTTTTTTTTTTTTTTTTTTTTTTTTTGAGACAGAGTTTCACTCTTGTTGCCCAGGCTGAAGTGCAATGACACTTGGCTCACCAAAACCTCTACCTCCCCGGTTCAAGCAATTCTCCTGCCTCAGCCTCCCGAGTAGCTGGGGTTACAGGCATGCGCCACCATGCCCTGTATTTTTAGTAGAGATGGGGTTTCTCCATGTTGGTCAGACTGCTCTTGAACTCCCGACCTCAGGTGATCCACCCGCTTTGGCCTCCCAAAGTACTGGAATTACAGGCATGAGCCTGGCCTTTCCTGCCTTTATACTTGAACTGAAACATAGGCTCTTCCTTGGTCTCAAACCTGCTGACCTTCAGACTGGAACTACACTACCAAGGCTAGTTCTTAGGCCTTCAGACTTGGACTCTGATATGGTTTGGTTCTGTGTCCCCACCCAGATCTCATGTTGAATTATAATTCCCAGTGGTGGAGGTGGGGCCTGGTGGGAGGTGACTGGATCACGGGGTGGTTTCTAATGGTTTAGCACCATGGCCCTGGCTGGTCTTGTGCTAGAGTTCTCACGAGATCTGGTTGTTTCCCCCTTCGCTTGCTCTCTCCTGCTCCACCACGTGAGGATGATGCTTGCTTCCCCTTCGCCTACCACCACGATTGTAAGTTTCTTGAGGCTTCCCCAGAAATGAAGCTTGTACAGCCCACAGAACCATGAGCCAATTAAATCTCTTTTCTTTGTAAGTTACCCAGTCTCAGGAAGTTCTTTATAGCAGTGCGAGAACGGACTAATACAGACTCAGACTAGAACTAAACCATTGGTTCTCCTGGGCCTCCAGCTTTCCAACTCACCCTGCAGATCTTAGAACTTGCTTACCTCCGTAACTGAGTAACCCAATTCCATATAATGTGTGTAAGTGTGTATACATATATAATATTAGTTCTCTTTCTCTGGAGAATCCTGACCAACACACCTGCAATCCTCAGTGACGAACACACCTGCAATTGTGTTGCCCTCTCCAGTCTCTGCTGCCGTCATCATGCAGTGCTCCCCTTGTGTGTACCTATCTCTTTTCCTCTTCTTTTTTTTTTTTTTTTTTTGAGATGGAGTCTCGCTCTGCTGCCCAGGCTGGAGTGCAGTGTCGCCATCTTGGCTCACTGCAACCTCTACCTCCCAAGTAGCTGGGATTACAAGCATGCACCACCATGCCCAGCTAATTTTTTGTATTTTTAGTACAGACGGGGTTTCACTATATTGGCCAGATTGGTCTCAAACTCCTGAACTCGTGATCCGCCTGCCTCAGCCTCCCACAGTTTTGAGATTACAGGAGTGAGCCACCTCACCAAGCCCACTTTTCCTCTTCTTCTAAGAGCACCAGTCGTATTGGATTAAGGCCCCACCCTGCTTCAGTATGATCTTCACTGATTACATCTGTACTGTGTATCCACAACAACTATATTTGTAAATGAGGGCACATTCACAGGTACCAGGGGTTAGGACTTCAACATACCTTTTTGAGAGACACAATTCAACCCACAACATCTACTAAGGTTTGAGGGAATTGTATTGCCAAGAAACCACAAGCCTGGATTGCAAAAGCCTATAAGTATTTGATCCCTAGCATAACCCTAGGATCCCAAACCTGCACCAGCAGGAAGCTGTGTGTGAAAGCTATTCAGCCCCAAGGAAGGGTAACCCTCTAAGATGCTCAGGAGGATAATGGATAAGGAACACCTTCTCGGATGGCAAAGCCAAAGTTACTGAAAACAGCAGACAAGGGAGGTTTTCCCAGAGAGGAGAAGCAGAGAGAGGTCTAACCAAGAACCCACTCCACTGCCAGGGCAGGGCAGAGAATCCATAAATTCCTGCCCAGTGGGATTTGAACATTGTTAGAAACCAGTGATTGCTTTGTAGGAAGCTTTTAAAGTACTGCTGCTGGGCCTCACCCCTCGAGATTCTGATTTAATTGGTAAGGGACAGGGTCTGGGCATTGGGAGTTTTATCATCTCCCCAGATTATTCTATTGATCTATTGATCTAATAGAAAGCAGAGTTTCAGAATCAGTACTCTAGGGCTGTGCAGCTCCAAATGTGGTTCTTATGCCAGCAGTCTCAGTAACAGTCGGAAGCTTCTTAGAAATGCACGTTCTCCAGCCCCATCCCAGATGTAGTGAATCAGAACCCACGTTAAACACACCTTCTATTTTGCTTAAGTTATGGCCATGTTGTCTCCTGTCCTAAGTAACACACACACACAGGCAATCATATAATGTATCTAGTCTTGTTCCTTAGAGAGCCTTCATGACAGGACCCAGACTGTAAAACCATCAGAAAACTGTTCCAAGGAAACCATGTGCCATGCATTCTGCCTGCAGCTTGGTGGGGAGGATGCGATGAGAACAGGTATCAAATTAGGCTAATGAAACTTAATTCATCATGGCTGACCAAGGCCTTGAGCTAGGCTTGATTCAGAGCTTGTTGGGCCAACTGCCTGGGAAAGAGAAAGGATATCCATGTAACTGAGGAGACAGGTGGCAGACTAGGACAGGGGGCAGGTGATTTAATACAGGGTCTCCAACTTCATCCCAGATCCTACTAACCCACTGGTTGGAATCGTCAGACATAGGGCATGCTATGGCCTTTTAGCAGCCTGTACCGTTGCACGTATGTATTGTTGATGCAGACTGAGATGCTATGCCCTACATCACTTGCCTGTAGAATCCTCATTAAGGGCCAGCTTGGATGTCACTTTGGTCTTCCTTCCCTAGGGAATAGAGCAGAGTGTCCCATAAGGTGCTTACCATGGGGCGGGTTCCCTTTATCACAGGTGATGGGAGCCTTGGTTGGTGAGAATGTGTTAGGTAAGTTAGTGCTGTGTCCTCCTCTAAGCCCTCAGGATAAGTAGAAGGAGCTGGGTGCAGGGGACTGACAGTTCACACCTCAATAAGGGGATTTTCTAAAAGGCAAAACCCTATAAGAATAGGAGAATGGGAGTGAGAGATTTCAAGAATGGAAAGTATACATGCAAGTGGTATCTAGTTTAGCAAACCTAGAAAACCTGATTTCCCAGCTGCTCTGGGGAAAGCTGAACACTAATCTGTTTCACATTGTACAATGTTCAGAAGTCTCAGAAATTAGTGGCACAAGGTTCTTCTGGAAGAGAGACTGAAAATGGAATAGCCAAAATAAGGAGAACATGTTAAAACTGTTTTACGAAGGAGCCTGCCTAGTCTATAGGTGGCTCTTCTTTTTAACTGCCTCCAGAATTCCCCAAAAAGACTGGAGGTTTTACTCTTTGCAAATAGTAAAACAAATAGTCTCTAAACAAGGATATCAACTGAGAACAAAATGATGAAGTCAATATACGTAATGAATGCTAAGATCCCAGTCTCTTCTCCCACTTGGTTCCTGATACTATGTACCAAAGCCTTTACCCTTCAGCAAAAGAATGGAAGAATCTTCCCTGAGATTCTTATCCAACCTGAGAGGAAAACTCTGAGTGAATTCGTCTTGGATGTTCTCCCTTCAAACAGCCCATCCAGATCATTTTATGATGAAATTCACAGTCAGTAGGACTCTCCCATGGACTCTGCACCTCCAGTCAGCCTTTACTAGCCCAATCAGTCTGTACTACCCCAGTCTTTAAAATGAGGAATGCTTCTAACATGAAAGCCAGAGATTAAGGCATACAAAGAGGGAAGAAAATCAACCAGGAGCTAATAGAGACTATATGAAAAAGAGAAACCTTAAAATATTTATTATTACTACAATATCTTCAAAGAGATAGGAGAAGATATTGTATCCAGGAAACGAGAAAAGTTTGCTATAGAACAGGGAGGTTAAGAGAACCAAAAAAAGGTTTCTGGGGGTTGCGGTGAGGGACAAGACAACAGAAATGAAAAACTTCGTAGATGGAAGATAAAGTTGAGAAAATCTTCAATAAAGTATGTGTGCGTAGAGAAAGAGGGAAAAAGGAGCAGTTCGAATCTACAAATAATAGAAGTTCTGAAAGACAGAACAGAAAACAGAGGGTCATCAGCAATTCAAGGCAACTTCCTAGAATTGAAGCACTTGAATTGCTGTATTGGGAAGGAGCCACAGTGAAAGGAAACGATCTACATGAACACACATCATGAAATTTCAGTTCCCTGGAAACAAAGAGAACATCCAGTAGTTTCCAAAGAGAAAGAAAATGTTTGCATACAAAAGAACAAAGATCAATTTCAAACTTCTCCTAGGCAACATTGAAAACTAGAAAACAAAATGGGAAGTGCTTTCAAGTCTAAAGAAAAATGGTTTCCAAACTAGAATTCAGCCAAACCCTCAATCAAGAACTGGGGTAGAATAAAGACATTTAAAGACATTCAAGGCCTCAAAAATGTACCTTCCATAACCTCCCTTTTATTCCAGAAGCTATTGTAGAATCTGCTTCAAAACAAGGGAGAAAACTGGCGGGGTGCAGTGACTCACGCCTGTAATCCCAGCACTTTGGGAGGCCGAGGCAGGCGGATCACGAGGTCAGGAGATCGAGACCATTCTGGCTAACACGGTGAAACCCTGTCTCTACTAAAAATACAAAAAGTTAGCCGGGCTTGGTGGTGGGTGCCTGTAGTCCCAGCTACTCGGGAGGCTGAGGCAGGAGAATGGCGTGAACCTGGGAGGCGGAGTTTGCAGTGAGTGGAGTTCGCACCACTGCACTCCCAGCCGGGGCGACAGAGCGAGACACCATCTCAAAAAAAAAAAAGCAAGGTAGTAAACCAAGAAAGAGAAATCACATGAGACAGGAGACAGGAGCTGCAACATACAAGTGAAGTAAGAGAGCCCTGAGGTGATTGAAAAGCCGGATCCCAGGAGGATGGCTGTGCTACCAGGCACGTGGGGTGCTGGCCAGGTTGGAGTGGGTCTGCTCTGGGAGAGACTTCTTCAGGAAAGGGAAACTGATACTATGTTTTGTGTGAATGAAACAATTGAGGGGTGTTTAGACAATTGGAGGAGAGTTTGGGGTTCAGTTATTAAAGAGTATTTGAGGCTGGGAGCAGTGGTTCACGCCTGGAGGCCAAGGATCACTTGAGCCCAGGAGTTTGACACCAGCCAGGGCAACATGGCAAGACCCCGTCTCTACAAGAAATCAAAACAATTGGCCAGGTGGTGCAGTGGTTCATGCCTGTAATCCCAGCACTTTGAGAGGCCAAGGCAGGAGGATTGCTTGAGCCCAGGAGTTTGAGACTAAGCTAGGCAACATAGTGACACCTTGTCTATGCAAAAAAAAAAAAAAAAAAAAAAAATCATCCAAGCATGGTGGTGTGTGCCTGTGGTCCCACCTACTCAAGAGACTGAGCTGGGAGGGTCACTTGAGCCTGGGAGGTCAAGGCTATAGTGAGCTGTGATCTCACCACTACACTCCAGCCTGGGCAACAGCTTGTCTCAAAAAAAAAAAAAAAAAAAAAAATCAAAAAATTAGCTGGGCATGGCGGTGCATGCATGCCTATGGTCCCAGCTACACAGGAAGCTGAGGTGGGAGGATCACTTGAGCCCAGGAGGTCAAGGCTATAGTGAACTGTGATCACGCCACCGCACTCCAACGCTGGGAGACAAAGTGAGACCCTGTCTCCAAAAAAAAAAAAAAAATGGAATTTGAAACAAAAAGGCAACTTCTTATACAATAAAAAGTTGTAAAGGAAAGGAAGTGTAATCATAGTTTATTACATGCCCCAGCTCTAATTAGTACACGTATCATACAATGTAAATCTTGAGTACTAAGCTAACTAAAATGATCATGTAACTATACTGGGAAACTGAAGGGGTGGGGATGTAGACTGGAGAAGAATTAGGAAAAGGACTAAAACCTCACCTTCCTGAGTGGGAGTCAATAATTAAAGTCCAAAATGAAAAATAAAGAAATTGCAATAAAAACATTTTTTTTTGGCAGGGGGTGGGGGAGGACAGAGTCTTGCTCTGTTGCTAAGGTTGGAGTACAGTGGTGAGATCTCAGCTCACTGCAACCACCATCTCCCAGGTTCAAGCAGTTCTTATGCTTCAGCCTCCTGAGTAGCTGGGACTACAGGTGCCCGCCCCCATGCCAAGCTAATGTTTTGTACTGTTAGTAAAGATGGGGTTTCACCATGTTGGCCAGGCTGGTCTTGAACTCCTGACCTCAAGTGATCTGCTTGCCTCGGCCTCACAAAGTGCTGGGATTACAGGTGTGAGCCATGACACCTGGCCCAATATAAGCATGTTATTTGGAGACGTGAAGATAAATATTAAAAGGATCAAGTGCCGGGCGCGGTGGCTCACGTGTGTAATCCCAGCACTTTGGGAGGCTGAGGTGGGTGGATCACCTGAGGCCAGGAGTTCAAGACCAGCCTGACCAACATGGAGAATCCCGTCTCTATTAACAACACAAAATTAGCCGGGTGTGGTGGCACACGCCTATAATCCCAGCTACTCAGGAGGCTGAGGCAGAAGAATCGCTTGAACCCTAGAGGTGGAGGTTGCGATGAATCGAGATCTTACCATTGGACTCTAGCCTGGGCAACAAGAGTAAAACTCAGTCTCAAAGAAAAAAAAGGATCAAGTGTAAGAATTGAAAGTAGTTGCCTCTGGGGAAGGAGAAATTAGAGGAAGGGGCTACAGAGTGCTATTTGTGTTAACTTGTAGAATTCATTGATTCTTTAAATTATGCATATATGTAATGCAAAAAATAAAACTTAAAAAATTGAAGTATGGCCAGGTGTAGCGGCTCATGACTGTAATCCCAGCACTTTGGGAATCCAAATTAGGAGGATCATCTGAGGTCAGGAGTTCAAGACCAGCCTGGCCAGCATAGTGAAACCCCGTCTCTATTAAAGTACAAAAATTAGCTGGGTGTGGTGGCACATGCCTGTAATCCCAGCTACTTGGGAGGCTGAGGCAGGAGAATAGCTTGAATCTGGGATGTGGAGGTTGCAGTGAGCTGAGATTGTACCACTGCACTCCAGCTTGGGTGACAGGGTGAGACTACATCTCAAAAATAAAAAATAAATAAATAAAAATAAAAAATAAAAAATTGAAGCAAAGACATATTAAACAAAAGCAAACAAAAGGGGAAAAAGCGAGTTAATTTCAATATCAGAGAAAGTATATTAAACTCTCCTTGGTTGGGCGTGGTGGCTTACGCCTGTAATCCCATACTTTGGGAAGTTGAGGTACAAGGATCGCCTGACGCCGGGAATTTAAGACCAGCCTGGGCAACATAGTGAGACCCCATTTCCACAAAAATAAAAATAAAAAAAATTAGCTAAGCATGGCAGTGCACACCTGCAGTCCTAGCCACTCAGGAGAGTGAGGCAGGAGGATCACTTGTGTCCAGGAATTTGAGGCTACAATGAGCTGTGATCGCACCGCTGCATTCCAGCCTGGGCAACAAGAGTGAGACACTATCTCAAAAAAATTGTTTTTAATAAAAAATAAGTAAACTCTCCTACGATGTTTGTAAATTAGTCCATTTCTCTTTACATTCTATATTTGGAATCTGTGTTATTAGAAACACCAAGTTTAGAATAATCTCCCTGGCATATTTTGTCATTTTTGTTTGTTTGTTTGTTTGTTTGTTTTTTGAGACGGAGTTTCTTTCTTGTTGCCCAGGCTGGAGTGCAATGGCACGATCTTGGCTCACTGCAACCATGATCTTGGCTCACTGCAACCTCCGCCTCCCAGATTCAAGTGATTATTTTGCCTCAGCCTCCTGAGTAGCTGGGATTACAGGCGCGCGCCACCACGCCCGGCTAATTTTGTATTTTTAGTAGAGACGGGGTTTCTCCATGTTGGTCAGCCTGGTCTGGAATTCCCGAGCTTAGCTGATCCGCCTGCCTCGGCCTCCCAATGTGCTGGAATTGCAGGCGTGAGCCACTGTGCCCGGCCAGCAGTTTTCTTTTGGTTAGTATTAGCCTGGCAAATGTTTCCATCTTTTTATTTTAATCTTTCTCAATCTTTTTGTTTTAGATGTATACCTTGCAAATAGTGTATAGATGGACTTTCAAATTTCAATCAGAGAATCATTGTCCTCTGACTGGCTAGTTTAGTCCACTTATCTGTATCACTGAATCATTTATTTTTACTACCCTGTATTGACTGGAAGGCTTTTATTTTGCACCTTTTCTTTCTTTTCCTTTTCTTTCATTTCCTTCTTTTTTCCTGACTTCTACATTGATCACATTTTCTTTTCCTTTCTTTCTTAGTGCAGTGGCACGATCTTGGCTCACTGCAGCCTCTGCCTCCCGGGTTCAAGCGATTCTTCTGCCTCAGCCTCCCGAGCAGCTGGAACAACCAACGAGTGCCAACACACCTGGCTAATTGTTTTGAGATGGAGTCTCACTCTGTCGCCCAGGCTGGAGTGCAGTGGCACGATGCAAGCTCCGCCTCCTGGGTTCTCGCCATTCTCCTGTCTCAGCCTCCCGAGTAGCTGGGACTACAGGCGCCCGCCACCACGCCCGGCTAATTTTTTGTATTTTTAGTAGAGACGGGTTTCACCATGTTAGCCAGGATAGTCTTGATCTCCTGACCTCATTATCTGCCCGCCTTGGCCTCCCAAAGTGCTAGGATTACAGACGTGAGCCGCCACGCCCCACACCCGGCTAATTTTTATATTTTTAGTAGAGACGGGGTTTCACCATGTTGGCCAGGCTGGTCTTGAACTCCTAACCTCATGATCCGCCCGCCTCAGCCTCCCAAAGTGCTGGGATTATAGGCATGAGCCACCGCACCCAGCCTCGAGGAAGTTTTCTTTATTTGCTCTTTTCCTTCTACTAGATTGGAAGTTACACATTCTCCGTCCATTTGTTGTCGTTCTTGTCGCTGATGGTTGTGATGGTGGTGGTGTATAAGTAACAGTCTTGCTCATCATTAAGCCTAAAGTTAATCAGTATTTCTCCCTATATCTGAATTAGAAAGCCATAGAAGATAAGACTTCAATCATTCCCTCCTGTCTTAGAGGTTATTTACCAAAATTTTAGTTCCACCTTAGATCCCAAGAATTGATTGTTGTTAATATTGTTTTCTATGGGCAGTTTTTGCTCAGGCACAGATGTGCTTCCTACATAGTCCTTCCTTCTTTGTGGGTTGAGTTTCTTTCTTGCTGAAGTCTATCCTTTGATAGCTATTTCAGTGAGAGGCTGTTGGTGGCAAACTCTCAACTCCCAGACATCTCAGAAGGATTAAGCTCCCATTATTGACAGGTGCTTCCCTGCCCATGAAGTTTTCTGAATTGACATTCTTCCTTTCCTTCCCCATCTCACTTCTCCACTGTGCTACTGGTGCTTGCTGGCATCAGTTCCCATGTGAACTACTTCAGTCAAATATGTCTCTAGTGTCAAGGTCTGTTGCTGGGGGAATCCAACCTGAAGCAGCCTCCTTTCAGTCCTCATCTTTGTTTGTGAGCCTCCTGCCTCTTCAGCTTCTCTTGGTCTGCCTTCCTTACTTGTATTCTTCAACTCTCCCGCTTTGAACACCTCTTCAGAGTAAAGATTTCATGAGAATTATTTCCAAGTCTGATCTCACTCTTCTTTGAGAAGCTTCTAGGTGTGTTTCTTCTACTCCAAAATTTAGAAACAAAGAGTACCCCCATGTATTAGTCCATTTGTGTTACTGTAAAAGAATACCTGAGGCTGGGTAATTTATAAAGAAAAGAGATTTAATTGGCTTACAGTTCTTCAGGCTGTACAGGAAGCACAGTGCCAGCATCCACTTCTGATGGGGCCTCAGGAAGCTTTCAATCACGGCAGAAGGCGAAGCAGGACCGAATACATCACATGGTAAGAGCAAGAGCGAGGAATGGGGGTGGGGTGCCATGCTCTTTTAAACAAAAACAGTCAGATCTCACGTGAACTCAAAGTGAGAACTCACTTATCGCCAAGGGGATGGTGCTAAGCCATGCATGATCCAATCACCTCTCACAAGGCACCACCTCCAACACTGGGAATCACATTTCAACATGAGATTTAGAGGGAACAAACATCCAAACTATATCATCACATCTCCATGCCTGCCCCAAATCAAGATGATATTTGCCCAGAGAAATAAAATAAATTCTTATCATTTTCTACATCTTGTAACCTGTCCTTCCTCAATTCCAGGATATCGTTCTCTTTAGATTCTTCTCCTCCCTGTCAGACTATATTTTATCAATCTCGACTCCTCATTCTTTTCCTCCTCCTCATTCTTTTCCTCCTCCTCATTCTTTTCCTCCTCCTCATTTGCTTGACTTTTTTTTTTTTTTTTTTTTTTTTTTTTTGAGACATAGTCTTGCTCTGTCGCCCAGGCTGGAGTGCTGTGGTGTGATGATCTCGGCTCGCTGCAACCTCCGCCTCCTGGGTTCAAGCTATTCTCCTGCCTCAGCCTCCCAAGTAGCTGCACGTCACCACGCTCGGCTAATTTTTGTAGTTTTAGTAGAGATGGGGTGTCACCATATTGGGCAGGCTGGTCTCAAACTCATGACTTCAGGTGATCCGCTCTCCTTGGCCTCCCAAAGTGCTGGGATTACAGGTGTGAGCCTCCACACCCGGCCTGCCTGACCTTTAAATATTGCTGTTACCCAAGGTCATTGACCCAGTGCTTTTTAAATGTTCATCCACTCTCCTGGGTGACCTCATACTTTCTGTAACTTTAGTACTATTAATGTATTGATAAGTTTTGTGAAAATACATTAATCCATTCATTTATTTATTGAACACAATTTATTAAGAACATTCTGTATATCAGGTCTGTGTTACATAGTGGAGATGCAGTAGGGTGCCAAACAGAGAATATCTCTGCCCTTGTGGAGTTCACTATCTTTAAAGATTGTTGCTATGAACCTGTTTATGTTTCCTTCTTTTCTTCCTTTCATCCATGGACCATTTATTGATCCACCATTCATCTATCATCCATTCTTTCTTTCACTCACTGATTCATCTATTCATTGGCTCATCCATCCAACCCTTGACCTCAAAGCATTTACTAATCCATCCATCTATTCAACCATCCATCCACCCACCCTCCAATTGACCAAACCTCAATATTAGTGATCCCAAGCCAGTGGCACATCGTGGACTTGAAAGAAGGAGGAAGAAGAGGAGGAGGGGGTTGAGGAGGAAGAAGAGGAGGAGGAGAAAGGTCTTTCTGAATCTGAATCTAGGGGTTTGTGGGGAGCAGCAATCTCTAGAAAGCTCCCCATTTGATTCTGATTCACCCAGCCTGGCACCTGCCTATGGAAAGGTATTTGGGGACCACTATATTAGATTAGAAGCACTGTGAATACAGGAGCTTAGTTTAGCTTTCCCTGAAAGTAGACCCTAATACAAAGATTCAGATGCAGTCAACTTATGTGGGAGGTGAACCTTGAAAGTAGGGAAAGGAAGAAAAGGAGGGGGGAAACGCCAAGTAAAGATTGCTTTGATGAGCTTGTGGACATCTGAGGTTCAATCCTGTTGGGGATCCTCCAAGACACCTTGTGGAATAGACCTAAAATGATACCATCAGAGGACAGGAGACAGCCATTTATTGCCAATTGATTGAGCACTGGGGGCTGTTAGCTCCCCAACAATTCCAAGTCATGCTCCCAAGGTAGCCTAGAAAGCCCTCAGGGAGATGAGGAGAGATGGAGGCACTGGCAGTGGCTCATGTTTCACAGCTTCAGGTAAACTTAGGTGCATCTAGGGAACATAGGGTGGGCAGTGACAACTACCAGAGAGGCCATGTCTGTCTTGTTTACTGTTGCATTCCTACACATTAGACCTTAGCCTAGTGTGTGGCCTAGAGTGGGTGCTTAACAAATATTTGATAAATAAATCTTGTTTGACTACCAGACCTTGAAACAGGAAATGAATCACACTAACGATTCCTTTAATTGTGCTCTCCCTTCTAGCTGCAACCTCCTTCCCTTCTAGACACCACCAACCCCTCTATAGCATCCTCAGTCTTTTCACTCTATTTCCATCCCACCCCCAAAAGGGTTGCCGGAAGCTTCTGGAATCATAAAGCTCCCTCTACCTCACCTCCATGTGACCCTGCTGGACCATGCTGCTGGGTGTCCCTGGCCAGAGGCCCTGCCCTCACTGTGCCTTCCTGGGCTTCACAACTGGCAGAGATGGTGCCCAAAGCATCGCTGTGGAACCAGCTACAGTCAGACTCTTGAAAAAACTCAGTCCAAATCTCCGGGGGGCAGAGCTCACCTCCCAGGCCTGGCGTTACATCCAGGACCAGGATTAGCATGAGGCAAGTGAGGCATTTCCTTTGATAGCAAAATTTAAGATGGTACAAAAAATCCAGAAAGCAATGTAAATAATATTTTGATGCAACATTTTTTAAAAATCAAAACTAATGCAAAAGTGAACCACAATGTTCAAAATAATGTGAATGAAATAACAATATCTGAGGTAAAGAAAGGAAGGCTATTGCTTTTTTTGCCTTGGTCTCCAGTGTGGCTCAGATTAGTGCTGTACTGATGCTGTGCTATCTGAACGTCACTGTTACTTGTCCTGAACGCTTAAAAATTTTGGAGGGGTGGCTGGGCACAAGGGCTCATGCTTATAATCCCAGCACTTTGGGAGGCTAAGGCAGGGGGATTGCTTCAGCCCAGGAGTTTGAGACCAGCCTGGGGAACATGATAAGACTTTGCCTCTACAAAAAATTTAAAAATTAGCTGAGAATGGTGGCACATGCCTTGCCTGTGGTGCCAGTTACTCGGGGGGCTGAGGTGGTAGGATCACTTGAGCCCAGGAAGTCAAGGCTGCAGTGAGCTGTATTCTCACCACTGCACTCCAGCCTGGGTGACAGACGGAGACCCTGTCTCAAAAATGATAATAATTATTTGGGAGGGAAATATACTGATGTCTACAACTTTTGAATTTTTTTTTTGAGGTAGATTGTTGGATGGATAGATGGATAGGTATGGTGTAGATACAGTGTTGTATACTGTTAATCATCCAGTGTAGGTGGTGGTGGGTGTGGGTGTATGTATGTTCAGTGTTGAATTCTTTCACCTTTTCTATACGTTAGAAATTCTTCATAATCTTGAAAAGGAAAAAACGAAAGAGCTATGAGAAGGACACCCAAGCCTGGCTCTGTGAGGTCAAACAAGTGCAACGCATGAATCCTTGGCTGTCCAGGACTGAGTTCCCCACCATACCCTCACTCATGGTGAGGATGGAGCCCACCTAGGGGCCTGCCCCCTCCTTGACCAAAGCCTCTCTCTGGCTCTTGTCCCTGAAGTCCCCTCTAGAATAGCAAGGCCTGGATCCTCTCCACTTCCCGGATGGCCCCCATGGAGCCTGTTTGGCTCCCTCCCTATGAGATCTTTAAGTGAGGAATACTCAGTTCCTGGGATAAGACCCTGTCATATAAAAAAACATGTTCAATAATAAGCATCCATCCATGTTTGGGGAAAAACGACTAAAAACTTTTATAATGTTGAGGACCTGAAATAAAGCACTAGAAAGAAGCAATACTTAATCAACTAAGTGGGAGGTGGGGTAGGAGGAGACAAGCAGCATTTAGGACTAGGGTGGAGAACCCTCTTTGCGGGCCGGCAGTTTGCTTTCTCACCGCTGGGGGGCGAGGCAGGGCGGTCTTGGGACCCTGCGATCGCGATCCTGGGTTCCTCCTGCGCACGTGGGTCTTAGTGGTTCCAGGTCCTGGCCCCAAGGCAAGGGGCCAGGTACACCTACACACTTATGCTGCGGACCCGGGTCGGGACAGCTTACAGGGTGTGCAGCACGTCCAGCTAGGGTACCCCATAAGAACTGATGGGAGCCCTGTGGGGCTGACATGAATTCCTCCTGTCCTTCTCAATCCGATCCCGGAATGAGCCTTGCCAGAACTATCTGCTCCCTTGGACTTGCACAGCGAGCCCACTGCGAGGAGAGCTGGGACTTCTTCCTTTCAACTTCTACCTTTACGCTTTAGTGATGGTGGAGGTGGGGGTAGACGGGTGGGGGAGATGAGAGGTGCAGAGACGGGTCCCATCCACTCCTCCTCCCCATTTCTCTCAGTAGCCTGAATGCGAGTCCGGGTATCGGTGTCCTGCCGACCAGGGTTTCGGGTTTCCCTTGGGAGTACAGGGTGCTAGTTCTCCCGTCCCAGCCACCCTCAGGATTCAAGAGACGCTGCAAGCTGAGCACAAAACCTGGAACCGGGATTAGTGGAGCGGATCCAGGCGAGCCGGCAGAGTTGGCACCGCTGTCCGGAGCCTGCCTAGTGTCTCCTTCGACCTTTAAAAGACTAGAAGGACAGAGCTGGTGCAGCGTGACGCTCCCACCTTTCCTTCCACTATAGAAGTCCGGGATTTTTCTGAAGGAGACACACGGACTCGGGGCGCACCCCAGGGTCCGTGGACCCGCTGAGAAACCTTGGGAGTTGGGGCGGGGGATGAACAATCAGCATCAGCTCCCCACCCCACCCCTCCGCCCCAGGCCGGGGAGACGTCAGTGGTCATGGGAAGATGGGAAACTGAGGACCCTTCAGCCAGTCCCGTATCCTGAACGCGCGACAATAGTGACACCAGGGAATTAGGCCGAAGGTAGCAGACCTCTCAGATGGCCCTTTAAAGCCACTGTGATAACTGAGGGCACCTGGTCCTATCCCTCCTCCCTTCCCACTCCAGTTCTGTGGCCGCAGAACCAGGATGATGCGAGGTCACCGCTGTTGCAGGCGCTTTAGGGAGCACGCCCACACGGATGCTCTGCACACACGCACACATACTTACCAAGGTTCTCACAACACACGATGCAGCCTCCCCAACTCCACACGCATATCTTCACCTAGCCTTTCACACGCCCCTTGCAGGCGGGTGAGGAGGAACACACACCCTACAAAGGCATTCTCCCTGGCTTCTTTCTCCTGCACCATTCGCACCTGGAGAGGTCGTTGCTAACGAAGCCTCTGCCTCCGTGGTGAGAGAGGACACCAGAATCCACCCAACCGACTTGCACTCCTAGTTGCCCCCAGAAAGTCTGACTCTGACCTTTCCCAACAATTCCTGGACTGGCCCTCCTGGAGACAGTGCAAGTGCTGCCGCTGGAGTGGGATCAGCACAAAAAATGACTAGATCTTTTGGGTAATTCAGGCAAACACTTTATCAGACAGGCTACCCAAGATAAGGGGAGACTGGGGCCCTACAGCTTGAGGCTGTCGATTCTAGAGTCAGATCCCTTTGCTGTGGCTGTGCAAACCCCACCTTGGCTTGCAGGGAGGGGTTCTCCGCGGTGGGAGATGCCTCCTGCCAGGCCAGATTGGCTCCTGGCTCTGGGGGCCTGGCAAAAGGCACAGCCCACTTCTGATTTCCCTTATAGCCCTCTTCACAATCTGAAGTCAGGCTGTGGATTCCTGCCTGCCCTTGTTTATTGCCTGTCTCCACCTCACTAGACTGTAAGCTCCAGGGGGGCAAGGCTGAGTTTCTTTCTCTAGGTTTCCAACACTGCCCCAGCCCTGACGCGCTGCTTATAAATATTTGTTGAACAAATTTATAAGGTTCTGGTCCATAAAAGCTCCTCCTGTCCCACTCTGTTTTGAGATTGGAAGTTGAGAACCTCCACCAAATTCTCAGACGGACCCGCCCCGGGGGAGAGATTAGAACAAACCTCGTCCTGGCAGCTGAGGGGGCCGATACAGCACTCTCCGTCTTCTGCTTCTTCCTCATACCTGAAGCCTCCTCGACACCAACTAATCTTTGTGCTCCCTAGAGCCCTGCCCCGACCCTTTAACCACAGCTGCTCCCCATGTCCGGTTTCAGCCGGCGGGAGCCAGTTCCCACTCCTCCCAGCGCCAGGGGATCCCGGCTGGTACGAACTTACAAAACCCGACACCAGGCCGCGCAAGCCTTTGTCTCTTCTTTATTTGCGGATATAATTATGCACCGCAGTCTAAATTAGAGATAGATTTTTTTCTGATATACATTTCATCTTATTCACCACGAGCACACCACACGCACAGTAGAACAGTTCCACACCTGATAAATTGCACAAGATGAGAGTTTAGATTCCTGAAAACCGGCAGGCAAGCTGGCCCCGCCGCGGCTTCTCGCCTCCCGGCTTCGTTGAAGGAAATCTCCCGCCCAAAATGGATTTCCCAGTCAGCCTTTCCCGCTGCAGGGTTGAAACGTCTCCGGAATGGGAAGCGCTCTTGCTGGAAATGGCTGGACGCTGTAGATTCCGAGCACTGGATGGATGTGAAATGTCCCCCCAAGGTCAAGTTTCCACGCCTGCGAGCTGCGCCCCCTCTCCCTCACTTCCAACCCCCTCGGTGACTGGAACCAAAGTGTCAGGGCCCCACTTGGAAGGACAGAGAACCCTGCCCGCAAATGCGCCCTGCCTTCCCCCAAAACCAGGGTGTTGTGGAAAAGAAAAGACAACAGAAACGCAGACGCGATGGATCGTGAATCCCTATCCCCTCCCACCCCCCATCCCCGAATAATCAGAAACTAGGAACCAGAGATGTTTAAAGCTTGGCTTCCCAAGCGCGGCGGGAGGGCGCACTGGGCTGGTGGGGGAGGGGGGAGGAGAGAAGGGGGAGAGCGCGGAAGCGCGGCGGGGGCTCGCCCTTGAGCCCTAGTCCTCCGCGTTGGTTCGGTAGGCCTCGATGAGGCCCTCGAGGGAGTGCACGAAGCCGGACACGCTGCAGATGCCGCCGATGACGAAGATGGCGACGTCGAAGAAGACTTGGTGCCACAGCAGCTTGCGCCAGAGCAGGCGCAGGTGAAAGAGGCTGGGCAGCAAGAAACAGAGGCCGGCGCCCGTGAGGCTGCCGGTGAGGCCCATGAGCAGCGCGAAATGCGGCACATAGATGGCCATGAGCAGCGTGAAGACGACAAGCGCGCAGCGCAGCGTCAGCCCCCAGGACTTCAGGCGCCCGTCGCCGCCGTAGCAGGCCGGGAAAAAGGCGCGGCTGCCTTCCTGGAAGAGCGACTTCTCCAGAACCTCAACAGCGGCGAAGAATGGCAGAGGATAGGACAACAGCGCCTTGGCCACCAGAAAGATGTTGACCACGGCGCGGATGGAGCCAGGCAGGTTATCCGTGATGACCTCCTTGGTCTCGTCGGCCCAGGTGAGGTAGGCGACGAGTGCGAAGAGGCCCTTGAGCACGCAGGCGGCGATGTGCGTCCAGTTCATCATGCAGTGGAACTCGCTGGGCTGCTGCATATTGCCCTCCAGCGAAGGCAGGAAGATCTGCGACGTGTAGCTGAACACAATAATGCCAATGGAGATGGGGAACTTCTTGACGTCGATGTAGAACTTGACCTTCTCCCAGGCCCAGTCGCGTGCCCGCGATAGACAGTAGGCTATGACTAGGATATTGATGACGAAGTGGGCCAGAGTGCACAGCAGACTGAACTTGGACACGGCCTTGAGGTTCTTAAGGAAGGCGCAAGGCAAGAGCACGGCCGTGGCGATAATGGACCAGGACTTCTGCGACACGGGCAGCCCCGGGAAGCTGTTGTACATGAGGTTGCCACTCACCACCACGTACAGGATGCACGTCATCACTAGCTCGATGATCTGCGCCACGTTCACCACGCGGCCGCCCAGGGTGGGGAAGCGCGGGGCGCAGCAGGCGTTGGCTATGGCCACGTAAGAGTCCCGCACGCGCACCACCTCGCCGTCTTCATTCTCCTCGTACAGGCACGCGATGAGGATCTTGCCAGTGTAGCAGCACACCACGGCGGCGAAGATGATGAGGAACAACCCCAGGTAGCCGCCGTGCAGGATGGCGTAGGGTAGGCCCAGCACGAACATGCCCTGCGGGGCGGAGAGGCAACCAGACGCGGACGCTCAGCGAACTTAGCAACCGAAGAGGGGCCCAGGGGGCGTGGCTTAACGCTGTGGCCCGAAGGGGGCGCTAAGGACACTGAGAATTGGGTCTGAGCCGCCGGGGAGGAGAGGTTAAGGGCAGGCTGCCGGGTGGATGTAGGGGAGCTAATAGTGAGCCCCGGTGTCGAGCCAGAGATGGAGAGGGAGGGATGTATGGATGGATCTGAGAAGGAAAGGTGAGCTAATGGCTGGAGGTAGCGAGAGGGCTAGGGTGAGAGAGGGCTGAGAATAGGCAGAAGCCACAGGAGGCAAAGGAGATACTTCGGGATGGTTTCTGGGGACACGACCAGAATGAGGAGTTGGGGGAAGAGATGAGAAGGGGCAGGAGGGAGGGTAGTCGGAAAGGGGCGCTAAGAAAGGTAGCGAGCTGGGCCAGAGCCACTGGAAAGAGAGGGCACGGGAATTGTGGTGGGGCTGGAATGGGGCACGGGAGCTAAAGAAGGAAACTCGGGAGTCTCAGGCTCAAACCAGAGGAGGAAACGTTGAAGGCGGCAGTTGTGGCGGGGAAAGGAGATAGGGTAGACAGGGAGAGGGGCTGAAGGTGGGGCAAAGCCCCTGGGAGGCAAGAACAGAGACAATGTGGAGATGCTTGGGGGAGCATGGCGCGGGGAGGAGGAAGCAGGGTTGGAAACTGAGAGTCTTAGGACAAGGGTGGAGTTACAGTGTGGCGAGGGCGAGTCCTAAGGAAGGGGACTAAGTGGAGGCTGCGGAGGCAATTGGGAGGAGGAGCTTGGCAAGAAGGCGCCAGCGCAGCGGGCCGGAAAGCCGAACCGAGCAGGAGTCTAGAACCAGAAGCTTCAGGGTCGGGCGGACAGGGCTGTATGGTTTAGAATCCACATGGGGACTAAGAGCTAACGAAATCCAGGGTCCTGGAGGCCTACGAGCCTCCAGCCTCCTGCCCTGGCCTCCCTTGGGGCCTATCAAATGGAGCTTTGAAAGAGGCTCCAGGAAGGCGCGGGAGACAGCGAAGGCGGGAGCAGCCCCGGGTCCGTGATCCAGCAAGGCCGTCTCGCTGGGCCCCGGAATGGAAAGCGCCTTGGGTCGGGCCATCTTGTGTTCAGGGCCCGGTGGAGTCCTGCTGACTCCGAGATATCGAGCAACCCCTGGAAGGCCTCTGCTCCCAGGAAACCTGCCTTCCGTGGCCCCAGTGATAGTGCGCTCTAGGGACGCCGCGGAGCCAAGCTGTAAGGGTCCAGGGGTGCCTAGAGCTGAAGTCTCCTTCCGCCCAGAAAGCCGCAGCCTGCCAGCCACTGCTAGCTCGGAGGTCGTTGCCGAGACTCCAAACCTGCTCCCGGTGGAAGAGTCCTGCGCCGCCTGGTGGGGAGTGGGGGGTGGGAACAAGGGGAGAGGGCCTAGAGAGCACGGGTCATTTTTAGCCTCTGGAGAGGGCTTCGCCAGGGTCACATGCGGAGAAGCTGGCCGCCTCTTTGCGGTGCAGCCGGGATTTCGGGCGAGAGGGGCGAGTCTGTGCACAGGTAATGCCGGATTATTGCGGACTAAATGTGCTTGTGTGGGAGCATGTGTGTGCGTTCGTGTGTGTACACCTGTATGTCTCCAACAGGCAGCACCTGAGGGAGCAGGCTGGTTCCTCTCTGCATGCCTCTGTGCATGTGTGTATGCATATGTTCAAACGAGTATTCGTGTGTTTGGTATGTGCAGGTACATGCTTTTGTGTATGGAGATGTAGGGGTGTATGCAGGTGCATTTGGGGATAGTACTGTGGTCTATATATAGATGCATGTCGTGTGCGCCTGTGCCTGCGCGTTTGTTCGTGGGAAGGGGGGCTGTGGGTATGTGGTGTGCCTGCCTGTGTACGTGTGCGTGTCAATGCGTGTGTGCGGGGGGAGGAGACTCCGAGCTCAGCGATTTCCCCTTCTTCTTTCCTCCCAAAAATGCAGCTGTGAATCCGTTCCAGAGTCAAAGACCAAATCGTGCCCTCCAATCCTGATTTTCTTTCTTTCTCATCCCTCCCCGCTCCCCCCGCCCCAATTTCCTTCACTTTTGCAGTGTCTCCGGACAGGTGTCTCAGACCGAACCTCAGCCTAGCGGTCTTGCAGCTGGTGCCATGGAAGGGAGTGTGGGTTAGGGCGGGAGACACCGCCTGGGGGCGTAGGTCCCCGCGCAGGGCTTGGAGGGATGGATAAAGGGAGATTCCTGGGTTCAGGAGGGGGTCTCGAGGCCGAGATCACCGGGTGACTCTGTCGGGGGCAGAGCCTGGCAGGCTGAGCTGGGAGGGGGGAGGGCAGGCAGAACTGGGAATCCCGCGCTCACCTGGATGGCGTTGGTCACGTTCCAGCCTGCCTCCCACGCCGTGATCTTAGGCTTGTCGTGGCCCCCGAACTCACCACCAGCTCCCACCTGGTCCTTGGAACCCGAGGGCGGCAGAGGAGCGCCGCTGCCGCGCTGATAATGGATGTCTCCCTCGACGGGCGGTTCAGCGCCCTCGTCCCCGCAGGGCTCGCCCTCAGCTTTCAGGATGTCCATCTGCAGGCCCTGGCGGTGCTCAAAGTCGAGGTCGTCGCAGTGCGCGAAGCCCACCGCCTCCTCATCCGTGGCCGCCTGAAAACCCATCCTGGCGAACATGCCGCTCACCTTGGCCTGGGACTTGTTGGACACGGACGTGGCCACGTTGGACAGCTTGCTGCGGAGCAAGGTGGCCATGGCGGCGGTGGGGACAGCGGAAAGGACAGAAGGACCCGAGGATGCGGGGAACGCGATGTAAGACGGCGAGGGCCGGGGGGGCGCAAAGTCGCTATCTCCGCTTGCTCTCCGCGCGGCGCCCCGGGGCTCTCTGGCTCATGACCCTCGCAGCCGGCGTTCGAGGCTCGCTCAGGGCTGGACCGGGCAAGCTGGCAGCAGGTCTGGCAGAGCGGCGGCGGCGGCGGCAGTGGCTAGTGCACTGCGGAGCTGCCGCGGGGCGCGGGCTGGGCTGCGGAGGGCGGCGGCGGCGGCGGCGGCGGTGGCGGCAACGGCGTCAGAGCAGCTACGCGAAGCTGGCGCTGCGCCCCCACCGGTGCGCGGCCCAATGCGCTCCCGCCCCTCGGAATCAGGCGGTGCGGGGGTGGGGGCCTGGAGAAAGGAAATACCCGGAGGCAGGGGACGTGAGGAACGGGCTAGGATAAGAGAAAGGGGGCGCCGAGGGATTCAGACGTGAGCTGGGGGCAGGAGAAGGGCGCCCTTGGGAAGGAGGCGGGAGGGAGCGCGTGAAAGAGGGAGCGCCCAGGGCAGGGGATGTGGTGGGGGGGGGGGCGCGAAGTGCTGCATTTCTAGGGGAGGTGCTAAGCTCGCATCCTGGCCCTTCCCACCTCGCCGCCGCAGGGAGGGAGGGGGCCGGCGTGGGCTGATGCTCGTAGTCTCCCGCCCCCGGACCACCCCCTCCAGAGTCCGGGAGCTGTGCAGCCCCAGATCCTCTGGCTAAGGACTGGCCTGGGCGCCCCGAAAGCCCGCAGGACTGAGTTGTCAGTCTCTGGAGGAGCGGGTCGTCTAGAAGTCAGTCTGTTTCCCTGGCACCCATCCTTCGCACTTAAACCTGGCCGCGAGTCCCCCTTGAAGGTAGAAGTGTCTGGCATGGATCGCTCCCGAGGAAGCTCAGCCTCAGGCTCAGTCACCTGGGCTCTCTCCGACCGTCCAGGGATGCCGCGAGGAAAGCGATCGTGCGGATCGCTCGCCACCAGCCGCTCTCCAAATGTGTGCAGAATGGAGGCGAAAGGTTGGCTTTTCGCTTTCTTTCCGTTTGGGGGGTCTGGAAGAAGGCAGGACTCTATGAGGACACCTCTTGGCAGCCTCCCAGCGGGTCTGCGAATGCCTAAGCCGAGAGGGGCGCAGACGGGGCCAGGTGCGGAGGAAAGAAGGGCTCTCGGCGCTGCAGGACCGAGGAAGCGGAGGCTCGCGGTGCGCTGGGGCCCTGCTCCGACGGCCGCTTCCAGGCGGTGAGAGACGGTTGATTGGGGAACCGGTGTGTGAGCGCGAGTAAGGGAGAGACCCAGAGACAAAGACCAATGCTGCTTCAGACACTGCTTGAGGCTGGATCAGTGTGGCCTCCGCGACTGAGGTTTGGTAATCGCGTGTATTCTGTGTCTGTGTGGTTTTGTGCGCATTCGAGTGTGTGTGCCGGAGCTGGTGTGTTGGATTTCGTATGTGTTCCCGAATGGCGTTGCCTACGTTCGTGCCTGTGTGAGTCCCTTTGTAGTAGTCTCCGTGAGGGTCCGCTGTTCTGAATGGGTCCCTGTGTAAGTCCCCAGTTGAGGTCCTGGCCGGACTCCTCCTGAGCAGTAAACCGCAGGGCTTCACCTGGCGGTCCCAGCCTGAATGGAGAAGTAGCGGCTGCGACTGGAAATGGGGGCGGGGGCGGACAGAAAAACCGAAAGAAACAAAAAAGGAAGCGGCTGCCTATCTCCCCTCTCCCGAGGCCCTTTCTCCCTGGGAACCCCAGTCCACTCCTTCTCTGCAGTATTTCTAGATTAGCTCACGTCAGCGCACAAGTAGGGCGGCCCGAGGGCTTTGGCCAGAGTTGGAGCTGCCAGGACAAGACAGGCTTCCCTCTCTACAGCCTCCCGCCTCCTGCCACCTCCTCCCAGCCCAAGCACCTCCCAGTCTCCCGGAGGAGGCTTCTCTCCAGATAGGGAACCTCCACCACATTGGACAGAGATGCTCCTAACCTCTCCCCAGGTACCCCTTTATATTCCCCAGAAGCTCTGGAAAGCCCCTAACTCCTGCCTGGTGGGAACCAAGACAGAAATCCTCTTCTTAGCCTCCAGCTACTAAGACCAAAAAACAGAACAAAAAAAGACCTCTCCATAGAACCCTCCTCCAAATACAGACACTCCAAGTCATGATAGAACCCAGAACAAAGACAGGAAAGAGATTCTTCCTCCAAACACAGAGATCCTCTCCTCCAAGGAAGCTTCGAAATAGAAGCGATCCCCCTTCCGAAATTTGCCCTGTACAGAGACCCTCCGCCCACCCCAATTCTCAGATGTAGGAAAGAGAGAGAGAGAGAATTTTCCCTACAGATTCCTGTAGACAAAGACCTCCACATCCTAATCGCCATCCTCTCCCCTTCTGTTTCTGGTGAAATTCTTTGGCCCACATGAGATGATCTGGGCAGAGGCTGGGTCTTTGTAGGGTTCCCCAGTGCCTCCTCCACCCCATTACACCCAGACCTTAGGATGGCCACTGATGCCTTCTCTGACAAGTGAATCTAAAGTGGACTGTGATGTTTTTTCATCGGTGAGAGATAGGGTCATTTATTCCTTCATTCAGTGAACCTTTTCACAGCTCTTCCTGTGCATGTGATTCTGTTCTGGCTATTCTGGGAATTGTCAAGATGACATAAGCATAGTCTCTTCCTACACTCCCCACTCCAATTCTTGGGTCTAGGAGGGACCTTAGAAAGCCCTCAGTCCAATTTTCCTTTCTGCAATGTTTAAACCTCCCCCAAACATCCCAACAGAACCTCACCATTTATCCTAGTTTTACAGACAAGCAAACTCAGGCCTGAGCAAGGAAGTGTGCTGCCCAAGGTCACACAGAATCCAGGTTATAGCCCGGCTAGAACCCCCAGGAATCCTAAGGCTCTCCCCAGCATGCCTTGCCCTGCACTACCTCATCTTGTCCTTACATCCTTTCTCCCTGGTTGTTGTTTGGTATTTGGCCACCTCATTGTCCAAAGAGATGAAATTCAAAATCAGATTCTAGTCCCCCTGGCTATAATTAGATGCCAGCAGTTGGGAAAGGAACTCCCATATTTCCCTCCTTTCCTGCTGTTTGTAATAAATGCCTCTTCCCAGGCTGAAGGCAGGTGTGGCAAGCTCTCAAACAACCCACACTTTATTGAATAATTCTACTCCATCACATACTAACTCTATGACATTGACTACTTCCTTGACTTCTCCTAGCTTCCATTTCCTCATCTCTAAAATGTGAAAATAAGAATAACAGCCTCATAGAATTATTGAGAAAATTCAATGAAATCTTGTATATGAAATGCTTAACAGGTGCTGCATGCCCAATACGTGACAGCAATTATTTTATGATTGTTGTAGTTACTATACTCAACGGCCAGTTCTCAGTGTGGGGTGGGGGGCGGAAATGGGAGTGCACAAGAAAAAGCCTGCGATTGGATCTTGGGGTTGAGTGAATTGGAATGTACGTCTTCTGTCTTTGCAGCTCTCTGTCCCTATTCCTCACAGTCCCAAGCTGACCTGGAGAGAAGAGACTGGAAGTCAGGAGCAGGGAGAGGGCAGAGCCCAGGAGACTAATGACTTCCCTTGCTGGTACTGAGCTGGGTTCTGCTCTGGTGAAGCCATTAACCTCCAAATTCTCCCAAATAACTCCTCTAGAGGGGTCCCCTAGGAGAGGATTTTGCAGTAGGCTGGTCCCCTGAGTTGAAGCACAACACACATATACATTCACACAGAGCACGACAAGCCAATGGATAGGTATACAAAAACATGAGGACAACATAGAGATTCTAGCAGATTGAGCAGAGCATTCTAGTACATTGACAGAGCAACACACAGGTCATGAACAGGCCAGCACACAGATAGACACATGCAAGATTTGTACCAAGACTACCTGCCATACAAAGAAATCAGGACAGACACTGGTGGGTCCCTCTGCATGGGCAGAGGCACCTGGATAACAGGTTCAGACACACAGCAGTGCAAGGACAGGTAAACACACACACACACACACTGACAAGCTCCCATACACAAGAAATCACACACACACAGTCACACTGAGACCAGTAGTCAGGACTACTCTTGTGTGATCACTGAAGGGGAAAAGAGGAGAGAACAAAGGGCAGAAAGAGGCAGGGAAGACATAAAAAGAACCAAGCAGGGAGACAGAGATGGAAGCAGGGCTTGCTGGACACAGCTGCCAGCCAGTGGGACACAAAAGAGGCAGAAATGCCACAGCCTTCCTCTTTTGCTGATGCCAGAACCCAGATCTTGTGACTAAGAAACTAGGAACTGGGAGGGTATGTGGGGAGAGAACAGGAGCTGTTGCTATCCAACCTGGGGGTGTCAGAGGGTCTCTCCTGCCAGGGCCACACAGGTTCCTACCTTCTCTTAGGACTTCCGCCAAGCCTTGTGAAGCAAGGACTTCTTGGATGAGGAAGGACCTGGATCAGATCCCCCGAGGCCAGGGCCCAGGTGAAATGCACACACCCCCTCCTGACACATGAACTCAATCTCTCTGTCTTTGATGCCTTCAGTACCCAGGGGGTTAAATGCCTGGCTAACAGAGATGGGAGTCACTTTGGGGGAATAAATAGGGTTAAATAGAACTGGGCTTATCTCCCAGAGCAGACAGCACCATGGGGGAAGGGGAGGCATGGAGCCCTTGAATTAATGGCCTGGAAAGCCAACATCATAAGCATCATTTCGGGGCTGAATGATCACAGAGAGCCCCCTCCCCCTCCCCTGTAGCTCAGAGCCCTGCTTTTCCAGAGCAAAGTCTGTCTGGCAAGTCTTTTCCTGCTGAGGGGACAGGCACTGGCTTCATAAACCACTCCCACCCCCAAGTATCCTGGGGTTGGGACATCGATGAGGTTTTCCTACAGCTGGAGGGAGCCATGTTCACCTTTCCCCAAATCAAAACCCAATTTCCTCATGCTGTGTCCCTGGGCACAAGGGAGGAGAGGGGCAGCAAGGCTGAAGAGCCAGGTGGGGGCCCATGCATGGAACAAAGTCCCTGATTCTTCTCCCTTCAGTGGGACAAATCAGGTGGGGCCATTGACCATGTGGTGCTGTGAGCTCAGGGTAAGACATATGAAAATACATTCATGACTGTGTATGTACTAGCAGTTTTCCTTGCACACATAGTGAGCATCCCATCTCCAGAGGTGTCCAGGCAGAAGCTGGATGTCCTATCAGAGACAATGTCTAGAGAAGTCCTGCCTCAGGGTAAGGGAGGCTGCATTTCATGACTTCTGGGGTTCAAGGTTCATGCTTTCTGGACTGACAGCTCTGAGAAGGGGTCAGAGAACAGGAGACATGAGGACCCAGGTCTTGCCCTCAGCAGCCTTTAAAACAAGAAGCTGCCCTGGACCTGACTTGGTGGGTTAGACCAATGGTTCCTGCGCTTTCCTGAGAACACAGCTTCAGTTATGCTGGGAAGCAGGGAGCATGTCAGCTGTATTCTCCACTGTGTCGCCAGCACACAGTAGATGCTCATTCATGGAGATGAATTAAGTCAATGTCACAAAGCTATTTCCTCCTTCCCAAGAATCACACAACACCCAAAATCCAGCTCTGAATTATGAAAACAGTAGCTCTTCTGAATGGATTTGTCTTTTATGCTCACATCATCTTTTATGTAGTTGAAAGTCAGTCCTACATAGGTGTGTGAGATGTGATTTTTGTTAATCTAAGGCTTGGGGTGCACACCCAGATTCAGGGACTCCTTGTGAGAACACTCAGCACCTACCAGCAGATTCTAGGTCTCTAGGAATCTGTGGGTCACTGGTTATAACTGAGAGAGACAGCTGTATTGGGGGCTCTGGTTCCAGCAAACCCTGGGACAGGGATCCTGGGCTCCAGCAGTGTAAAGGGGCTGTGTATCTGACCTCCTACACTCTCCAGGTGCAGAGCTCGCCTTTACTAAGTGCTCTGTGTGCCAGGCACTGCTGAAAGTACATTCTCAGGATTGTTTCCTTAAATTCTCACAATCCTGAGACTAGCCCACTGTCATCTTAGGAGGCTGCAGGCAGGGCCTGCAGGAATGGACTTGGGGAAATGGATAACTGGATAGGCACAAGCAGGGAAGACGACGGTTGGGAGGAATGATGATCACTGGGGTCAGGGGAGCTGCAGGTGGTCCTTGCTTTAGTTAGAAGCCTCAAGGGTCAGCCTTTGCTGGTCAAAACCTGCCTTCACCCAGATCTAGAATAATCTATCTCATTGAGTGCTATGGACTGAATTATGACCCCCAAATCCATATGTTGAAGCCCCCTCAATGTGACTGTATTTGGGGATGCCTCTATAGAAGTGATTAAAGTCAAATGAGGTAAAAATGGTGGGATGCCAATCTGATAGGATCAGTGTCCTTATAAGAAGAGACACTAGAGCGTCCTCTCTCTTCTCTTCTCTCTCCTCTCTCTCTCTCTCTCTCTCTCTCTCTGTCTCTCTCTCTCTCTCTCTCTCTCTCTCTCTGCCACGTGAGGACACAGGGAGAAGGCAGCTGTCTGCAAGCCAGGAAGCGAGCCCTCCCCAGAAACCAATCCTGCTGGACTGTGATCTGGGACTTCCAGCCTCCAGAACTGTTAGAAAATGTGTTTCTGTTGCTTAAGCCAGTCAGGCTTTGTCACTTTATCATGGCAGCCTAAGCTAAGACTGAGTGCTTCTGCCAACCCTGACCTAGCTCAGCAACCAAAGATTTTTCTAGGTCACGGCCCCCATGGACATCTGGTGAGAATGCAGATCCTTCTTTTAGAAAAACACACACAATATTGCACAAGGTTTCATATCCCTAAGCCTACCCGTGGTGAGTCCATAGCCTCCAGCCTAAAAGCCCAATCTAGATATTTTTGTTCTCTTCAAATTCTGTTGTGAGCTGGAATCCGGGAAAGATATCATCACGAACATTTACCAAATGCTTCTTCTCTGCTAGGTTCTAAGCTAAGTGCCTTCTTTCCCTGTGTCACCACATCGTGGACAAGCCTCACACTATCCCCGTGAGCATGGGTTGGTTTTATGTTTGGTTTATAGGTGAGGACCCTGAAATGCAAAGAGGTTAAGTGACTTGCCCATGGTCTCACAGTTAGGTAGTGGCGGATTCAGGAGTTGAACGCAGGATCAGAGCTGTCCTTATAACCTCAGCACTCTAGGTGAGTCTGCAGGGCAGGGCTTGGGTCTCTGGGCTCCAGGGAAGGACTGCAATCCAGATCTGGCTCCCCCTGGCCAAATGTCTCTTTGTGTCGGTTCCCAGGCATTCTCTCTGCACTGACTGGTATATATATCTATTCTGGGGCACCCTGTCTCCCTCCTGACTACGGAGGCAACTCCTGGGACAAGGAGGTGGGAGGCATCAGGCCAGGTACACGGTAGGTGCTCTCAGAAGACCCTGTGGATTTCACTAAAGTCTGGGTGAGATCTGGCCTCAGTGGTCTGGGCCCTGTGTCCTGGCTTTCCAGCCCTAAGAACACATGGCTGTTCCCCATAGGATGGCTTAGACGTGCACAGCTGATAAAGGCTTGGTCTGGTGCAGTGGGTCACACCTATAATTCCAGCACTTTGGGAGGCCAAGGCAGACGGATCACCTGAGGTTAGGAGCTTGAGACCAGCCTGGCCAACATAGCGAAACCCCATCTCTACTAAAAATACAAAAATTGATGGCGTGTGCCTGCAGTCCCAGTTACTCAGGAGGCTGAGGCATAAGAATCGCTTGAACCCGGGAGGTGGACGTTGCAGTGAGCCGAGATTGTGCCACTGCACTCCAGCCTGGGCGACAGAGCAAGACTACATCTCAAAAAAGAGGCTCCCGGGACACATTTATTGTTTCTCAACCTAGACTGTGTGAGCTCTCTCTCAGAATTGGTTTTTATATTTTATATATATATATATATATATATTTTTTTTTTTTTTTTTTTTTTTTTTTTTTTTTGAGACGTAGTCACTCTGTTGCCCAGGCTGGAGTACAGTGATGTGATCTCGGCTCACCATAACCTCCCACTTCCTGGGTTCAAGCAATTCTCCTGCCTCAGCCTCCTGAGTAGCTGGGATTGCAGGCACCCACCGCCGCACTCAGCTAATTTTTGTATTTTTAGTACAGATGGGGTTTCACCATATTGGCCAGGGTGGTCTCAAACTCCTGACCTGCAGTGATCCACCCACCCCAGCCTCCCAAAGTGCTGGGATTACAGGCATGAGCCACCGCGCCTGGCCAATTTTATATTATATTATTTTATATCTAAAAAACCTACCAGCAGATTCTAGGTCTCCTGGATGACCAAATACCGCTTTAATTGTCATGGGCCTTATGACAAAAGAACAGACGGGGGCTAAATGCTGAACCATATTCACTGTGCAAGTGTGATTTCATTTCAGCCACACACTAGCCCTCACGTTAAATTACTCGTGTTCTTTTGAAATGTCTGATATTGAGGCTTTGTTTTTGTTGCACTGGTATATTGTCTCTGCTTTTCCAATTGTGTAGAGCTAAAAGGATAAGGAGTTGATACCTAGCTTTCTGTCTAAACATATTTTCATAAAATTGTAATAAAGATAATTTGTCAATTGTTGATGGGGGCTGTGACTTTTTTCACCTTTAAACGTGGTTCCTGTATTACTCAAGCGTGAGAAGCACGCATTTAATTCATTCTGACCAAGTAGAAAATAAGCTTCACACATTGGTGCCCCACACACAGCCCCTGCCACCCGGATGGGTCCCCGTCCTCAGTTTGGCTCCCCCACTGCTGCCTTCGAGGGGAAATATGACAGCGTAATGAACAGTTGTACGACGTGCTATAAAAAGGCAATTAAGGGAACTATTGGACTGGGACAAGCCAGCGTGACCTGGTTAATAGCTCTGAGCAGAGCTGGGCCGTGGGGAGGGTGAGATGCAGGAGGGGGAGGGGCTTGCTGTTTCTCAGTGAGGGGCTGAGGTTGTTTTATCCACTGCCTGCCAAGTACCGAGGGGTTCCCAGGCTAGACTCATGACCACTGGGTCCAGGACCAGCCTGAGGGGAACATTGCTTCAGGGTTCAGCTCTGGAGTCAACTCTGCCACTACTGGTTGAGTGACCCTGGGCAGGTGACTCATGACCTCTCTGCTTCAGTTTACTCATCTATTAAACTGGGATAACAATGATGAGCCTAGAACTGTGACCCAGGAGGGGGAAGAAGGGGTGGATCATTCACTGTTAAACTGGTCAGAGCTGGGAGCTGCACACAGCATTCAAAGGAAGGTGTAGAGGAGGCTTTTACTCGTGTTAGTAGGATCTCTCAACACAGTTCAATCTGTGGCTGTACCTAATCAGTTCCCTGGGCTTCCCCCCCTCTGCAGGGTGAGTTCTTTGATCCGATCCCCTGTAGTCACCATGTGGTCACCACCTTGAGGCCACCCCTCCTCTTTGGACCCTTTCTCTCATCCCCTCAGCTCTTCAGTTCCTGTCTCCTTCAAATGCCACTATTTGTGAGTCACCTTTGGCATATGCCAACCTTTGGGATGGAGACAGAGAGAAACCCTTCCCGCCCCATCTGCGTGCCTGCATCACTCCACTTCACAGTGCTGGTGGGAGGATTGAGGAGACATCACATGGAATGTAGGTAGTGAAGCACCTGGCACTTAGTAAGTGCTCAATAAACTCTGGCTATTGTTATTGTTGTCATGATGGGGAAAGGTCTGGGTTTGTATTGAACACCTAGCAGAGTGCCTGACACATAGCAGGTGCCCAATACATATTTGGCGAGTGAATGAATGAATGAAATGTCCCTTGGCTCCATTGTCTGCACTCTGTGATGGAATACACTAACCCCTCTCTGAGCCTGTTATTCATTCATCAAATAGGGATATGATCTGGCCCCAAGGACCGGAGAAGTGGCTCACCAGCTATAAACTCCTGCTCACCGTGGGGACTGGTTCTGTTCACCCCTACATTCATCTGTGCCTGCCTTTTGGATATCTGAGTGCTTAGGGGATATCCAGCCCCCTACCACACATGTTTATTCTAAAATAGGAAACCAGCAGTGCTCATGGGTCTGAAGGGCCCCTCCCCACAGTCTCAGATGGAAGTGGCTCTGAGAGCCAGCCCAACAAAGGAGCAATCAGGGGTGATTATGGCTCATTTAGGGATAGCTTGGTGATTGGCTGAGAATCCCCAGCTCACTCCTTGCTCCAGATGAAGAGGGCCTGAGTCCTTCCTTGGGCTCCTTCTCTCCAGCGCCTGGCCAAGGGGGGTGCTGCAACAGGCAGGTGAGACACAGGAGGCAGCCTGTCACCCAGGGCGCATGGGCCACAGGCTCGTGCATTGGCACTTCAGCCTGCATCTGTGGGCAGGATGCTTACCTTGTAGAGTTATAGAGCCAGCCCTGGCCTTTTCCATCATCCAGCTGCCCCCAGGATGAAGCACAAACTCCCCTTACCCGCAACCTGCAAGGCCTGGTGTGTCCCAGCCCCTGCCTGCTTCAGTAGCCTCCTATCCAGCAACTCAACTAGATCTCCTTAGTTCCAGCTGCAGGGGTTGATCTGCTTCCCACCCTGACTCTCATTTACTCTCATTTCTGTGGTTCAGAACACACTTTAAAGCAGACAGCGCTGAACTCAAATCCAAGTTCCACCGCTTTGTAGCTGTGTGACCAGGAAACACTTCACCTAGCAGAGCCTCAGTCATGTAATCTGCTCAGTGGGGCATGACCAGTGGCCTCCCTCCTGAGGTGGCGGAGAGGATTACATTCAAGGTGATAGCACATCTGAAACACCTCACATGCAATCTATCCTTCATGGATATTAGCTAGTATCATCATTCATTCCTAGGTCACTGCTTCGATGTCATTCCCTCCAGAAAGCCCTCTTTGGGTATGCCCCTCTTAAGTCTTCCCGCCACCGTCTGTGCTTTGCCCCGGCATGTTGCCCATCCATGCGGGTGTGGCTGATGTCTTTCTCATCCTTGTATCCTGTGCTCAGCAAGAGGCTGTAAAGGAGGCTGTCCACGGGCCTGTGGACAAACCACTGTGCTGATGGCGAGGAACAGATAGAGATGCCTCTAAGGGCCTGGACCAGGGGAGGTGGGGCTGAGTCCTCAAACTGTCCAGCTCTTTGCTTCAGCAAGACCTATCTCCTCCTTCCAGCCCCTGCCAAGATGTCTTCCACCCTCCTCTCAAGCTCCTCCCAAGGAGGCTTCCTGGACTCCCCACAGCTCACAGTGGTGTCTCTAGAAAACAGAATGTAACCTTCTCTCCTTCCATTGACTGCCTCTAAAGGTGTGAATTTGAACTGAGTCTGTGCTCTTCTGTTCTTTTGAGACAGGGTCTCGCTCTGTCACCTAGGCTGGAGGGCAGTGGCGCAATCACAGCTCACTGCAGCTTCAACCTCCTGGGCTCAAGTGATCCTCTCACCTCAACCTCTCAAGTAGCTGAGGCCACAGGTGTCCACCACATCTGGCTAATTTTTAAAACATTTTTTGTAGAGGTGGGTGTCTCGCCATGTTGCCCAGGCTTGTGCTTTCTTAATAATAGTCATAATAGGCCAGGCATGGTGGCTCATGCCTGTAATCCCAGCACTTTGGGAGGCCGAGGTGGGTGGATCACCTGAGGTCAGGAGCTTGAGACCAGCCTGGCCAATATGGTGAAACTCCGTCTCTACTAAAAATACAAAATTAGCCAGGCATGGTGGCAGGCATCTGTAGTCCCAGCTACATGGGAGGCTGAGACAGGAGAATCGCTTGAACCCGGGAGGTACAGGCTGCAGTGAGCCGAGATGGCACCACTGCACTCTAGCCTGGGCAACAGAGCGAGACTCTGCCTCAGAAAAAAAAAAAAAAAAAGAAAAGTCATAATAGTTACCACTTATTGAGGACTTACTTTTTCCATCTAATGTGCTAAGTGCCCCTCATGTATTCTCAACCTCAGTCACCGGCTTAGGTCCAACAGGGCATTACTGAAAGAATGCTGTGGTCTCAGATAATTATGGGAGGGGCAGCCTCAGGAGCACGGCCTCAGGAGAGCCAGGACCAGAGACCCCTCTCTTCTCACTTCCGTGCTCTCAGCATGTCATCTTTTCTTCTGCTGTGAACTTCTTCCATATTGAAGTAAACATGACGCTAACCACTCCCAAGCCTCCCATCTCATAGTTATTACCGCTGGAGTGGAACCAGCTATTTGTCATAAGCTTGGCTTGAAAAGTCCTGGGGAAGGACTTTAGTCAGCTCAAATCAAGCACCGTGCCCCCACCCACCCCCCACCAACTCCAATAAATATGGAATCATTGGCTGGGCGTGGTGTCTCACACCTGTAATCCCAGCACTTTGGGAGGCTGAGGTGGGCGGGTCACCTGAGGTCAGGGGTTCGAGACCAGCCTGGTCAATATGGCGAGACCCCATCTCTACTAAAAACACAAAAAATTAGCCGGGTATGCTGGCACATGCCTGCAATCCCATCTACTCGGGAGGCTGAGGCAGGAGAATTGCTTGAACCTAGGAGATGGAGGTTGCAGTGAGCTGAGATCACACCACTGCACTCCAGCATAGGCAACAGAGTGAGACTCCAGCTCAAAAACAAAAACAAAAAACCATGTAATCACTGGGTTGCCACAGTCTTACAGTCAGAGTCAATGTCAGCGTCAATGTCATATAAGACTGTGACAACCCAATGATGGCCCTGTGGATGGGGATGGGAAGAGACAGTTCTCAGAGTAAGGACAGGCACTGGACAGGCAATGACAGAAGCCCACCAGATACTGCCACATTATTTCACATACCTGGAGACCAAGAAACAGAGAGCAGGATCACCTTCCCCAAGGCCACACAGCAACAAGAGCCAGAGTCAAGACTCAAACCCATATCTGTCTGTCACCAAAGCCAAAATATCTATCAGAGGTGATTCTGAGGTTCCACAGCCAATGACAGGGATGCCAGAGAAGCCACAGCTGACACAGAGAGTTTGGGAGGAAAGGCTGGCTGGGGAAGAAAGTCAACAAGAGCTTGGTGTCACATCGCTGTTAATGGAACCCATCCTAGGGTCAGACTGCTTTGATTTGAATCCCAACACTACCTCTGCTGGCTGTGAGACCCAAGAGAAGTTATTTTACTTCTCTGTGCCGTTTTCTGAATCTCTAAAATGGGTCAATAATAGTACATTCCTCATAGGGTTGTTGTGAGGATTAAATGAGATAATGTGGGTAAAGTCCTATGCATTTTAGTAAACACAGTAAATGGCAGCTTTGATAATATTGTTATTGCTGTTGGTATACTTATTATTATCAACATTGACCATATTCAGCCTAAAAGGATGGTGGTACTCGCAGGTGGGTACACGAGGCAGGAGCCCCTGAGAGAGGTCAGGCCAAAGAAAAGTGTCTGTTCCCAGCATGAGCAAACCTTATTAAGAAAAGGGCGTTTGATGGCACAGGAGGCCATGGCCTGGACCAGTCTGTCACCAGGCTCCAGGGAAGTGCCCAAAGTTATTTGAGCTTTGTACAGCCTGCTGGAGACCTCCCTCTGCCCTTGATCCTTGCAGCTGCAGACCAAGGCTGGGGTTTTTTTCTTGGGGACTCACAGCCTGGTCTGCTTTGTCTATCAACATGAAGGTCATCAAAGGGTTAGGAGGCCTCTTAGGTGTAAAAACCAAATGAATGTGCTCATCAAAGGCTTCCTACAGAGGATGTCCCTCTATAGGACACAGGCCTCCTACTGTGGGATCTCTGAGTCTAGATCCCAAAGACAAGGAGAGATTCTTGTGCCTGGACAGCACCTAAGGCCCTCAGTGTTGGGTCAGCCATATCCAGCTACTGGCTCCTTCCTTTGGCTCCAGAATCAACTCTGACCCTAGGTGCAGTGCTGTAGACTTCCCCCTACCCCAGTCCTTCCAGTCCACTGTGCTGGGGCTCTCAGTGTCCAGTGCTCCCTGAGAGCATCTGTGCTATTTCCACATTTGTCTTTATTTATTTATGAGATGGAGTCTCACTCTGTCACCCAGGCTGGAGTGCAGTGGCGTTATCTGGGCTCACTGCAACCGCTACTTCCCGGGTTCAAGTGATTCTCCTGCCTCAGCCTCCCAAGTAGCTGGGATTATAGGCATGCACCACTACGCCCAGCTAATCTTTTTAAATTAATTAATTAATTTATTTATTTAAAAAGTTTTTGGTAGTTTTTTAGTTTCACCATGTTGGCCAGGCTGGTCTCGAACTCCTGACCTCAAGTGATCTGCCAGCCTTGGCCTCCCAAAGTGCTGGGATTACAAGCATGAGCCACCATGCCCAGCCCACATTTATCAATTACAAATGTAATCTTGATGTCAGAGGGATTACGCCTACCCCAGTGTCATGGCATATAGAAGTCTCTCTACAAGATATTGAATATTGTGATGTTTCTCAGGAGGTGGGTCTTGGGGAGAGGTGACAAGGAGAAAGCAGGGACAATATTGCTTTTTCTTTTCTTCTTCTTCTTCTTCTTCTTCTTTTTTTTTTTTTTGTTGTTGTTACCTCCTTTGCCTTTTGTATCCAGGCCTTTGGGCTTCTCTTCCCCTTCCACCCGAGGGTGATCTCCAGCCCCTCTATGAGGTCTTTTTTAACATCTCTAGCCCCACTAGCCCACACCAACTGTACCCCTCAACCATCGTGGGAGCGTGTAGAGGCTACCGGCTATCAACAAGAGAGATGTGAAATTTAGAGAAACAACTTCGGAAAGCTTGAGGCCCCTGGGAATTCATCTAATGTTTTCTGGTCCAAGATCAATAGGTTGGAGAACTCCAAGCCCTTAATTATACTGACTCCTTGAGAAGATGGGCTGTAACTAGGTATTCACTGCACACTCCCTTCCCTCCCCAGCCATTAAGCCAGGTGGATCTTACTCAACATTTTCTTGGAGCAGAAATTTTCTATTTCTTTGTTTTCCTTTACTTGATTTATTTTTTAACTTCACATGATTTAGAAATTTACAAAATATATAATGTGCATATAGGGTAAAGTCTCCCTGTAACTCCTCTTTCCCATCTACCCATGTTCTGATTGTCCCTAACCACAGTAACTGGTTTTTGTTGTTGTTGTTGTTGTTTTTGAGACGGAGTCTTGCTCTGTCACCTGGGCTGGAGTGCAGTGCATGATCTTAGCTCACTGCAACCTCCGTCTCCTGGGTTCAGGCTATTCTCCTGCCTCAGCCTCCCGAGTAGCTGAGATGACAGCTGCATGCCACCATGCCTGGCTAATTTTTTGTATTTTTAGTAGAGATGGGGTTTCATCATGTTGGCCAGGCTGGTCTTGAACTCCTGACCTCAGGTGGTCCACCCACCTCTGCCTCCCAAAGTGTTGGGATTACAGGCCAGTGACTGGTTTCTTAAGTAGCCTCTCATTTGCCTATACCACAAGTACAACTATTAATATATAAGCGAATACACGTGTATATTCTTACTGTTCTCTCTTTTTTTTAACACAAAGATAAAGGATTCTACACCCCATTGTGTACTTGGCTCTTTTTTTCACTTAGCAATATGTCTTTCTAGATCTTTCACAAAAGAATATAGAGATTATTCAGTACTTGTAAGGAGCTGAGAATGGACAGCACTGTATTTCTCCTTTCTTCTTTTCTCTATAGCTTTACACTCTATATCTTTCCCCAAATAGCTATGCCATTCATTCATTCATTTGCTGGTTCCTTTATTCAGCATTCACCAATCTCCTGCTTTGTGCTGGGCCCCTTACCGGGTGCTGGGGCTACAGAAATAAATTAGCCCAGCTCCCCCTTCCCCAGGGCTCAGAGGCTGGGGGGAGACGGGGGGCATGAATGAGTGACGGGGCAGTTCCTGACTCATTTTAGTGTCTGTACCTTGCCTTTTTGATGCCATTAGTCTCAGTTGGATTTTCTCTTCCCTTTGGCCACACACTGGCCAGCCTGCCCATCTGGATGTCTAGGGGGGATCAGTTTCCCCCAGTCTGGGGCAATGCTTTTTGTTTTATTTATTTACTTATTTATTTATTTTGAGACAGAGTCTTACTCATCCAGGCTGGAGTGCAGTGGTGCAATCTCAGCTCACTGCAACCTCCACCTCCCAGGTTCAAGCAATTCTCTTGCTTCAGCCTCCTGAGTAGCTGGGATTACAGGTGCCTACCACCACACCTGGCTAATTTTTGTATTTTTAGTAGAGGCAGGATTTCACCATATTGGCCAGGCTGGTCTCAAATTCCTGGTTTCTCACCCACCTCAGCCTCCCAAAGTGCTGGGATTACATGGGTGAGCCACCGCACCCTGTCCTAGGGGCAGTGATTTTGGAACTAGGTTGGGGAACACCTAAGGATCTCTTGCAGGGAAGTATGTCTAAATTTTATAAAAGAATATTCATCATCAGAATGTCCATGGCTCTTCCGGGAACAAACAAAAATTCCCATTATGTTCTTAACACAAAGAACAGAAGATGATGCCCAGCTGAGCTTGCTACCTGGCGAGGCATGCAGAATCCAGAGCGAGAGAATTCAGAATGGGTCTGAAATTTTGTGGATGAAAAGTTTCTTACTCACTTTTGATGTCTGTCATACGCATAGGGTGTACTTTATGCACTGAATCATTTACTATTTCAATGTGAAATAGTAGGACAAGGATAACAGCATCTACCCTCTGAAGCCACAGAGCTACCATGGATAGGGCTTCACATCAAACACCGTCCTAGTGACCTTACAAGGTAGATACAATCATCAGCACCACTTTGCAGAGGAGGAAACTGAGGCACAGGGAAGTTAAGTAACTTGCCTAGGCCAAATGACTAGTAAGTGACCTAAATGGGTCTGTCTGGTTCCAGAGCATGCGCTCTGACCACCACATTATACCATCCCGTTAGGGCCCATTCCACCTCTCTGTGTCTCCGGCTTTCTCATTGGTAACATGGGCAAAAAAAGTACGTCAAAGGCTGATTTGAGGATTTGAAGAGATAATGCCGGCCAGGCATGGTGGCTCATGCCTGCAATCCCAGCACTTTGAAAGGCTGAGGCAGGCAGATCACGAGGTCAAGAGTTCAAGACCAGCTTGGCCAATATGGTGAAACCCCGTCTGTACCAAAAATACAAAAATTAGTCAGGCATGGTGGTGCGTGCCTGTAATCCCAGCTACTCAGGAGGCTGAGGCAGGAAAATCGCTTGAACCTGAGAGGCGGAGGTTGCAATAAGCCGAGATTGTGCCACTGCACTCCAGCCTGGGCAACAGAGCAAGACTCTGTTTAAAAAAAAAAAAAGAGGTAATGCCTGTACAGTATGTAGGACACTGCCTACTTCACTGTTATTAATATTATAAGATTAATACCAATAATACCACTATACTCAGGCTGCCAGGGAGGGATCACTTGGGATCACAGTCCTGTCAAGACTGCTTTTGCAGTCAAAAGGCAGGGAAAGGTGAGGGAGAAGGGGTCAGGGAAGCTCATTGTGTTAATAAACTCACCTCTGTGTCTCAGGCCCCTTCCCTGCTTCCCTGGAGCTCATCCTCTGTTGGGCATGCCAGGGTCCCTCTGGGCAGGGGAGTCTGTTTTGGTTCCATTTCCATTACACACTCGGCTGAGCAGGGGAGGTAGAGAGCCGGCAGCAGCCAGGCAGTAATTAATTGCCTGTTTGGACTCCTGCTGTTGCCTCGCTGGGAGGACGCAGGACAGCTTGTGCCTGGGCCTGGGCTGGCTGATGACTGGGAGAGGAGAGTCCCTGCTTGTCCTGCCCCCACTGGCCCCTCTGAATCTGTACCCAGGCCAGTTTGGGCTGGAACTGGCAGCAGTAGAAGCCCCATCTGTCCATATTGAGGTCCTCACCAGCATTACTAAAGACCCCCTCAGAATGCTCTGCTGCGGGGGCTGTCTTGGAGGTAGCGAGGGTCACTTTGCTTTAGCCTCTGAGAAGCAGTGCTAGGGATGAGCAAAGCATCCTGAACCCAAAGCTTGAGAATCCTGGGTGTTAGTCCTGGCTTCTCCACTCACTAGCTGTGTGACTTTGGGCAGGGCACCTGGCATCTCTGAGCAACCACTATTCTCTTCTATAAAATGGTGAGGTGGGGGCAATTATATGCTTGTGGATTTGTGCTTTTTGTACCCCTAGAATTCACTGTCTTGGAGAATCATCTGCCCCCTCCCTCAATCCACCCTGAGAGGTGACCCAGGTGTAGACATCATCATTCTCTCTGGAGCTTTTTTCCAGCATGATTGAGAAAAAAAAAAAAAAAAAAAAAAAAACCTTGTTACTTAAAACCTAAAGAAGCCTGAATACTGAATAATATAATTACCTATCTTTGACAGTTGTAGGAATGGGTTGTGGAGGCATATAGCTGACTGGACTTTGCAAGCCTCAAACCACAAAGTTCATCTGCAAAGAGGACCATCATCACTGTCACCATCATTACTGTCACCACCATTACCATCATCATTGCTATAATCTGGGCCCAAAAACATTTGCTCAAATGCAAATAGGGTTCCCAATCATTTGGCAGTGGCTTGCAGGAGCCCTGGATTCTGATGATGAGTGTAGCCTTAGTGGGAGGGAATATCATGATTACTTAGCGACGTCTTTCCTGGACACAGGAGGACAGAGCGCCATGGGCTGGTCATACCGTCTTCACTCCTTCTGGGTTGGAGATGAATGCTCAGGGTTAATTGACACCTCTGCTATTGGAAGCAAATATAGAATCTCAAAATAGAGACTTACAAGGACCCATAGGATACAGGTATAAATTTACCCAATCGAAACCAGAACTTACAGAGTCCTTCCTGCACCAAAAATTGGAAGCTTGGCCTAGACTTGAGAGGGGAATTAAAGGACCTCAAGAAGCTGCTACGTACTTAAGACCTAGAGTGGTCCTGAGCAGAACTGGCAGGGAGCTCAAAGGGGACAACGGGATGTATCTGGCTCCAGAGGCCTGCAGTTGAGCCCCCTTGCCTGCATGGCACCCCCATCTGCTCTGCCATTGCTGGTTGAGGGATGTCTGGACTCACATCCTCCATCACCTTGGAACTTGCAT
This sequence comes from Macaca fascicularis, assembly GCF_037993035.2. NCBI lineage: Eukaryota > Metazoa > Chordata > Mammalia > Primates > Cercopithecidae > Macaca > Macaca fascicularis. The sequence continues at coordinate 94,825,305 of NC_088384.1, read as the reverse complement.
TTTGGCCAAGGCTGATGTCCTGAAATTTCTGCCACTGAGAATTTCTCTGATGAGGACACCTGAGAGAAAGGCTGAAGTTGGAGGCTCTTCCTCTGCAAGCCTAAGGCCAGGGTCTCCCATGGCCCTGTCTTGGGCCACAGAGAACAACAGTCTCATCAGCTCTGGAGTTCTATGACCCAGGTCCTCAACACAAAATTGTCAAACTGCAACTGACTAGTCATGAGCCACCCAGAGCTGGGTCTTAGAGGATCCTGAATTATCCTGACAAGCCAGGCACTGTCAGGTCTAAGCAAAAAGTCCATTCCCCTGTCACTGCTATGGCTAGTAAAATGGCAGAAGTTTTATGATTGACCTGTTTCATGACAATGATTATGGCAATTTGGTGATGCTTTCATGAAATGTCAGTCACGTGCTAACCGTTTTGTGTTAATTATTTCCCTGGGCTCTCATGACACCCCTGCCACGCAGGTATTCATATTCCATTTTACAAAGAAGAAAACCCACCGGGTGTGGTGGCTCACTCCTGTAATCCCAGCACTTTGGGAGGCTGAAGTGGGTGGATCATTTGAGGTCAGGAGTTCGAGACCAGCCTGACCAACATGGTAAAACACCATCTCTACTAAAAATACAGAAATTAGCTGGGTATGGTGGTGTACGCCTATAAAACCAGCTACTAGGGAGGCTGAGGCAGGAAAATTGCTTGAACCCAGGAGGCGGAGGTTGCAGTGAGCTGAGATCATGCCACTGCACTCCAGCCTGGGTGACAGTGAGATTCTGCCTCAAAACAAAAACAAAACAAAACAGCAACAACAAAATAAAGGAGAAAACCAAGGCTCAGAGAGTTGAAACAGCTTGCCCAAGGTCACATAGCTGAGTTTCAACCCCAGGCCTCTCTGACTAGGAGCTCGAGGGCACTGCAGCCTCATCTCACTCCCAGGCATGTGCCTTAGTTCTCATTCCCCAGGCATCTGAAAGTCCATCCCGTCCCTCTGCATAGGGCACATGCTAATGTGTCACTGGGAACATCCTGGGCCACTTCTCATCCACTGAAAGGGGAAAACTCATGGCGAAGGAATCGGGGATGTCAAGTGTGGTGGGAGCTGGAGAATGCAGAAAGCATGTGTGGAAGATAGAGCTGGAAGGTAAGATAAAGTCGCACTGTGTTCTAAACATCAGGCATAGGGAGCCATTGACTGTTCGGAGCAAGTTCATCAAGGTGGGTTCACTTTAGGTAGCTGAGGTATACAGTTATGTGAGGTAGATGTAGTCCCCCAGAGAAAGTGTTGTGGCCAAGAGAATAGGGGAAAGGGATGTCCCAATCTGAAGGGGCCTCAGAAGAGTTCTTGGAAGGGATGATACTTGGGTTGAGTCTTAAGGAAATATGAGGAGTTGTTTAGATAAAGAGGATGAAGGAGGGGCATTCTAGCAAGGTCCAGAGATGGGAAAGACCTGCTGCATTTGGGCAACTGAAACCTTTTGATGTGGCCGGAGCCTGGGGCAGGCCTGGAGAGGGGAGCAGGGCCTCTTGTCCATAAGAGGGGGTCAGGCAGCTAGGGCTGAAGAAGAGGAGGGGTGAGAATTGGGGAGCTGGGTTGCTGCAGGGCCAGACACTTCAGATCTGGAAGGGCCTGATGAGCAGGAGCTCAGTGTCCCAGAAGTCTCCTCCAGGGCCTGCAGCAGAGTGGTGGAGCGAGGACAGGAGCAGGGCTTGCAGGAGTGACAGTACCATGAACCCACCATATAGGGTAGGCCAGGGCATCGGGCCAAAGGGAGACTGCCCCCAGGAAAAGAGGGTCCTGGAGGACAAATTGGAAAAGTCAGCCTTTTATACTCCGTGAATCTGTGATCTAGAGTTTGGTCAGTTCATGCCACTATCACCCCCACCATGTTACTAACACCAGCATCTCTCAGCTGAATTCTGGCCAACCACTCCCGTCTGGGCTCCCTGCTTTTGCCTCGGCCCCTCCTGCAATCTCCACACAACACAGAATCTAGAACGAGGCTGTTATGACATAGGTCAGATCCTGGCCTCCCCTGCTCAAAGACTTTCAGTGGTTCCCATCTCATTCAGAACAATGGCTAAAGACCTTCAGGGTGGCCCACCAGTCTTTGTGGGATCTGCCTCCCCCACTCTGACCTCATCTCTTATCTTTCTCTCCATACCCAGCTTGCTGTTACTTGTCACTCTGGTTCTCTTCCTGCTTCAGGAATTAGCACTGACTATCCCCCTGCCTAAAACCCTCTCCTCCAGCATCCACATGGCTCTCTCCCTCACCCCTTCAGTTTTTACTCAAATAACGCCTTCTTGGTGCAGCCAAGGAGCCATATAACACAGCTTCCTGGAGGAGAAGAAATCCAAGGAGAAGGAAACTCAAAAGGAGGCAGCTCTGACTCAGCTTCCCAACTCGTACACTGGGACACCACTGGGGCAAGGCTGTGGCTCAGTGGGTGATGAAGGTGTCAGGACTTATCAGGGGGACTGGGAACAATTCAGGAAGTTGAAATAATCCCAGTTCTTACGTTCTGGTCCCATGAGTGGAAGTGGAGTTCTCCAGCCTTTTGATCTGGGTCAGAATTGACCCCTCTGCACAGAGGAGGGGGACTGACCATAGCACTAGGGGTTGGGAAACCAGAGCTGACACAGCAGTCCCTTCAGGGTGGCTTTTAGGGGCAGGGAGACCAGTGAGGAGACTAGTACAATTATCCAAAAGACAGGCAATGAAGTTGGGGTAGAGCAATGGCAGAGGGGACACAGGAAGGAGGTGCACTTGGTGCTGGGAACTGACAGGTCAACAAAACCAGGGCTAGTCCCTGCCCACGTGAAGCTTGTAATCTAGTCAGGGAGCTAGATATTTGGTCAAATAATCCAACAAATAGCCCCTTGGCCATGGGGTGCCACAAAGCAGAGGTTCAGGTGCTGTACCAGCCAATGCAAGGGGAAAGCCACCCAGCCCAGGAAGCAGGAGGTGATGACAGCCCTCCTGGAAGAAGAGCTGACACTTCATGGACACAAAGGGCAAGGCCTGATTCCCATCCGAAGTAAGTCTCAGCCCACGTGATCCCCTCCAGAAAGCCTCCGCTGGCCTCGCCATATGGAGGCACGTGCATCCTTCTCCACGGCCCCCTGCTCTGTACTACTCAGCACGTTCCTGATGCTACCAACGTGGGTGTCCACCAGCCCCAGCAGATGGGCCTTTCAAAGGCTATGGCCCTGTCCCAGCGTGGTGGCTCACGACTATAATCCCAGCACTTCAGGAGGCCAAGGTGGGCGGATCACTTGAAGTCAAAAACTTGAGACCAGCCTGACCAACATGATGAAACCCCATCTCTACTAAAAATACAAAGATTAGCCGGGCGTGGTGGCAGGTGCCTGTAATTCCAGCTACTCGGGAGGCTGAGGCAGGAGAATCACTTAAACTCAAGAGGCAGAGGTTTCAGTGAGCCGAGATCCCGCCACTGTACTCCAGCCTGGGCGACAGAGCAAGACTCCATCTCAAACAAACAAACAAATAAACAACAACAACAGAAAAACAAAGGCTATGGTCCTGACCCATTGGCCTCATTTCCCCATTTCCCAACCTCAGTTCCTAGTGCTGGCAAAAGGTCAACGCTACCCAATACTGTCACTGCCCACTATGATGTGGGAGGTGGACACGTTCACCATCACTCTTGCTCTAGTTTGGGTTCCCCCCAAAGCCAGGACTTGAGTGGAGGTGGTTCGTTTGTGAAGTGACCCCAGAAAGAATGGTGAGGGGGTAGGAAAGGGAGATGGTGCAGGGGATAGGGGGATATAGCCAGTCAAGGTGCATTAATGAGCAAGTCACTGCCATGGGCAACTGGGGCTCAATCCCATTGGAGACTCTGAGCAATCGTGTAGAATGTGCCTCAGAATTGGCCCAGCAAGGGGCAGAGAACCTGGATCCTTTATCCACTGACCCACCATCCCTCATAGGTTGAGGTTGCCCTCACCCTGGGGGGGAGGGGTTGTTAAATATCTGGCACTTCCAGGTTGCCCTGTGAGTGGACTGCACTAGCTCTCCTGGCACCAGAGGAAGACCTCAGGCTGAGAAGGGTGAAGTGAGGATCCAAGATGAGCAGCTGCCAGCAGGCCCTGGGACTGCCCACCCAGGCCTGAGAAGAACTTGGAGGTGGCTAAGGGCATCAGCTGTTTGCTGCCGTTCCCCACTCCAGGTTCCAGGACATTGTGTCAAGTCACTTGACAATCTTTTCTTCTGAGTCCAGACAGCTTCAGAATCCTCACTGTGGGGCCCTGGGGAGCCAGCCATCATCAGGGTGCCATTCGAAATGAAATTCATTTGCTATTCTAGTGAAGACCCATGGACCCATGGGTCAGACCCAAAATCCCCTCTTTCCAGCACTGGGGGAAAGGCTGGAATGCTGCTTTATACACTGGGAAGTGCTGGGCACTTGTCAGAGGCTGTCATCAAACTGACCCCCGAACAAAGCCCAGGCTCTCTATTCACAGGGGCTGATTTTTGGGCAGCTGGGTCCCACCACAGAGGGGTCTTTTTTCATGCAGTACTTTCCTGCAGGAAATAGACAAAGCAGATGGTGGGCTGCCCAAGGGAGACAGGCTGGGTTTATCAAAGAGCAGCAACATCTGACCATGCAGACATTGCTCCAAACACAGTCTGAGCAGAGGAATTCCATCCAGATGGTGCTGGAAGGAGGCCTCCAGAACTGGAGTTGCTGGGGTGGGGTGGGGGGGGTTGGGCAGATTCTGCCCAGGCCAGCTGTTACCTCCCCCAGTTGGGGCTAAGGGGCCTTTGAGTGGAACTGCTGGCTGCCAGGCATGGGGGCAACAGCCTGTGGCCTCAAGAACAATGCTTTGGAAGTGGAGCCTTCTGACAATCAATTAAAATGATCAGACATCCAAAAGACCAGAGAGGGAGCAGGTCTATTGAGAGAGCATCACCTGAGTAGGCAGCTGCAACCTCCCAAAGTGGGGGAGAAGCTCAAACAGCCAATGGGAGGAGCAGCCTGGCAGCCCCACCCCACACCCTTGTTCCTCCTGCTGGTCAGCTGGATGCTTCAGGCTGAGGAGTTTTTGGGATTTCTTCCCCTCACCTGTCTTAAGATTCCCGAAAAGCCAACACTTAGACAAGAATGTGAGTGCTAATAGCTGATTTTGCAGATGATTCCAGTGGGGGAATGGGGAGAGAGAGGGAGAGAGAGAGAGAGAATCCAAGAGTCCTCAGGTGAAGAGCCCATAGGACTCAGGGTACAAACTAGAGTGACCAGTGCTCAGGAGGTACGGGCAGGGCACCAATGATGTCTGCAACATCACTTTCTCCATCTCCTCTTCCCTTTCTCCTTTTTCTCCTCTCTTGTTTTCTTCCTTTTCCCCTCTAGATTCTTACTGTGCCTCATGTTTCTCACCTTTTCCTTGTGGATCCTGGATTCCAGTGTTTCTTAAAGTGAGGTTCCCTGACTAGCCAGGAGTCTTGGTATAAACGTAGACCCCAGGACCCTGCTCCAGCCCTAGTAAATCAGAATCTTTGCTTATAGTCCATTTAGATAAAATTCCCCAGTGCTTCTGATGCATGTGGATGTTGCTAGTCTAACCCCCCTGCATCATCGCCGCAGCAGGGATTTGCAGATTCTGGAATCCCCAGGTTCTGCCCTTGCCTTCACCTGTCCACCTGCCTCCCTTGGGCTTGGATGCCACTGGCTGACCACCTCGCTTCCCTGAAAGGCTCCTTCTTCTTCTTCTGCTTCTACTTCTGCTTTTTTTTTTTTTTTTTTTGAGACAGAGAGCCTCTCACTGTCACCCGAGCTGGAGTGCAGTGGCACCATCTCAGCTCGCTGCAACCTCCGCCTCCCAGGTTCAAGTGATTCTCCTGCCTCAGCCTCCCAAGTAAGTGGGACTACAGGCACCCACCACCACGCCCAGCTAATTTTTTGTATTTTTAGTAGAGATGGGGTTTCACTACGTTGGCCAGGCTGATCTCGAACACCTGACCTCGTGATCTACCTACCTTGGCCTCCCAAAGTGCTAGGATTACAGGCATGAGCTACTGCACCCAGCCTAGACTCCTTCTTTTGCCCAGCTACCGGACTGGCTGCCTCTTGGGTGTCGCCTCTGCCCTGACTGATCCTTTCTGAGATTTAAGGCTTAGACCTTTATTCAACAGTTGAGAAGTGGTGCCATCCCAGCTACCATCATTCACATTCACCACATCTGTCCAGGTGCTCCTCAGAGTGGTCCTGGTCCACTGGGAGGGGAAGTCAGAGATTCAGGTCCTTCTGTGCACACAAGCAGTCATAACAAAGTGTCCCACTAAAACACAGTGTCCCATGACTTCACTGTGTGTAGCGCAATACCCAATTCACAGAGTAACACACAGGCACATCATTTACGTGTACCTTTGTACACAAGACAGTGTCATATAGTTATGTGCAAAGTCACTGATAAATTTACAGTGTGTGTGTGAGAGACAGGACTAGTTGGATTTCCTAGGCCGACTAAGATTTCCTAAGCCTAGCTGGGGGAGGTGCCCGTGAAGTGCAGCGGACAGAAGTGCAGCAGACACCCTGCTGGATCGGAAAGGTGGAAGTCAGCGGCGGGTCTGCCATGGCAGCAAACAGCAGTGGTGGACAGCAAGCGAAAGCTCGGCTCCAGCCGTAACAAACACGGGCCAGAAAGAGTGTACAGTTGCAAGATTTAATAGAGTGAAAACAGAGCTCCTGATCGGGCTAGAGGCTCGCCATTGTTCCTGCACAGCTAAGTGCCTGGATTCGTCCTAATCGAGCTGAACACTAGTCGCTGGTTTCCACGGTTCTCTTCCATGACCCACGGCTTCTAATAGAGCTACAACACTCACCGCATGGCCCGAGATTCCATTCCTTGGAATCCCTGAGGCAAAGAACCCCAGGTCAGAGAACAAGAGGCTTGCTGCCATCTTGGAAGCCGCCCACCACCATCTTGGGAGCTCTAAGAACAAGGATCCCCGGGTAACATGTGCACATGAACACACACACACACAGAGGAGGCCTTACACCAAATTACACACAGTATTGTGCTATATCACGATAACACACAGGCACAACTTGTCACAGCATGGAAAGAAACTCTTAGAGCAACACACGGTCCCAGACATGTAACCTTAGGGTAACACAGTCACAAACCACATAATACAGCTGTACAGCGAGACAGTGTCACAAACACATATGTGTACACACACACAAACACAGAGTAATTCAGTCCATGGGTGGACTCCTACACACTGGCAGAAAGAAACCCACACAGAGGATAGCTCCAGAGTAACACACGGCCATGGCAAAACCACACACCCTCACACAATAACACACGGTCTTGTAGCCGGGGTGCAGAGAGGCTGTATCATGCAACCCCTGATTCAGCCACAGTCAGACAGAGCAGGATGGGCACCAGGGAGTGGGATGAAGTCTGATCTCGAGGAGAAAGGTTGGCTTTATTTGAACAGATGTCTCATAAAGCAGCCGGGGTATTATTTAACTGCTTTCATGAACTAATGGATTCCAGTAGCTCAGGAGCCTGGGGAATTAGTTAGTGGACCCCAGAGCACTTGCTCCTCCTTCACACTCTCCCACCCTCACTGACTTCTCACTTCTTCGCTGCAGCAGCCAACCTCCATCCCCAAAGAGAATGCCCTATTTGAACAAGAAGGGCAGAAGCCGAACAAATATTTGTGTCTTCAGGCCTCATTTGGCACTTACTGTGATGGGAGCTTTCTTCTGGGAAGAGCAAGCCTCTGCCCAGCAGATTCTGCTTGGCTTGGCCTGGGTGAGAGGCCTGGGCTCAGGCTGGGATCTGTCCTGGATCCCCATCTCCTGCTGGCGGGGGGGCCCTTTCTCTCTCCCTCCACTCGCCCCATGCCTCTCCCATCGTTCACAGCTGCTCTGTCCCAAGAGTGGTCCACCTGCTGCCTCACTTCCCATCCACTTGTAGCTGACTTTAACCTGGCTGCCACACATCACTCCACCAAACTGCTTCATCCAGTACTTCTGATGTCATCCTTATTCTGCTCACCAACTCTATGACCTGGGCCGCTCACTCTTGCCCACGTTCGCTCTTCTCACATCTGACTTCCAGCACACACCCATCTCCTGATTTTTTTCCTACCTCTTAGTTTGCCTCTTCTCATCTTCCCATGCTCTGCCCTGGATGTTGATGCTCTCCGGCTCTCAGTCACTGACTCTCTCTAAATGCCCCCAGGAGAAGTTGGGTACATCTACATTCCACACCATCTACCACCCCTTCTGCTGGTGGTCAAGCGTGGTGATTAAGAGCACAGACTCTCTAGACTGCTAGGGTTCAATCCCTCCTTTGGCACTTGCTAGCCGTGGGGAATTGCAGAAGTTACTTTGCTTTTGTGTGCCTCCATTTTCTCATCTGTAAAATGGGGGCAAGAATAACTTCTACCTCATAAGGTTTTTTAATAGCTAAATGAATTAATATATATAAAGTGCTTACGAGAGTGCCTGGCACTTAATAACTGCTACATAAAGGATGGCTGTTTTCATTAGTCCCAATGTAGTGATAACTTACACACTTGCACTTGTAACAGAAGAAAAATGTGCTTTGCTAGCTAACCCCATGGTGTTGGAATACAAAGTAAAGTGAACAATTGAAGACTAATAGATGCCCTCAAAAGCATAGGCAGAGATGACTGAGAAAGTCTCAACTTACGAACAACTTATGCGCAAACATCATCGTTTCCCCACTGGCAACATCTCCCATAGTTGTAGCTGGCATCCAAGATGGCCCCAGTGACTCTCCTCTCCTAGTATCTATCCCTTTGGGTAGTCCCCTTTCACATTGACCAGGACTTACCTGTGTAAGCAACAGGATATGGCTGAGTGCTCATGCCTGTAATCAGCACACTTTGGGAAGCTGAGGCAGGAGGATTGCTTGAGGCCAGGAGTTCAAGACCCACCTGTGCAGCACAGCAAGACCCCCATCTCTACCAACAATAGAAAACAAAAAAAGGAAAGAAAAAAATTATCCAGGCACGGTGGTGTGCACCTGTAGTCCCAGCTACTCAGGAGGCTGAGGCAGGAGGATCACTTGAGGGCAGGAGCTTGAGGTTACAGTGAGCTATAATGGAGCCACTGCTGTCCAGTAGGGGCAACAGAGCAATGTCCTGCCTCTTAAGAAAAAAAAAAAAAAAAGCATATGAGACATTGTAGAAATAATGAGATGTGACTCCCAAAGCTATCTCATAAATGATACTGCAGTTTCTACCTTGCTGTCTCTTGGATCGCTTGCTCTGGGGAAAGCCAGTCACCATGTTGTGAGGACACTCAGGTGCCCTAGAGTGAAATCCACATGAGGAGGAATTGAGGCCTTTTGACAACATCCAGAACCAATTTGCTATCCAGGTGAGTAAACCACCTTCAAAGCAGACCCTTAGTCCCAGGCAGGCCTTCAGAAGACAGCTGACATCTTGACTGCAAACTTATGAGAGACCCAAAGCAGAACCATCTAGCTAAGCCACTCCTGAACTCTCAACTTACAGAAACTGTGAGAGGTAAATAAACATTTATTGTTGTTTTAAGCCACTAGGTTTTGAGATTTTTTTTTTTTTTTTTTTTTGCCCAGCAGAAGATAAAACACCCACATTTTCCAATTCAGCACTCTTGGGAAGTGACTAAGGAAGAAAGATTTTTTTAATGCTATTATGCACCTTGGAGAGAACGAACAAGACCTGCCTCATCTTCATTTGTATCTCTGTTTCTACAACTGAGCTCCTGAACTCTGCCCCTTACCCTCTGTGCCCCTGATGTGAAAAATGGTGGTGTATGGGTTGAAGGCAAGATAAGATTAGTAATTCTTAGGCCAAAAGTTGAATATGTTTGCAGAATTTGTCTAATTTACAGGCTCTTGACTGGGTTTATGGAGTCCATGGACTTCTAAAATTGTCGATGGAATGTATATGCAAGGGCACTCTTCTGGGGAGAGGTGTATAACTTCAATAAGATTTGTAGGCCGGGTACAGTAGCTCATGTCTGTAATCCCAGCACTTTGGGAGACCCCGAGGTGAGAGGATCACAACAAAGCAAGACCCTGTCTCCAAAAAAAGGGGGACATTTGTAAATGTGTCAGGATACTAAAATGTCTAGAACTACTGACCCAATGTAGCACCCATTTAAAAGACTGGACAGCAAAAAACAAAAACAAATAAAAAAATAAAAGATTGGACAGTAACAATGAGGGTCCAGAGAATGTTAGAAACCAGAAATTCATAGGGAACCCTCAGCACCCCAAATATAATAGCCAAGAGTGAATTCAATTGGATTGAATTCTAGAGCTCATGGGGAGAACTATTATCTATTTTGCTTACCATAGTCTCTCTAGATCCTAGCACTGTGCCTGACACATAGTAGATGCACAATAGAAATGTGCTGGGGCTGGGCACAATGGCTCATGCCTGTCGTCCCAGCACTTTGGGATGCCGAGGTGGGAGGATCACTTGAGGCCAGGAGTTCGAGATCAGCCTGCTTAACATGGTGAGACCCTGTCTCTACCAAAAGAATTTTTTTTAATTAGCTGGACATGGTGGTGCATGCCTGTAATCCCAGCTACTCAGGAGGCTGAGGTGGGAGGATAGCTTGAGCCCAGGAGGTCAAGGCTGCAGTGATGACCCAGGAGGTCATCACTGCACTCTAGCCTAGGTGGTAGAGCAACACTCTGTCTCAAAAAAAAAAAAAAGAAAAAGAAAATTGCATAAATACCACTGATTCCCTTGACCAGCCCTAAAAATATATTGGATGAATGAATGAATGAGTGAATGGAGTAAATAAATGAGGGCAGCAGAGGGACAAAGGACGCATGGGCAGGGACATATTTGACATGATGAGTCAGGGGATCTTGGCCAGTTAGAAAAGAAATAGACCAAGCAAAGGGCAAGCATTTTGGTAGGAAATGGAGAGAGAAAGAACTAGAGATCTTAATGATGCTAAAGAGAAGGCAGAGTGGAATTAGAGAATGAAGAACACAGGAGCTATCACCAGAAAGTTTAATATTTTCAAGATGGGTAAGTTGTGAATGATGACAAAGTCAAGAATGTGTCCGCAGGCACGAACTGAAGGGGTAAGCGGGTGGAGGTCATTGGAGTTGAGAGGATCAAAAAAACTATGAAGCCAGGGTGTTGGATGGGTTGTCCAAAGCAACATCAAAGTCATCCATAATGGTGCCAAAATATGAGCTAAATAAATAATCGTTTGCATTCTTTCTGCATCAGCAACAAATGAGGAAGCAGAGTGAGGTTTACAGATGTACGTAAAAGATCAGAAAAAAGGCAAGAACAAGAATCAGTTGAGAGACAGATATGAAAGAAAGAAAACAGGAGGGTATGAGAGGTGAGCCCATGAGAAATCACAGCCTAGGCATAGAAGAGGAGGGGAACGGGGGGATGATCTTGCCACCTGGGGAGTCAGGCAGAGCCAACTTCCAAGCTGAGACCCAGCAGTGCTCCATGCTGTACTCAGTAGGCCTGGTTAGTGGGGGGTAAATCTCAGATCTCCCACCGCCCACTCCTCACATATATTTGTCTCACTGGAACTTTGTACCACCTGGCAGATCTGATAGTTACAGATGAGTAGCCCCAACTTACAGTTGAAGAAACTGAGGCCAGAGAGAGAAGTGACTTGCCTATGATCCCTAAATCATTCATCAAGCTGGGGCCAGGGAAAGAACTAGGACCTAGGTGTGCTGAGTCCCCATTTCATGGCTACTGGGGCTATGGTAGGGAAAGGGTGTGCAGAAGTGGTGGGGGAAGGGATATAGCCAAGTCAGGGTAGTGGAACCCATCCCAAAATAAGTCCCCAAGTGTAGGGTTAACAGCTTTGCTCCAGTGGGGTGGAATAGGAAGACATTAGAAAATGTGGGAGCCCCTCCACACTCACCCTTTTTATTTCTCAAGAGTCCAGTGCTGGAGAGAGGCTGTTAGTGCTGAGTCCATGGCCTGCATAAGCCACCTGGAGAAAGCTCTGCTCTCCCACTCCACTCCCTTAGCAGTGTCTGTGGCGAAGGGAGCTGGGGAGGGAACTGCTTCTCTGTTATCATCCACTAACACCTGTGCTCTAGAGATAACATGATTAACTCCAGAGAACAGGGGTCATAATAGTGGGTGCACAATGGAGGCCAGGGTCCCTGGGTGACAGGAAGGAGCTCTGGGGGCCTGCTGGGAGGAGGGGATGCTGGTGAGGTGCCAGAGGTCAGAGACACACTTTAGATCTTGCTGCTTTGCCCTGGGGGCTCCAAGCCGGCCTTCCCCTAGGCAGAGGGGTCGTCCATTGTTTCCTTATCTTTGGGAGCCAGTGACAGCCTGTCCTCCAATGATGCTGATCACATGGCATTGTTATCACCTTGTGCCTGTCACCGGCGTGGGGCTGTCGATTTCTGACGAACAGCACTTGAGCGCTAAAGGGAATCTGTTCTTGGCCTTATCTCCGGCCTGTGTATCCTACTTTAGCTTCACATTTGGTCCCTGTGGGGCCATCACTTTGCCAATAGCAGTCCCTGGGGCACCCAGATAAATTGCTAGCTGCCTGTGCCCTGGGGCTCTAGTCAACTGCTGTGGGAACTGGCAGTGCCCAGGCTGGCACCTCTGGTCCAGGTCAGCATCAGCATCTCTGGGGCACTGTGGCCAGCGATAATGGCCAGAGCCCTGGCCACACCGCAGGCACAGAGAATAGCTTGGGGAATGTCCCCAGCTTCAACATTCAACAGCTGTATGGTCTTTGATTTGAATACAGTTTGATCAAGAGAGAAAAACAAGTCAGCACCACGGACAGCATCCTGTGAGGCCTTTCATTAAGTGAAAGAAAGCAGGGAAGGAAAAAAAGAAAGGAGGAAAGGAGAGGGTGAGGGAGGGAGGAGAAAGGGAGAAAATGGGGGAAGAGGCAAAAGGAAAAGGAGAGGAAATGGTGAGGGTAGGGGAGGGAGAGTTTCTTTGCATGCCAAATAATGGTGTGATATTTTTTAGTCTCTACTTTCAGCTTGGCCAGTGGTTGAAGAAAAGACTATTTGACCAAGGAAGGTTAAGTGATATTAAAGGTTCTTCTGACCTTAGATAAAGAAGGATATGTGGCCAGGCATGATGGCTCACAACTGTAATCCCAGCATTTTGAGAGGCTGAGGCAGAAGGAGCGCTTGAGCTCAGGCAGTTGAGACCAGCCTGGGCAGCATGAAAAAACACCATCCCTACAAAAAGTACAAAAATCAGTGGGGCATGGTAGTGCATGCCTATAGTCTCAGCTACTGGGGAGCTGAGGCAGGAAGATCACTTGAGCCTGGAAGATTGAGGCTGCAGTGAGCTGAGATCCTGCCACTGCACTCCAGCCTGGGGTGACAGGGCAAGACCCTGTCTAAACAATAAACAGAATAACATAAAAAATGAATGAAAAAAATTTAAACTTAGTTGGGCATAGTGGTGCATACCTGTGGTCTTATATACTTGGCAGGCTGAGGAAGGAGGATCTCTTGAGCCCAGAAATTCAAGGCTGCAGTGAGTTTGATTGAGCCACTGCACTCCAGCCTGAGTGACAGAATGAAAATCTGTGGGAAAAACAAAGCAATGAGATACTCCACACCAATAGAGGCCAAAGAAGGAACTTGGAAGAAATGACAACAAACATAAAGTAATCATTTGTTGTGCTCCATGCTAAGTTACTTATATGGCAGAACTTAACTCCTTTAGCCCACCCACCACCCTTATGACACAGTTGCTATCAGATCCCCTATGTTACAAATGAAGAAACAGAGTATGAACAAGGTTTAACAACTAGCCTGAAGTTGCACTGCCAGCTGATGGCAATGCCTGTAACCTTGGCAGGAAGTAGATCCCAGCTTAACTTTCCTTCCATTTCACTCCTTTCTGATCCTCTCCATTCACCTTGAGTATCCAGTATCTTTCTGAATTTTTGGTACAGAGTTGGCGTCTTAAACTTACTGGTTTACATGCTCCTATGTTTGCAAAAGGAGAGTCTTGGGTTTCATTTTTTAGCTTAAAACCCTTGTTTGGATTTTCCAGCTAGGGTATGGTTTGCTTCCATGAGGCAGAAAAGGGGCTATTTGGGGAAGACCTGAGGTCTGACTTGCTGCCCATAGTCACACTCTGGCTGATTCCTGAGGGGGCAAGACTTGAATGCTTGAAAATGGATCTCTGAGATTGTCAAATGCAAGATTATCTCAGGAAAGCTCCTTGTGTGTTTGACTGATCTGAGGTAAAGAGAATAATCAGAAAGCCCCCACAGTCAAGCTCCAGCTTTGCTGTCAACTTTTAATGACCTTGAGAAAATCCCCTTTTCTCTCTAGACCGTAGTGGGAACTCATGGAGGCCCCACATGTTCACACAGGGCAGATACTTGCCACATGTTATTAGTTAAGGATGAGTTTTCTCCATCTATTTTCCTTTGGAAGTAAGAAGGGCTTCATTACTTTGTAGCATAGCCTGATCTGAGTGCCTGAGCCTGTGTTCCACACTGAAGATAACACTCAGCGTAGAAGGAGATGACAGAGCATGTGCTACTAGAGAGATTAACACTGGATGGGAAGAAGGTAGATGATTGGCAGATGGAGGAAGGCTTACACAACCCTGATAAATGAGAGTTGTCATACACTGTAACTCTTTGGGGGAAGCTCAGAGATCCTCCCTAAAGCACCCTTGCCCCTCCCCCCAGCACACACACACATTTAAATCCTCAAGGACATAATTCCTGGGCTATAGAACAGCGGCTTTTTTTGTTGTTGTTTTTGAAATGGAGTCTCACTCTGTCACCCAGGCTGGAGTCCAGTGGTGCTATCTCAGCTCACTGCAACCTCTGTCTCCCGGGTTCAAGCGATTCTCCTGCCTCATCCTCCCAAGCAGCTGGGATGACAGGCACGTGCCACCACACCTGGCTACTTTTTTTGTATTTTTAGTAGAGACAGGGTTTCACTGTGTTAACTGGGTTTCACCATGTTAGCCAGGATGGTCTTGATCTCCTGACGTCGTGATCTGCCTGCCTCAGCCTCCTAAAGTGCTGGGATTACAGGTGTGAGCCACCGCACCCAGCCAGAACAGGGGCTTTTGATGGAAGGAAATAAGATGGCTTCACAGCTCTTCTTCCCCATGACTTTCTCTGATGAGCCCCCTTTGGGGCTTCGCTCTGTCCCTATGAATAGCTTCTTTCTCGGCACATCCTGAGGCTGGTGCTCAGGGCCTCCTTAGCTTGGGGGAGAAAGCAGTTGGCATGGTTTAGTGAGTATCACAGCAGTCTGGTAGATATGACTTAGGGTACGAGCCAAAGAATGGAAAGGGGTCTTCTTTTATTTATTTATTTTTAAATTTATTTTTATTTCTAAAATAAAAATAAAGATAGCATCTTGCTGTGTTGCTCAGGCTAGCGTGCAATGGCTATTCACGGGCACAATCATAGCTTGCTGCAGCCTTGAATTCCTGGGCCCAAGTGATTCTCCTGCTTCAGCCCCTTGAATAACTGGGAATACAGGCATGTACCAGTATGTCTAACTGACAGGGATATTTTGAAGAGAGCACCAACTTACAGAGAGACAGAATGTGCTCAGGAGTGTAACCTTTGCAGATAAAGAGAGACACAGGTTCAAATTCTGGCTTGATGACTCTAGTTATTTGGCCTTGAGCAAGTTGCTTCAGTGTCTTCATCTGCTTGGGAGAAATAGGTTTGAGAGAGATCTGTTAAACCTCCAAGTTGAGAAGTCAAGTAGGCTGGGCCTCAGAAGAGAGAATAGGACTGGAAAAATAAGCATAGGAGCTGTTGTCTATGGATGATCTTGCAAGTCATGGGAATAGATGAGTTTCCTGCAGGAAGGTTGGGAGAGAGATGTGTTATCTTGAGCAAGTTATTTAACCTGTGTTTCAGCTTCCTCATCCACAAAATGGGGATGATAATAGCATTTATCACATTGTTCTGAGAATTGGATTTAGATAGCCTGTGTTCAAGTACTTAGAGTCTGGTAAATGCTTAATAAAGAAGGATAATATTATTAATCCTTACCCAGCACTTCAAAGTTCATGTAATCATCCCCATTTCACAGAAAAAGAGACTGAAGCTCAGAGAGTCTAAGGTTTCATGACTTGTAAGCAGCACATCGCTATCTCTAAGCCCAGGCCATACTGCTCCTGTTCTTGTAGGAGAATACCACATGGACACATTTCTTAAAATGCAAGAGGTGAGCTATATGAATCTGGCTAGAAAGGACAATGCTGATCTTCCAAATGGCAGTGGTAGGAGACTCTGGGTTCAGAAGAAGGCATGATAGGGTAGAAACTACCATGATCCTTTTAAGATAAGTTCCAAGGACAAGCTCCATATTATGTGCACATATCTCCCACGTTTAACCCCCAAGTTGATAAATGTTTTCTGTGATTCAGCTCCTCCCAGTTCCAGAAGCCAATGAAGCAAGGTTCGTGCAAGGAGTGAGTCCCATTTGCAGCCTCAGATGAGCCAGTGAGGCAGAAAATGTAGATAATAAAGAGAGTTAATGACAGGCCTTTCCAGCTGCCTGAGCTGGCCCTTGGGGAGAAGGAGTCAATGAGCTTCTGTCGCTGCTGTGCTGGATTCCCGATTTCTTCATCTTCTGTCTCCTGCACAGTCCCCTTCCCTGCCTGGCTTGCAGCCTTGGCCACTGATTGCAGCAGTTCACACTGGAAAACAAGACCACAAGAGATCTGGGGTATCTCTAGGGCAATGGTGAGATGTGGGTGGCAGGAGGCAACTTGGTTTTCTTAGCAAAGATTGCACAACTTCTCCAGCTCCCCAGAAAACAAACTTCCTTAGGAATTCCATGGAGATGACATACAAGGAAAGTCCCACCCTGGAACTCATTGTTAATACCATGCGTAAAAACTGTCACTGAAGTGGGAAAGTTAGAATGTGCCAAGTGCTACACCAAGAGTTTTACATATAGTACCTCATTTAGTCCTTATAACAGCCCTTCAGTGATTATATTGTTATTATCCCCATTTTACAGATGAGGAGACTGAACCCATAGAAATGACATTATTTTCTTAAGGTCACACAACATGTAGTTGGCAGATCTGGAATTGAAATCCAGGCCAATATTACTCCAAAGTCTAGGCTGGATTGCCTCTGTCCTTACATATTGTCTTGAAAGACAGTCAGTTTCATTAATTTATTCAAAAATCATCTAGTCTGTCAGAGAAATGGTCCTAAGCTGGGTGTCTCTTACTTCCTTTGTTGGGAGCACTATGCCTTTACCAATAAAACCTTGAGTTGTGTGCTCTCTTGATACTAATTGAGTTGCATGATTGACTTTCTAGAGTTTGTGGTCAACTAGAATCTTCAAATCTTTTTCATGTGGTGGACTAAGGTTAAATCAGTGGACTGTATTCACACAACGCACAATGGTTTCAAGAGGTTTTACTGCCCTGGGAACCTGATATCCTTCCCCTCGGTAGTTCAAAACAGAGATATTGCATTTAGAATAGTTTTCACTTTGTTTTCTGTTTTCACTTTTTAATCAAGGTATAAGTACACAGTAAAGTGTGCTTATTTCAAATATATATCTAGTTCAACTAATTTTCACCCAGATGGAAATAGAGAACATTTTTCTCTGTAAGATTCCTATTCAATTCCTCCACCCCAGAAGTAACTACTATGGATTTCACTGTTTTAATTCAAAATGTTCGTTTTTATGAAATATCAACTTTTACAAAAGGAGATTTAAGTCTAATAGAATCCTTTCATCCCAGCAATTAACATTGTTCATTCTTCCTTTTTTTTCAGTTGTTGCTAAGCTTTGAAAAGCCCTTTTACCTTATGAGATCTGATGACTACCCAAATTTATGTTTTCTGAGTTTATCTATGTTTAAAAAATATTTTATTGCAGCCCTAAAATGGAATGAGATCATATCCTTTGCAGGGATGTGGATGAAGCTGGAAGCCATCATCGTCAGCAAACTAGCACAGGAACAAAACCAAACACTGCATGTTCTCACTCATAAGTGGAAGGTGAATGTTGAGAACACATGAACACAGAGAGGGGAACAACAAACACTAGGGCCTGTTGGGTGGTGGGTGGTGGGGGGTGAGGGGAGGGAACACAGAGGACAGGTCAGTAGGTGCAGCAAACCACCATGGCACACGTATACCTATGTAACCAATCTGCACGTTCTGCACATGTATCCCATTTTTTTAGAAGAAACAAAGAAAAAAAAGGAGCACAAAAATGTTATATGTTTATATTATTTACACTTAGGCATTTAATTCAGTTGGAATGTGTTTAATGACTGCTCTGGTGTGAAGGTCAAAATAATTTTTTCTCATCAATTATCTTTATACCATTATTCACAAATTGTTCCCTTCTGAGTTGATGTTTGAAAGTTCTTTTATTATAAATTAAATTCTTATGTGTAACAACTTTCCCATTCTTAAATTGGGGTATTAATGATGCCCATCTGACAAATGAGGATAAAAAGCAGATTATGCGTGATTAAGTAAGCATAGCATCTTAAGACAGTTTAAGTTTTTGCACACAGTGGGTTCTCAACAAGTGTCAATTTTATTCCTTCCACCTACGCCCCCCCCCCACACTCTCCCACACATATTTAAGGCACTGTAACTATGGAAAGAGCTTTCTAATAAGACTGTACAACAGGCTAACCTTGGAGATCAGATGTACAGCCAGAAGTCAAATGGCCTCTGATTAACATGTTTTTGAGAGATTCTATTTCTTTCCTGAGGACCCAGATCAATGACTCCCAAATGCCAGTTTTGAAGCTAATGACAATGTGTGGTGACGTTTCCTGTGTTTCTCAATGAAATTAGAGAAAAGGGCAAACAGTGAAGTCTTTATAAAACCATTCTAAATAACTGTTCCTTATTCTGAGATTATGGCTTTCCTACTTATTAAGTTTTAAAATGCCCTTTGTTTTTATCAAGCATTGGAGAGAACAGGTGATAGTTGTTATTCTTAAATGTCTTCACTTGGCATTGTCCTTGGTGGCTTACAATTTTTCTGGTTCACAAAATCCTGAAATCTCACAAGATCAATTGTGAGGTTTACTGCAACATCACAAGAAAAGGATCCAGTAATTATGGTTGACATTTTTCCCATTTTTCAGAGCACCATACACTATACATAATAGGTGGTCAGTAATCATTAATTCCTTCAGTCCACAAAAGTTACTCATCACCTGCCTGGAAGTGTGTTTGTCATTGGCCAAAAAGAAACCCATAAAGCAGGCCAAACTTGATTGGGCTGAGAACTGTGGACCAGGCATTTATCTCTGGGCGTTGTGCATACATTCAATCGCTCCTTTTGCCCAACCGTCAGCACCTCGGACAGCTCAGCCGCAATTACCCGGGTCTCTGAGGAAACCTAACTAAACATAGACAAAGGCATTTTTACATTATCCTTTCTCCGCTTCATTATTTAAACAAGCGCCTCCTGTTCATACACAAGCCTTCTTCTTTGCGTTCTTAAACCTCACTCTCAGATTGTTTGCCTCGCAGTTTGCAATTCCCCAGCAAAACGGCCAGCTCCAATCTGAGCTGCGGAAATGCCAATTTTAATTAAAAGTGCAATTTTCAAATCCACCCAAAGCTCAGATAGGATATGGCACACTTGGTGCCCTGTGATCTTTCTGGCTGCTTTGTTGATTAAAATGGGTGTCGCTCTAAGTGCTTTGTCAAATCTTCACAAAAAGGAGGAGAAATTGACATTTACACCTTTATACCGACAAGAAAGTGATATATTAGATTCACCCCTATTGCCACAAAGTCTTGATTGTGGCTTAAGGGCAGAATTAGGCCAAAAGGTCCCCAGCGATAGCTCCGTTTTGATGCTTCAACCTTGAGGGCTCTTTCTTTAGCTGGTGGTGATGGTGGTGGTGGTGGTGGGAGTCGCTACACAATGTTCCCATTAACTTTCCTACCCCTCTTTTCCTACTCAGTGCCTCTGCAAGGACTTTGAGCTTCTTGGGTAATTGTTCTCTAATTTTGGTGGCTACAAGAACAAACTAAAAAGCTCTCTTAAAATCTAGATTCCTTGGCCCCACTTCTAGAGATTCTGAATCAATAAATAGGTTTGGGATGTGGTCCCAGAATCTGAATTTTAATGAAGCACCAGATAATTCTGATGAAGGAAGTCTTTAGCTCATACTCTGAGAAACTGTGTTCTGGTAATTCCCAGAAAGTTGTCCACAAGGGTCTAAGCTGTGGATTGGGCCAGGGATTAAACCCTGGGCAGGGAATCTAGAGGCATGACCCTGTCTAGCACTGACACTTGCATTCTGGTATCCTTGGACAACTCACTTCCCCTCTGTTATCATTTATCATTTTCTATCTTTATAAATGAAGGATCATGCAAGAGACCACGGTTAACCACTTATATGCAAAGATCTTCAGCAAATCAGTAATAAAAAGAGAAACCACATGATATAAAGATGGATAAGTGATATGAATAAGCATTTCTTGGAGAAGAAAATACAAACAATGAACAAACATTTGAGAAGATAACCAACCTTAATAGTAATCAGATAAGTGCAAATTAGAATAAAATAAGCTTTTTTGGTGTTGTTTTTATTTCTGCTGTTTTTCTGCTTTGCTCATTTGCTCATCCTATTGAGGGAAGAGAACCTTGTGAGTTGATAGCAGCCAGTGTAGGGTGTAGAGAAATGAGAATGTCCTATATTATTGGTGGAAGTGTGAAAGACTACAACATCTTGAGAAAGTAATCTGTCAAGACTTATTAAAATAGAAAAGTGCATTCTTTCACTCACAGTTTAGCTTTGGGGATTTATCCTACACAAACAAATGCATTAGGACATGTAGATATAAGCAATGGATGTTTACTGAACGTTATTTGTAGTGGCAAAAAATGGAAATTACTTAAAAGTCTATCAACAGGGGACTGGTTGAGTAAATTCTGCTACATCCAACCTGGGGAATATTATATAGCTAGTGAAATAAAAAACTATTAGATCTGGGAGGGCTGATCTTGAATGATATCCATGATATATTGTAATGTGAAATGTCAAATCACAGAGTAATGAGCATAGTATGATCCCATTGTTTGAAACAAAAAAGAAGAAAGCTCCAGACTGTGTTCATATATATGTGTATGAGCTTGTAATAATGTGTGGAAGAAAATATACCAGACTATTGATATTGATTTCTTTTCTTTTTTGTATTTATTTTTTGTGTGTGATGGCTTACCACAGCCTCAACCTCCTGGGCTCAAGTGATCCTCCCACCTCAGCCTCCTAGTCTCTGGGACTGCAGGTGCATGCCACCACACCTGGCTAATTTTTCTATTTTTCTTAGAAACCAGGTCTCTCTATGTTGCCCAGGCTGGCCTCAACCTCCTGGGCTCAAAAAATCCTCCCACCTCAGCCTCCCAAAGTACTGGGATTACAGGAATGAGCCACCAAGCTCGGCCTTAATATTGTTTTTTGTTTGTTTGTTTGTTTTGTTATGTTTTGTTTGTTCATTTGCAACATGAGATTATAAGGGAAACCAAAATACTTTCTATATTCATTTCCACATTATATAATAATATATAGTTGTTCTGAAAGAATATATTACTCTTATAAATGAACAATTATAAAGTTGACTTGAGAGCTAATCAAAAGTCAAAAAGTCCTAAGGGCTGGATATAAGGGACCACTGAGATCCCTCCCAGCTGCTACAACCTGGGGACACCCATCTCCTTCCCCAGATTGGCATCAAGGTCCGTTTATGTTAAAGATTCAGTCACCTGGAACCAGGCAAGATCCTCCTGGCAATGTTCATTCTAGTGTGCCCACTGCAGAGTCCATCTAGGAGAGACCCTGACCCCTGAAGTTGGATTTTGGGGCCAGATAGCACCTCACAATCCTAACCCATCCTGGGGACTTGCAAGTGGAAAGACAAAGCAATACCCTCTCTCTCCTCAGGTTCTCCCAGAGCATCACCTGACTCCACTTTACCCTGTGAAACTCACACCCAGGCCCATATGGGGTTCTCTGGGGACTAAGGAGAGATCTGAGAGGCCAAAACAGATGCCCCTTTATCAACTAAGATGAACCCAAAGGTTAATGAAACAAAGCTACCCGTCCGTTGAGGGTTCAGGGCCTGACTGGCCTGGCATATTTCTAAATTCTATAGCTCTAAGCTCCCTAAGAATAGGAGCTATCAGACCCCTCCTAGCTCTGATTTACAACCCAGACCACTACAGCTCTGACTGGACAGAGGAATGGCCTTGCATTCTTTTCTCATAAGCGATTGCAGACCTTAAGCCATTTTCAGCTAGCTTATAGAGTCTGTGTGCAAACTGTCTTTCTGTCCTATAGTTCACCTTTCGATGTGAAGAGCCAAATTCTACCTCATTTTAATGCTAAAACCCCACCCCAAAGTGAAGATGGGATGTATGTTACATATGTATTTACCTAGTGTGTGCGTATGTGCCCAGCTCCCCTCATGAATGTATATATCTTTTCTCATAAACCTGCTGACTACGTATGACTCTATTGTGTAACATGGACGCTGTGAGGCAGAAAATCCAACCTGTCCTTTCTCTCTTCAAAAAGAGAGCACCTTTAATCCATGCAGGAGACTTTTTCTTCCCAGTTTACAAACTGATATTACCCATAAAGCTCTTTTTTACTATTTAGCCATCTGGTGGTCTTCTGGATGACAAAGCCATGCCATATCTCATGGAGATGATCTAAGAAGCATCCAAAGAGACTTCAGGACCTACGTGGCCTTTGGTACAGCCATTGTGGGAGTACCACACACAAACACAGCCAAGAAGGATGCTGGCACCAGAGGGTCCCCTGAGAGCCACCCTCAGCCCTCCCATTGGTGTGCCAGGCTTCTCAGAGTTATGCTCAGAGAAGGACCCAGTTACTCAGGCTACGATGATGTTTTTTCACCTCTTTTAACAAAAATATTGAAATATGTCACAAGCTTAGAAAAACATAAAAGATATAAATGTGCACAATTTATTTAAAAATTCTAAACACCTGTGTGACTACCACTCGCATGAAGACATAATATGTTGCCTGAAACTCCTCATGTGATCCGCCTTAATCATGCCCCTTCCCTGAAATAAAACACTATGGTCAACCACTTCGTTGCTTTCTTTTATATCTCTACCACCTTAGTAAATATCCCAGGACAATATTTCAGCTTTGTCGGCTTTGAATTTAAAATAAATTAAGTCATATTATATGTATTTGTGTCAATATAAAAATTATCCATGTTATGAAGTGTACTGTGGCTCATTCATTTTCACTACTGTATAGTATTCTGTTGTATGATTATACCACAGTTACTCATTCTGCCTTTGATAGGTTTTTGGTTGTTTCCAGTCATTGCCTATTGCAGACCATGCTGTTCTGATTATTATGTATATATCTCCTAATGTTGTATACAAACAGAAGTATGTCTAGACATAAATGGAATTGCTGGGTTACAGGGCTTGCATATCTCCAAATTTACTAGATAGTGTCCAACTGTTTACCCAAATGGCTATACAAATTTACACTCCCACCAGCAGTGACAAAATTCTCAGTACTACACTATTTCACCATAATTTTATGGATGCTCTTTCTCTTCTAAGAGTCTTTGAAGATGCTGGTCCTTCTTCCCGCAGTATTTCCTTTCCCTACTTTTTATTTATCTTGTTAGCTGTAGGTCATCATTAAGGACTCTTCCTCTTGTAGCTTTCCCTGACTCCTTCAATCTTGGTTATGTGCCGCCCCGGCTCCCACAGCCCCCTACATTGTCCCCTCTATCATAGGTATTAGACTGCATTGTTATTGCCTGCTCCCTTCCCTACATTGCCCCCCACCAGACTGGGGACTCTCTGAAGGCAGGGGTGTATCTTGTTCCAGTGCTGTGCCTGGCACACACAGGTGCTCAATTCATGATTGCTGAATAAACAGGTAAAACTAATTTCTCTTCTCAACCCATAGCTCTCCTCAACCATCAGGAAGCCAGGTAAGTATTAAGGCTTTTCAGAGAAATGTTGCCAAAACAATAAATAATAACTCTGGGGAAATTAATTGTTAGATCTGGCTCTTTCATTAGTAGCTCATCAAAGGACTGTGAGCCCCCAGTGGGACTCTTAAAAATAAGTAACCGATCAGCATGGAAGGAAGGGCATCCTCTTCCCAGCACCCCCTGCCACCACCACCACCACTAACACACAAACAGACACACCTCCACGAATTGCAGGGCCTGGCCATTTAACACAGTTATTACCAACTCCCACTTAGTGAATTATGAGCAAGAGCCTCGAGAGAGCTTTCAAAGATCTTCAAATGGATATTTAAAAGCATGCGATTGCTCAGTCAGGCTCAGCTAATGGCATTTATTACTTGGAGGACAGGGTATTTACATAAAGCTGGATTTTTATTGTCATGGTCAAATAGTTCCTGAGAGGGAAGGTGGAAAGGAGAAGGAAGGGTGAAGGTGTAAGAATCGACTTCAATTCCGTTTGAGCAGATGTCAAACCCTTTGTTCCCATTACAAGGCTGGTTCTCTCAGATGTCAGCATAATAATCACTAGGGCGGGTCTTGAGTAGGGTGACCCTGGCACAGGAGTGGGCAGATCATAGCATGGCACTGTGTTCCCCAGAACAGAACAGTCAGGACCCTGGACAGCTCACAGTGTCCGCCGAGGATCTGTTGGTAGGTTCTGACAGTTCATTCTTCCCAGGGTCCTTCCACTGATGTTTTAGTGGAGGTCCCTCATTTATCCCCACTCTAGTCTGGAATGGAGATAACCAAGGGCATTCACTCTCTCCTGGCTTCATCAATCGTCCTAGGGGTCCCCACGTACTCTTCTGAATGACAAGGGGCGAGATGAAGATGAGTTGAAGTTAGTTATTATTGGCCTCGAGGAGCTTGCATTAGTTGTCTATTGCTGCATACCAAACCACCTCCAAAACTTAAAGGCTTAAAACAATAACGACATATTATTTTCTCACGAGTCTGTAGATGAACTGGGTGATTCCTCTACTGGTCTTGCCTGGATAACTCATGCAAATACAATTGGCTGGTGGATCAGCTGGGGCTGAAGGATCAGGCAGTGAGTATGTGTTTAATGGAGGAGGTGATTAAGGGATGAGTCTGGGAGATGAATGTGTGTTCTCCAGGTAGGAAAGACTGAGCAGAAAATTTTAAGAAGAGGAAGCAATATGAGAGCAAAGGTATGAAACAACAGGCGGCTGTTTGAGACCCATGGGAACTGGCAAGTGGTTCCGAATGACCAGCTCATAAGAGAGAGTTGGAGGAGAAAAATTTCAGATAACTCTGGGGAGGCAGTTAGGGCATTGAGTATCATGTAGGACAATTGGCTTTATCTCACAGGTGTTGGGGAGACCTGGAGTGATAGGTGTTATTTAAATGAATTAGACTACATACCAGGCACAATGCTGAACATTGGAGATGCAACATTATCTCACTTAATCCTAGCCATTATCACCATTTTACACATGAAGAAACTGAGGCTTACCCAGGATCACACACAGGTGTCTGGCTCCAGAGTAATTGTTTTAGTTATTGTATTCCATAGCCCTTCTGAAGGGGCTTTGAGTTGGGAGTGTAACAGGTAATGAGGAATGGAATAAGATTAAATTTGCATATTAGCAAAAAAAAAAAAAAGGTTGAAAGGGGTGTGGGGAATTCCATAACTAAATAAACATAGAGACTATTGGGTTAAACAAAGTTTATCAGAAACCTAGTGCTGCTGGACTTCTCAGAGCCTTTAATACGCTAATGTGAACTAGAAGTAAGCCCTTTTATTGACATCTCTATTCCCAATACCCCAAATAGTGTCAAACATATAGTAGATGCTCAATAAAAGTATACTGAATTAATAAATGAGTGAATGAATTTATGTTGGGAAGCTGCAAGGGCTTCCATATTTCAAAATTGTTTATAGAAATGTGAGGTGAGAGCTTGCCAAACACCAGATCCTGGACGAAGCACGAGGACACGAAGATAAGTTGACATGCCCATGCCCTCTGGAAGTGCCTAGTCGAAAGTATTTTCTCATTTTACACAGGATTTAATTTTTATGTAATTCTCAACAATCTTGTGAGGTTTTCTATCTCATGAGAAAAGTAAGGCTCAGAGAGGTGACATGACTTTCCTAAGGACTTAGAACCAGGATGAAAACTGCCAGCACCTTGCCTGATGGATGTTACCCCTGCATTGGCGGAGGAGAAAAACGTGGTGGGTGGCTTGGAAATTACCACCCCGTCTACACACTAGAATTCTGAACAAGCCAGGATTCTGGCCAGGACCACACTGTCCCTTCAGACAGGGTACCTGAGATTGTTACTGTTTCTTCCTGCTATGGGAGCAACTTGCTTCTCTGTGGCTTGACCACCCAGGAGAATTCTGAAGCAGGGAAGCAGCTAATGCGAGGCTGTGACTCGGGCTGCCTAGGCCCCTCAGTGGGTGGACCTTTCCTACCCACTGAGTCCAGCCCATTGGCAACATACAAGCCTTCTTGCTCTGGGTGCAGGGGAAGTGGTGGGGGAGTTCCCTCCATCATTAAAGGGCCCTGTGTCCTGTGGTCACAGTCACACATATAGTGTGACTATATGTGATAGTCCATACATGCACAGAGACACATGCACACACGTACACAGAACCTAGATTCTATATGCACACACACACAAGCACATCCGTAACAGAGAATGCAAGTGCACGTACACACATATTCTCATATACAGAGTGCATACATACAAATGCACAGAGCATGTCCACATAGGTGGGTTTGGACACACAGGCATAATCACATGCCTGATAGCCATCACTCACCCCATGCTGCAATTCCTCTCTGGAGGGAAAGGGTAGGAGGTAACTGGAGAGGAAAAGGGTGCTGAGGCAGAGGGGCCTGGGGGAACTAGTGACATGCTATCCTTAGACATGACAGCTCTGGCCTAGGTTGGCTGTTTTAGAAGGTCTCTCCCTTCAGCCACAGGTTGTCTGTTGTACCATCAGTTGGGAGGCCCTAGTGGACCTGGCCTCTTGGAGATTGTAGCTCTTGTAACAAAATAGTCATCTTGACAGGTAGAGGAACTTAAAAGAGGTTCTCCTAGGACCAGGGGCACTTGTACAACCCCATTTAATACTCCTGAAATAAGCTGAATTAACCCCATAATTTTAGGAGCCAGAATCATCCCATCACTTATTTCTTTGAATCAAATGTGATCAGTTTTAAATCCTCATCCACTTGGCCAAGAAGGAAATTAACTGGTCCTAATGAAGCTTCTTCACCACACCCCTACCCTTGCCAGTGGAAGAAAGGTCACAAGGGTTTATCCAGAGCAGGTCATGTGGGGAGAATTCTCTTTTCTTCCATTTCCACTGGTCACTGCTGAAAAGCTCATTGTCCAAACTCACATAGTCCCTTGAAGACAGTTGCTACTGAGGCCTGAATGTCAAGCATGAGCACAGGGGCCCCTGCTGGGTCTGGAAACCCTGATGCCCTGGACCTTTGCTGGGTCTACCCTTCCTAGGGGCAACTTCTCTATTGGCCCAGGTAGAGAGCTGGTGTTGATGGCCAGCTCTCCTCACTCTCTCCATCCTTTCATTCACCAAATGTTTGAGGGCCTCCAAAGAGTCAGGCACTGGGCAGACAGTGATGAACAGGACTATCCTCAAAGAGCTCCCAGGAAAGGCAGACAGTAACCACATAATAACTCTCAGATTGGCAATGTCTGCCTACCCTCTCCTCCCAGATGGGAGGCTGGAGGCATTCAAATCAGTCCGTTTTTCTTTGCCATTGCACTCTTTTGGGCATGAGCTGACTGTCTACAGCTGCACCCAAGTCTTTTAGGGTCCTCTTACATGAGAGTGAATTATCTGCCCCATTCCCCAGAGGTTGGGCAGCCACCGCCTGATGCAAATAATAGCAGAGTTCCCTTCATCATTTCTCTAAAGGAGGCCCCGACCCTTCCTATAGAGAGGCTTCTAGGTGGCCTTCCTGAGCACCCCAGGGTTCTAGAAGTGGGTGTGTAATTCTCTCTCTCTCACACACACACCCCACACCCCAAATGAGATTATTATAATAAGTTCCTAGAGCATAATCAGTTAAAAGAACCACTGAAATATGCCTTCTTTTATAACCCTGATTCTCAACACAAACTGATCTACTCCAGCAGACTTAATTCAAATGAATTGCACGTTCTCAGCACTATAAAAATGACTTTATCACAGTCAAGAGAGAAAGATTAGACGAAATGAATATGTGGGTGATTGAATACAGGATGTCCAGTGACAGGGGATGGAGGATGCGGGTTTGCTATCTCGGTTCAGTCTCGCTTTATGATATTCCCAGGGCTGCTCTTTCAATGGGCAGAGGCAGGATGGCCACAGGGTAAACACTGCTCCAGCCATGTCTGGCAGCCACCACCTGGCACAGAGAATGGCCAGCCTGAGATGGCCTGGCCACATCCAGCCTCCTGCTGTGGTCAGCTTAAAGGAAGCACAGAGGTAGGAACTGGAAACAGCCTGCCTGTGTTTGGACACCATCAGTCCCACACAATAGCTGTGTGGCCCTAGGTAAGCTGGTTTACTATGGTCTCACTTTCTCCATCTGGAAAATGGGAATGATTACAGCAAGGGCCTCACCAAGTTTGCTGTGAAGATCGAATGTTGTAACACACACATGAAGTGGAGTGCTGGTCCCACAGTCAAGGACTGACCAGGCGGACTTAGTATCAGCATCTCTCTCCTCAGCCAGATCTCTGCTGCTGTTCTGGGCCTCGCTGGGGCAACATGGAGCCTCTGCCCTTTGAGAAGAAATCATCTAAGTTAGGAGGAGCCTTGGGCTGGGTGTGAGGATGCTTCTGACCCTTTCCACCAAGCCATAGCATCCATGTACTGTGCTGTGACTTGGTAATAGTGCAACCAACTTAGGTTCAGATCCTGGCCCTGCCGTTTACTAGCTGTGTGAATTTGGGCATATTACTCAACCTCTCTGGGCCTCATTTTCCTCATGTGTGTAAATGGAGCTACCAAGAGTTCTTACTTCATAGGGTTGACATGAGGACTGAGAAAACCCATCTGCAGCAGGCAACACAGCCCTGGTGTGAAGGAGGCACTCAATAAGCATAGGCTATTATTCATCCATTATCCTGATGGTATCTCATGGTACTGCTCCTCACATTCTGACTCTAGATTTTATCTACTAGGCTGTTTTGTTTTGAGACGGAGTCTCACACTGTCACCCAGGCTGGAGTGCAGTGGTGTGATCTCAGTTCACTGCAACCTCTGCCTCCCAAGTTCAAGTGATTCTCCTGCCTCAGCCTCCCAAGTAGCTGGGACTAAAGGTGCATGCCACCACACCTGGATAATTTTTGTATTTTTAGTAGAGATGCGGTTTCACCATGTTGGCCAGGCTGAACCCCTGGCCTCAAGTGATCCACCCACCTCGGCCTCCCAAAGTGCTAGGATTATAGGCATGAGCCACTACACCCGGTCTAGATTTTATCTACTAGGTTGTGAAGCAACTATTCATTCATGTATTTATTGAGCAAATTGCTATTTAGTGCTGAGCTCAGAATGCAGTGATGAACCAGCAAGGCCGGGACCCTGCACTGCCTCATTCATTCATTGATGCATTCTTTCCGCAGAGACTAGGCAACGGTGCCCCAGGTCCTGGAAATACTGTAAAGAACCGAGTAAAGCCCCTGTCCTCAAGGAGCTCACAGTTTTGTGGGGGAGGCAGAAAAGAAACCAACAGACAAATCCAAATACAACTTTAGGTGGTCAGTTCTGTGAAGAAACTGTGAAGTGGGTAGGGTATGAGGATGGGGAGGGTCTTACAAAAGGTGGTCAGGGAAGGCCTCTCAGAGGAGGGGACGCTGAACAGAGGCCTGTGTGAAATGAGAGCCTACTTACGCAGGTGTGGAAAGTACAAGGTTAGGAAGGGGGTGGGAGAACGAGGTCTCCCTCATCTGCTCAGCCCAGCAACCCTCATTCCTTCCCCCTTTCTCAGAGAGACGTCCCCCCGCCCATATGGTCACGGAAGTCAGAATCTTCGGGGTGTCCTCATTTTCCCCCTCACCCCTAAACTTAACTAGCCACTGGTTCTGTAGATTTTACTCCCTAAATAGTCTTCTTTTGCGTCTGTCCCCCAAGACCTCACCGACATTTTCTCCTACCCGGACCACGGCAGAAACCTCGTCTTCCCTGGTCCTCTGGACTCCAGTCTCAGTCTCCGCCTCCCAAAAGCCAAAGGGGACTTTGTAGAACACAAATGTGACCAAGACCCCTGCCCACCTCCACCCCTAGTCTCCCTGCAAATCCCTGCTGTCCTCAATAACCATCCCAGACCCTTTGCTGGAAATTCGAAGCCCTCCAAGACCTAACCCTAACCCCATCCTCGGCTCCGGGCCTCGTGGACTCTCCTCCAGGAGGCCTTCCTGGATCCCAAGGGCTGGGTTTGAGGGTGCCCCGGAAATCCTGCCCGAACCTTAGATATGGGTGTCCGCAGTGGATGAAGGAACTGATGGCGCCGGGAAGACTGTGCTGGGAGTCGGACTGAGCACAATTCAATTTAAAACTCCCCTCCCACCCCCACCCAGGGAAACAGGAAAGGGGGGCTGGCGGCGCCTACAGTTTGCATTCCTAGCTGGGGCGAGCAGGCGACGGAGAACAAAAGGGCGGTAATGATCCGCAGCTGGGCGAGCAGCGAGCTCGGCCGGCGGAGACACCCGACCACCGGCGGGCGCCGTGCGCACTGCGCCTGTGCGGCCAGTGGGCGGGGCGCAGCGGGGCTCTGGGGGCGGGGTGGGGACGGCCTGGTGTGTGAGTACGGGCGTGGGGGCGGGGCTTAGTGCGAATGGGCGGGGCTTGACGCACGGGGGCGGGGCCTGGTGTGGGTGGGCGGCCGCGGACGCCTGGGACCCGGCAGGCGCCTGGCGCTTCCTTCCCGACCAGCTGCTAGGCGCCGCTCCGCTGTCATCAGGCTGGCAAGGAAAAGCCCCGCGTTCGCCGGTCGGCGCGGAGCCGAGCAGATAGTTGTTGATTGCAGAGAAAATAGTCTAAACAATGACTAAACAATGGCGGAAAGCGGCGACGACGCTGACAGGGCGCCCTAGCATCCCCTCCGTCCCGCTCGCGGGGACACGGGGAGCGAAGAGGGCGCTGAGCTGAGGGCCCGCGCAGAGAGGGGGGCGAGCGCTGCCGGCTCTGGGCTGGAGGCTGGGGGTACGGGCCCCAGGGCTGCACCCTGCAGCCCTGTACTTAACGTCCCTCTCGGCCCCCAGAGGACCCGGATCCCGCTACCCTAGGTCCAGCTTTCAGTATTTCCGGACTTAGGGCACTGGGGTTGGGCCATCCTTTCTGACTCCAGAAGCGCATGAAACCCTGACTCCTCACCGTGGTCGATAAGACCCCGAGTGATCGGGCTCCAGACTCATCCCGCACCACGGCGCCCCTTAGTGTGACTCACACGTTCGTTGTCCTTTCTGTTCCTCAGACAAGCCCATCGCTTTCCTGATTCCCTCTGCCTTGGAAAGCTGTCGACCCACCTTTTGCATGACTGGCTCCTTCAGGTGTCGACTTAACTATCACCGCCTGCAAGAGGTCCTCCCTGACCCTCTGACCAGAAGTGGAGCCCCCACCCCTCCGTCATTCTGTATGATAGCGTCCGGTTCATTCCGTTCTTTTTCAAGGCGTGAAGTAATTTTGTAATTAGGTAGTTTCCCATAAACTTCATAAGATCAGGGACCTCCTCTTTACAGCTTTCCCAAGTCCCCATCTGAGCGCCTGGCAAGTCTTAGGTTCTGATCCCACCCCTTCTCCTTCCGAGGATGTGTTTCTCACAGCAGCATTTACATATTTAAAGCCAGGACACAGCCCTAAATTGTGTAGGGAACCTAAAATCCAAGCCTGGAAGTAGTGTATCCAGTGAGGTCATTAGGGTTGATTTTTGGAGCTAAATAATAATAGGCCGGGTACGGTGACTCACATCTGTAATCCCAACATTTTGGGAAGCCGAGGCAGGAGGATCGCTTGAGACCAGGAGCTTGAGAGCAGCCTGGGCAGTATAGTGAGACCTCTTCTCTACAAAATAAATAAATGTGGTGGCACGCGCCTGTAGTCTAAGTTACCCAGGAGGCTGAGGAGGGAGGATCGCCTGAGCCCAGAAGGTGGAGGCTGCAGTGAGCCTTCACTGCACCACTGCACTCTAGCTTGGGCAACAGAGTGAGACTCTGTCTCAAAATAATAATAGTAATAGTCATCATCATCATAAATATTACTAACTTAGCACTTATCATGTGCCACGCCCTTTACTGGTGGTATAAATGTTAGTTCAATTCATCCTCATATCAATCTCAGCTTATTTGTGCTGTTAAGCACTGCCAGATATCATGCCTCCACCTGGAGGGAAGAATATGGTGTTTGCATTAAACAGGGATTGCTGACAGGGGTTATGGGGAGGATCGAGAAGATGCAGGGCCAACTGAGGGGTCTGCTACTTGGTGCCCAGCATTGGAGACTTGCTGAATTCAAGGCTAGGCTCTTCTTTTTTATAATCTATGTATCTTGGGAAAGTCACTTAACTTTCTCAAGACTCTCAAAAACTTTCTCAAGTTTTTGCATCTTAAATGAGGTCAGCGTTGGGCTCTCCCCTCCTGGCCTGACTGGGATTCAAGTGGAAACCAAGTGGAAACTAAGAAAGCACTTTGCAGTCCATGTGACGGTGACTGGCCTAAAAACAATTTGCTGTTGATGATTGCAGAACCCCCTCCCCAAACTGCAGTTTAGAAGCCACACAAGCAAGTAAATAAAGATGCCTAATGAGTAATAAGAGCAAACACCTGGTTCTCACTGTGTCTTACTGCTGTGCCAGGTGCTTCACGTACATTGACTGATTCACACCTCAGAACACACTTACCGGAAAGGCATTGTTATTATCATCATTTTGCAGAATAGGAAGCTGAAGCACAGAGAGGTTAAGTAACTGGCCTAAGGTCACCCTGGGGGGAGTGGCAGAACTGTACTGGAACCAGGCAGCTGGGCTTCATCATCAGTCCCTTCAACCTTTTGCTGCATCTCAAAAGTTAGTGTTCCCATTTTTAAGAGGCAAACTAGATGACCCAGTGGTTGCAACTCCTTTGGGGTAAGTCCCCTCTCTTCACTGAGGCCTGATTATTTTATAGTAAAAATCTTCTGATTATGATGACAAAGCTGAATGTTTTTAGGCAAGGTCTTGTTTACTGTCATCTTATATGATTATGTTTTTTTGTTTGTTTGTTTTGAGACAGGATCTCACTCTGTTGTCCAGTCTAGGGTACAGAGGTGCGACCTTGACTCACTGCAACCTCTACTTCCAGGGCTCAAGTGATCCTCCCACCTTAGCCTTCTGAGTAGCTGGGACTTCAGGAGCATGTCACTATGCCCATCTAATTTTTAAAATTTTTTGGAGAGATGGGATCTCGATATATTGCCCAGGCTGGCCTCCGACTCTTGGCCTCAAGTGATTCTTCCCCTTTGGCCTCCCAAAATGCTGGGATTACAAGCGTGATTGCCCAGCCTACACACAAGCCATTGTTGGCAGGGAAAGGCGCATTTTAAGGATTGACATGGTGGGACAGGAAGAGCCCTAAGCTCAGAGTCAAGAGGACCTGAGCAGCAACCCTGGCTATGGCATGGACTTGCATACATATCCTTGCACTCCTGGGTCTCCAAACACAACAACTGGCATCATTGCTCACAGTGTGCTAGGAACTATGACAAGCATTTTATATGCACCACAATAAGCCTTTGAAGCTTGGATTATCACCCTCACTTGGAGGACGAAGAAACTGAGGCTCAGGAGTGTGAAGTACCCTTTTTGGGAGTGTGGACAGGGGGTGGTCCTTAGACCCAGGAAGGGAAGCCAATGTTGCTCTCTAGGCAGGGAGGGAGAGGCAGGGCAGCCTGGTCTCTTTCACAGCTAAGAATAGTTAAAAGGCAATTACGATGCTAATTTCAGCGCTAATGGCTACCGCAGCTGAGACTTGGGAGCTGAAAGGTGCTGTTAGCGGAGAGTTGCTAGCCAGGGCCCGCAAACAGTCCCCTCTCCCTGGAGACCCCTGGGCTGTGGCTGAGTCACGGCAGAGACATTGGCTCATTGTGCCCTAAATAAAGCAGCCACTGGTCCTGGACAAGGCTCAGCTATTCCAGGTCCTTCCGCAGTGTCCCTCAGAGTAAAGGAAGAATAGCCAGGAGTCTGGGAGGGCACTGTGGACCTCGTGGGTGATAAAGATGCTCAGGAAATCCCACTTTTCCCTCCCCCTTTCCCTCCCTTCCTGCAACAGGCACAAAAACAACAATAACAACAAAATGTGTTTGTCTATTGGAGGTAGGCTGCCTGTAGCTCATCAGCCATGTGGCTTTGAGCAATTGTATTTTATTTCCTGTGCCTCGGTCTCCTCATCTGTAAAATGGGGTTGACAACAATAGTACCCATTTCACAGGGCAGTTCTCAGTTTTAAATGACACTGCTCTGGTAAAGCCTGTGGCATGATGCTCATACACAGTAAGTGCTCAATCAGAGTGAGCTGCTGGAATGGGGGTAACGTTGGGCGGTGTGCTGGGATGTCATGCCAAGATGTACAAGGTCCTTGCCTTGTGCTGGAGGGACAGCTAAGCGATTAGAGAACAGCTTGAGAGGTAATGGGGAGGGCTGAGGAGGCTGTGGGGTCACAGCGATGGAGAGTGGCTGGTGGGGAGAGGGCTTCACGGAGGAAGTGGCATCTCAGCCAAGGTCATTAGTGAGTATGAGTTCAAGGTGGAGGATGCTTTCAGGAGATTTCTTCTCCATAACTGTCCCATCAGCAAATGCATCGGTGCTCAACAGAGCCCAGTGGTCAGTCACGCACATGCCATCATCTTCTCTCAGAAATCAGGACTCAGTTGAGGTCAGGAGCTCGAGACCATCCTGGTCAACATGATGTCTCTACTAAAAATACAAAAATTAGCCAGACATGGTGGTGCACGTCTGTAATCCCAGCTACTCAGGAGGCTGAGGCAGGAGGATCACTTGAACCTGTACTATGTTGCCCACATGGGTACGCTGCCACAATCGTTGATCGTTGTAGCCTCAAACTCCTGGGCTCAAGGGATCCTCCCACCTTAGCCTCCTGAGTAGCTGGGACTACAGGCACTCACCACCATGCCCAGCTAATATTTTATTTTATTTTATTTTATTTTATTTTATTTTATTTTATTTTATTTTATTTTATTTTAGATACAAGTGTCTCAGTATGTTGTTGCCCCGGCTGGTCTTCAACTCTTGGCCTCATGTGATCCTACCATGTTGGCCTCCCAGAGTGCTGGAATTACAGACATGAGCCACCACGCCTGGCCCCAGAAAAGGTTTTTACAGATCCATTTATTGGAGCCAAGTTTCTCAAACTTGAATGTGCTCATGAATCGCCGGGAGATCCGGTTAAAGCGCAAATGCTGATTCAGTTGGTTTGGGGTGAACCTGAGCTTCTGCCTGTCTCACCAACGCCCATGTGGTACCAAGGCTGCTGGTCTGATGCTGATCCAGTGCAAAGTAACTAGAGCCCTTCTCACCCAGCATTGTCAGGAGCTGTGGATGTGCCTGCCTCTGGTGATGTGGTGTGCCCATTGTGCCTCTCATCCCAACCCAGCATTCAGTTACATCATGTTGGTGGCCTGAAATCGGCCATAGTGAAAGTATCTATATCACAGAAGTCAGCAAATGCTAAAAATCAGGCCTCTTTTCCCTGGAACACAGAAACATTTATCAGCACACAACTGCCTCCTACTTACCTCCGACTCCCCACCCTAAACCTAGACTGTTTCTTGAGAACCAAAATTTTCTTTTTCTCAGCTGTGTGTCTCCAAGGGTTAAGCGGCTCTGGCTGCATGTTCGAATCACCTGAGGAGTTGTAAAACAGTGACTCCCAAGCACGAAGGGGGTAGGTCGGTAGAGCTCAGACATCAGTATTAAAAAGAGGCCAGGCGCAGTGGCTCACGCCTGTAGTCCCAGCACTTTGGGAGGCTGAGGCAGGCGGATCACCTGAGGTCAGGGGTTCGAGACCAGCCTGGCCAATATGGTGAAACCCCGTCTCTACTAAAAATGCAAAAATTAGCCAGGCGTGGTGGCAAGTGCCTGTAATCCCAGCTACTTGGTAGGCTGAGGCAGGAGAATCACTTGAACCTAGAAGGCAGAGGTTGCAGTGAGCTGAGACCATGCCATTGCACTCCAGCCTGAGCGACAAGAACAA
This sequence comes from Macaca fascicularis, assembly GCF_037993035.2. Lineage (NCBI taxonomy): Eukaryota > Metazoa > Chordata > Mammalia > Primates > Cercopithecidae > Macaca > Macaca fascicularis. The sequence goes on along the minus strand of NC_088384.1, from coordinate 94,789,060 downwards.
AACTCCGTCTCAAAAAAAAAAAAAGCCAGGTGAAAGTCTGACCCAAGAATACAGAACAAGATGATGGACTTTTGAACTAAATTGACTAGAAGACACTTTTAAAATAAAACTAAGCTAAACTAAAAACAAACTCTCTGAAGCTGCCTTGCTGGTTTATAAGGAGGTCTGTAACTCCAGTTTGAAAAGTATGAATGCATGCCTGGGGTCCTCTCTGCTCCAGCCCCCACGAGGCCTGCCTGAACAACCTGTTTTCCAGCCTCTCTCCTTGCCTAAGTAGGTGCAGAAGAGTTAGTCACAGAGGCCAGCAGACATCATGGGCTGAAGAAGCACAGGCATGAGACAGGTACCTGCATTCTCCTCTCCCCACCCACCGTAGACACCATGACTTTATCACCCCGAAACTCAGACTTCACCTCAGAATCCCTCCCGTGTGGCCCAGGCACCCATTTCCAAATATGCAGAGTTGATACCTGAATTCAACACTGTGTGGTCTGAGCAGCAACAAAAATTGCCTTCCCCACCTTTTTTTTGTGTGTGACTCATTTAATTGTAGGTTGTTTCTATTTAATTGTCTGCTCTTATCTCTGGGTTCTTGATTCTGCTCTCTGCCTCTGTGCCATCTCCCGATGCCTCCAACTCCCCAGCATGAGTGGCATTTTGCTTTGGAGCCGGGCACAGGGCCTAGCATAGATCAGGTATTTAAACCATGTGTGTTGATATTTGAGAATCTATGAATGAAAAACTAAGCTCTCCTGGTGTTTTGGTTATCTATTATTTCATAACAAGCTACTTCAAAGCTTACTAGCTTAAAGGGAGAATAGTTTTATTTGCTCATGATTCTGTGGGTCAAGGACCTGGTCACGGTTCAGCTGGAGGATTCTTCTGCTTCACATGGTATTATATGGCTTTACTCATGCAACTGGTAAATGATACAGATTTAAAGAGGGCCACTCCACGTGGCTGCTTGAGCTTCCTCACATCATGGTGTTTGGGTTCAAAGAAGGAGCATTTCAAGCTGCAAAGGTAGAATCTGCTAATTTCTTAGGGCTCAGTCTCAGAGTTATACAGTGTCACTACTGTCACATTCCACTGGCCAGACCAGCCACAGAGCCAGTCCCAATTTAAGAGGAAGGGAAATAGATTCCACTTCTTCATGGAAGGGGTGGCAAAGAATTGGCAGCCATCTTTAACCCACCAAATCTGGGGAGTTTACAGGTATGGGACCCAGTAGGTACCCAATAAATATTTCTTAATGAATGAAGAAGTAAACTGCATTGCCAGAACTGGCTGGGCTCCCCCAGTTCATGCCCTGTCACCCAGATCCCAGGCCTGTCCAGCATCCCCTTGGACAAACTGAGACTTCACTCCTGACTCAGCTCCACATTGCAGCAGTAGGGTGATGGGTGAATTCCTACCCCCAGCCTGGCATGGGTGAGACAAGAGGAGGATGAAGGCCTTAAGAGTGGGGATCCCACAGCAGGGCATGGGTTGGGGCTTCCTACAAATGAGCCACACTTGGGGTCAGGGAGCCTGGGCTGCCCCGGGCCCATTTCCATTTCACGGAGTTGGAGAAAATGCTTTTTTTTTTTTTTTTTTGAGCACTAGAGGCAGAGAGCAATCTGGGTTGCTATGCAACCAGAGCCTGTGCCCAGCTGATAACACCAGAGGAATTAACTGTCCTTGTCCTGCTCAGGCTCTGGAGGAGGGGCTGACGGCTTCCCAGTGCCTCTGCCTCAGCCCTGCCAGCTGAACCTCTGGCCCTGTTATAAATGGGGGAGCCTGGAGCCAGGTCCCAGCCCCCTCTCCTTGCTTCACAAAGAGCAGCCAGGGGGATCCCCTTGTCTCCTGCCAAGGGGGCACCTTTGTTACAGTGTGAGAAGGGGGCTGCCTGCGGGTCCCTTAGACTCAGGGTGTCTCTGTCCTCTTTGATCTACTAATGAGCTGTGAATTAAAGACAAACCTGAACTCAGAGGGAGTCTTTAAGAAGGGGCGGGCTTGGAGTGAGGACAAGATGGGCAGAATGAGGCCAACTCCTGGGGCAACGGAGACACACAAGTACAGCTTCACCGGGGACCAGCCAGCACTGACCACACAACCCCCGAGGTCCGGGGAGAAGCAGGCCTGGAGAAGGCAAGATGTCCTGGTGGGCAGGGGAGCCGTTTGCAGGGCAGCAGGACTTTGGTATCATTGGAAGACCAAGGACACTCATGTCCAGTGTCTGTAAAGCTGAGGGCAGCCTGTTGGGGGGATTCAGGGGGTGAGTGGGCGAGACCCAGGGGGCCATATTTAATGTGTTCATTTCTACACTAGACTGGTACTCCTAAAGGGCAAGGAACATGTAACATATGGGATTCAGAGTCAGACCTGTGTGCAAATCCAGGCACTCACAGCTGTGTGACCTTGGGCCAGGCACTTCACCTCTGTGAACTTCCATCTTCTCAGCCACAAAATGGGAATAATCATATCTACTCTACAGATTTGTCATAACGATGAAAGAGATCATATATCAGGTTGAACCACAGTAAACTGGCATTCTGTGGGTGAAAACTGGTGGAATCTTGGCTCTTTCATTTTGTTCAGCCTAAAATGACAAACACTGAGCACATAAGATCATTCAGTAAACAGAAGCAGCTATTGATGTCTTTTGTTGTGCTAGGTGGTGGTCCAATGTGCATGTTCAGTGAATGAATGAATGAAAAAAAAAACAAGATCAGGGCTGAACAGGGGCTAAGTTGCAGTTGGCTGCCCCCAGGGCCCAAAAGATGCTGACAAGCATTATAGGAATCCTTGCCTGGGCGGGGAGAGTGACCAGATGACTCTAGGAGTCTGAGATCACAGCTCTTGCCTGTCTGCTCTGGGCGTGGGAGAAGCATTGCTCCCCACCCCTTGCCTTCTGTGTTTATTTCTCTTTCTTGCCCCACTTACTGGGGAAAAGTCTTGTTTTCAGGTTACCATGGTTACCATTTACTTGCACACTTACATCATGCCAGGCTCCAAGCTAAGCACTTTGCAGGCATTAACTCATTTACTCCTAACAACCACCTAACTTGAGTCTTATTTTTTAACCCTTTGAGGTAGGGTTTTAAATTTTATTTTGGCAAGGTATACTTTACATGCATACAATTTACACACTCATTTTCAGCATCCAGTTCAATGAGTTTTGACAAATGTATATTTCCATGCAGCTATCACCACAATCAAGAGGCAACATTTTCATCAACTCCAGAAATCCCCCTTGGACCTCTTTGGAGTCAGTTCTCCCACGGATTGTCCCAAAAATCCCTCCCTCCCCCAGCCCCAGGCAACGACAGCTGTGCTTTCTGTCACTGTAGATTTGTTCTGACTTTTCCAGCATTTCATATAAATGGAATCATACAGTGTCTATGTTTCGTGTCTGGCTTCTCTTGCTCATGATTGGCTTGTTCCTTTTAATTGCTGAGTAGTTATGGACTGAATTGTGTCTTCCTGTACCCCTCAGAATTTGTAGTTTGAAGCCCTAACCCCCAAGGTGAGTGCATTTGGAGACAGGACCTTTAAGGAAGTAATTAGGTAAAAGGAACATCATAAGGGCTGGGCCCTGGTTCATAGGATGGGTGTCCTTATAAAAAGAGTGGGGGATGCCAGGAATGCACGCACACAGAGAAAAAGCCATGTGAAGTCACATCTGCAAGCCCAGGTGAGAGATCTCAGGAGAAACCAGCCCTGCTGGCACCTTGACCTTGGACTTCCAGCCTCCACAACTGGGAGGAAATGCATTTCTGTTGCATAAGCCACTCAGGCTATGGTGTTTTGTTATGGCAGCCTGAGTTGGTGAATGCAGTAGTGTTCCACCAGGTGAGCAAGTCTCCTTATCCACCAGAGGGAGTGGTTTCATAGGCGAGGACAATGAGACTTAGAGACCCCCAGCTAAGGTCCCACAGATCAGCTAAGAACTAACCCCAGGTCTGTGGGACTATGGGACCTGTGTTCCAACTGGACAGAGCACAACATCAACAGGGAACTCATTTGAAGGCTGGGGAAGTGGAGTGCCCCGAGGGTCCTGCCTGCCCCTGCTGGAGCCCAGGGAGCACTGCTTGGTGCGAGGACATGGGTAAAAAGGAGGTGCCCTGGGAGGATCCTGCCAGACCTCTAGTCTTTGCCCTCAGACACCAGGACACATTGACTGGCACTTGGCAGGAGCCCAGCTGGAGGGGTGGTAGTGCCCCCAGGCTGGGGAGAGCAGATCCAGCGACTTAGTGAGTGACGGAGACCATCCTGGAAAAGATTCTGGTGAAGACTCTGCCCTGCCTTCCTGATCCTCAGTCTACTCATCTGCAAAATGGGGATGAGAATTTGCCTTTGCTGATCTCACAGAGGAGGGAGGAAAGAAGAGGGTGAGAGGAACAGAGAACCTCATCCTACGACACCAAGAGGTTGGGTGGGGAGAGTGATCACTCCCATTTCACAGATGAGAAAACCGAGGCCCAGAAAAGTGAAGGGACACTGGGATCTGGGCCAGCCCGCCAAGAAGCATCCCCACTGCTGATTGAAATGCTGCCTCCCAGCATGGGCTGCTGGACCTTTAGTACCACAGGACAGAGATGCCATGATCAATGCCTGCCTTCCATGTGGGCAGGAAGGGCATGGAGGCTGGGGTTCTGTCCAATTTTGTTCATCTTCATATCATCTAGTAGAGTTCCTGGCACATGGCAGCTACCCAACCAATACTTGTGGAATGAATGAATGATAGCCATACTAAAAATAGGAAAAATAGCCAGGCGTGGTGGCACACGATTGTAATTCCAGCTACTGGGGTGGCTGAGGCAGGAGAATTGCTTGAACCTGGGAAGCAGAGGTTGCAGTGAGCCGAGATTGCACCACTGCACTCCAGCTTGGGCAACAGAGTGATACTCCATCTCAAAAAAATAAAAAATAATAAAAAATAAACATAAAGAAACAGAAAGTACGATGATGGCTCCCAGGGTGGGGGTAGGGAGGGATGCAGAATTCGTGTTTAATGGGTACAGAATTTCTGTTTGGGACGATGAAAAAGTTTTGAAGGTGGTGACGGTGGCACAACAATGTGAATGGACTTAATGCCACCGAATTGTGCACTCGAAAATGGTTAAAATAGTAAGATTTTTGTTATGTATATTTTACCACAATAAAATTATACATACCAGCCAGGCACGGTGGCTCACACCTGTAACCCAGCACTTTGGGAGGCCAAGGCAGGCGGATCACCTGAGGTCGGGAGTTCGAGACCAGCCTGACCAACATGGAGAAATCCTGTCTACTAAAAATACAAAATTAACCAGGCGTGGTGGCGCATGCCTGTAATCCCAGCTACTCGGAGGCTGAGGCAGGAGAATCGCTTGAACCCAGGAGGCGGAGGTTGCGGTGAGCTGAGATCACACCATTGGACTCCAGCCTGGGCAACAAGAGCGAAATTCTGTCTAAAAAAAAAAAATATGTGTATATATATATATATTTGCTGTTTTAGCCCTTTCGACTATGCAATCCAGCAGTGGCATTAAGTCCATTCATATTGTTGTGAAAACATCATTTTAAAATTACAAAAACAAGCCCGGCTACATTATGAAATAAAATGTAAAATTCATATGAATATTTGAGAGGAAATCATAAAATTTCACAAAAGAGCAACTTGTGTGGCTGCCTTGCAAGCTCTGAAGGGCAGCTAGTTCTGTCTGGTTCATGGCAATATCCCCAGGTCCCATCACAAGGCTGTAGACAGAGGACACCATGAGAACATTTGATTTTAAATGTCAACTTGTATTTTATTTAATTAATTTATTTATTTTTGAGACAAGGTCTTGCTCTATAGCCCAGGCTGGAGTGCAGTAGCACGATCACAGCTCACTGCAGCCTCAACCTCCTGGGCTCAAGTGATCCTCCCACATCGGCTTCCCAAGCAGCTGGGACTACTGGCACATGCTGCCATGCCTGGCTAATTTATTTTTTATTTTTTATTTTTAGTAGAGACAGGGTCTCGTCCTGTTGCCCAGGCTGGTCTCAAACTCCTGGGTTCAAGCGATCCTCTCCCCTCGGCCTCCCAAAGTGCTGGGATTACAGGCATGAGCCACTGCACCCAGCCTTCAACATTTATTTCAGATACATTCAGCGAGTGCATGTGCAGGTTTGTTATACGGGAGTATTATGCGATGCTGAGGTTTGGAGTATGGATCCTGTCACCCTGGTAGTGAGCACAGTACCCAATAGGTAGTTTTTAACCCATCCTCCCTCTCCCCCATAGTAGGCCACAGTGTCTACTGTTCCCATATTTATGTCCATGTGTGCTCAATGCCTAGCTCCCACTTATAAGTGAGAACATGCCGTATTTGGTCTTCCGTTCCTGTGTTAATTTGTTTAGGATTATGGCAAGAATAGTGTTTTGAATGGATGAATGAATACTTGAATGAGCCAATGGGTAGAGTTCATGTTTGCTCCAAGCTCACCTGCACTTTCCTCTTCTCTTAGGGCCCTTTGTTGGGAAAATGTCAGGGAATATTGTCCCACAGTGTTTCTGACTCAGAGGCATTCCCTGAGCCCAAGCCTTCTAGAGGCATTGGCTCAGCCCCTGAGGATTGGCGCCGGCCTGGGTGATGGTCCAGGGCTCCCCTCCCCTTCTCTAAGCTCCACTGTACTTCAGCTTGGGCAGTAGAGCAAGACCCTGTCTCAAAAAACAAAAAACAAAAAACCAGCATGACAATAAGCGTTCTATTGTAATCTCCCAGATTTCAAAGGAATCTTTTTACTCATTATTTTAAAGGCCAGCACAAAACTTCATCTATTCAGCCAGTCTCCCTATGTTTCTTTTCTTTCCTTTCTTTTTTAAGGTAGGGTTTCACTCTGTCACCCAGGCACAAAATATAATCATGCAGTGGCACAGTTATAACTCACTGTATCCTCAAACTCATGGATTCAAGTGATCCTCCTTCCACTTCCTGAGTAGCTGGGACTGCAGGTGCACACCACCATACCAGACTAACTTTTTGATTTTTGGTAGAGACGAGGTCTCACTACGTTGCCCAGGCTTGTCTCAAACTCCTGAGCTCAAGCCATCCTCCCTACTAGCCTCCCAAAGTGCTAGGATCACAGGCATGAGCCAACACGCTGGCCCCTATGTTTTGACATTAAATTGTTTTACAATTTTCCATGTTAACCATATTAGTTATGATGAGTTAGGAAGCTATTTGGCCTGGACCCCGATATCCTAAATCCTGGACCAACACCTACAAGCCCTGCAAAGTCATCTTGGAGATACAGGCACCAATGACAAGCCAGGTCATAGTTAAATTTTATAATTCGTGGGGGCTTTGGTCCCAGTGTCTTCTGTGGAAACACAGATCTGCTTCCCAATTCTGGTCCAAGTCTACTTCAGCCAAGGGGATCTCTTTCTCCTACGCTTGGGGTCCTGCAGACATAACTCTCCTGGCAACGGAGTACAGAGGCGTCGGCAGCTGGACCTTCTCTTAAAGTGAAATTGTGCGGCCAATATAAACAATGCTGAAAGAATTAGCTTCATGATATGGCCTTTCCACAATTAGAGATTATTTCCTTATACAAATCCAGATCAACTGAGAGGAAGAATCTGAATGTTTTAAGTACTCTTCGAATGTAGTGAAGTTCTAATAGAAATGAAAAGAGGGGACATGTCCTGTAAGGTGCTTTTCCCAGTAACCCACCTAATTTGCCAGCCTGTCCTTCACTTCCTTTACCAAGCATGGTGAGGAGTACAGAAGCCAACCAGGCCCAGGGGCTGGTCTGCTCAGCACCCAGGCCTTGAGGAAGTGTGGACACCCAGGTCTGTGAAACAGGAGGAAACCTGCTTCATGGGGTTGAAAGGCAGGAAGCGTGAAAAGCTCTTCCCACAGTTCCTGGTCTGTGCTGGGACCCGGGAGGTGCTAGCCATTGCTCTCAGCTCTTTAAATTTTAGCTCTCCTAAGAGGTTAAAGCGGGTCTAAGTTAGGTGGCCGTAGAGTGTAGGGTTCTTTTGTTTTTGGGTTTTTTTTTTAAGAGACGGAGTCCTGTCCTGTCACCCAGGCTGGAGTGCAGTCGTGCAATCATAGCTCACTGCACCTTTGAACTCCTGGGCTCTAGTGATCCTCCCACCTCAGCCTCCGGAGTAGCTGAGACTACAGGCAAGCGCCACCATGCCCGGCTGATTTTTAAATTTCTTGTAGAGGTGGGGTCTCCCTCTGTTGCTCAGGGTGGTCTCAAACTCCTGACCTCAAGCCATCCCCCCATCTCGGCTTCCCAAGGTGCCAGGATTACTGGCATGAGTTACGACACCCAACCAGGGTGCAGGGTTCTGTGAAGGGAAAAGGCAGACAGAATTTGGGGTATTTTTTTTTCTTTCCAATAGAGAAGAAAAATCTCACTGAAGGAGGAAAGTGGGGTCTTGGCTAATCATAGTCTATTTGCATTTCCCCATCCCCACCCCTGGTTTAACATCAGCTGCCGCCCCCACTCGCCTTCATCCCATGTGCTTTGTGCCCCCACCCCCGTGACTCATACTCCTCAGATCCATCAGGGCCCAATTGTTCTCCAGGCCTGCGGTCCAAAGCTCTTGATGGATTTAGTAATTGGGGTAATTACGGTAATTTTACCTTAAAGACAGGCAGCTGCAGATTTTCTATTGGGGAGCCCCCTCCCTGGGCCTCCTGCCAGCCAGTGTACAGGAACAATGACAAGTGGCTCCCACTCCCCTGCCCCAGAATGCAAAGTGGTTGGGGGTGGGGGTGGGGAGTTCTCAATAGAAGGCATCTCCCACCCTCTCAGCAGCCCTGGGAGGGAGGCAGGGGACAGCAGCATGGGTTTGCCAGGAATCATTTTCCTTTCTACCACCCCAGCCTTGGAAAAACTGAGACAAGGGGACCCCCCGCCCCAGCCTACCAACATTCCCTGCAAGTCTGTGGATGAAGTCCCTTATGGATCCCTAAAAGCTTCAATTCCACATATCCTGTGATCTCCAGGTGTGAGGAGCACGCAGGAATGATGGGTCTTTGGAGGTGGTGGCCCACACCTGCCCACAGCCAGGTACCAGGCAGCATCGTCCACCGTTCCTGGAGCCAGAGCCTGGGATGCCCTGCCTCCAGCGGCAGACTAAGGAATATTCACCCCTGTCCCAGTGCTCTCAGGTGCCAAAGAGCCAAGAGCTAAGGAGGACTTGGGAGATGGAGACCTTTTCTGATTTCTGCTTAGAAAGCTTCTCAGAGAGGAAGAACTTGAATTAGGCCTTGAAGAACGTATGAGACTCCTTTGGCGTGCCTGGAGCAGTGAGTCCCAAGCCTGTCTCTGAAGCAGATTAGCAGCACAGTCTCCTAAAGGAGGATTTGGGGGCTGCATTTGGGGGAGGCTGAGGATAAACCTAGGGCGGTCTCAGAATTCCCAGGTGGGGTAGCTTGATAGATTTAAATGTTTCCTGTCTTCCCAAATCTCTCAGGATCTATTTGCAACCTGGCCCACTCTGTCCCCTGCCCGCTTGCCTTCTCTCAATACCAGCCACACCAGCTATGCAGAGTCCATCTCAGGGCCTAACATGCTGTTCCTTCTGCCTGGGATGCCCTTCCAACTCTCACCCACTCACCTTTCAAACCTCAGCTTGATATCACTGCCCAAGAAACCTCCTGGGAAATCCCAGACCCAGTCCAGCCTGGGTGTTTGTGGCTCCCTGTCCTTCTTCATCACATTTACCATATTGTGAGTATAGAAAAATGTGTGTGATGACTGATTTCTTTTTCCACCCAAGTGCAAACTCCAAAAGGAAGGTCTGTGTGGTGTTGATTCAATGTTCCATTCCCAGTGCCTAACTCTCAGTAGACATTTTTGTTGATTGCATGTTGAAACTTTTCAACAGGCAGAAACTGGAGTGGTGGGAATGCATTCTAAGAAGAGGGGCCAATGTACACAGAGGCTGTGATACAGGAGCAGACAGAGTAAGTTCAGAGGACATTGGGGCCAAAAAGGGGAGGGGAGAGGGAACAAGGAGGCAGGCAGAATAGCTGGGAGGGGGCTCTCTCTGCTTCATGGGAGTTAGGGCTGGGCTTTTGGGTGGCCCCTGCTAGTGATGAGGGACCTTGATGAGTGTGAATCTCCTGCAAAGGTGTCTCCTGGAGACACTGTGCCTTGGAGCAAAGGGATGCTTCAATTGGGGATCTAGGGCCTGGGTGAAAGGCTGAGGGATCAAAGGTCAGATTAGGGACATGGTACCCTACATTAGCCCTATGGGTTTGTAGAAATTACCGAGAATGTTAACTCTGGTTAATTGAATTTCCAAATAAGTGAAGTAATATTGTCTACCCAATCCAGGTCTCTTAAGCTTGTGACTTCAGTGTGCTCCAACAAGTTCCGTGGATGGAGTCTTCCCTCCAACACACACAGACTGGATGGGCAGGGGAATGACCACTCAAAGCAGCCTTGAGCAGTAACTGACCACAGTGGGGGCTTATTTTTTGTTTATTTATTTATTTATTTTGACAAGATCTCGCTCTGTCACCCAGGCTGGAGTACAATGGAGTGATCATGGCTTACTGCAACCTTGACCTCCTGGGCTCAAGAGATCCTCCCACCTCAGCCTCCTGAGTAACAGGAACCACAGGCATGTACCACCATATCCAGCTAATTTTTAATGTTTTTAAACTGCAGAGATAGGGTCTTCTATGTTGCCTTGGCTGGTCTTGAACTCCTGGGCTCAAGTGATCCTCTTGCCTCGGCCTCCGAAAGTGCTAGGATTACAGGCGTGAGTCACTGTGCCCAGCCCAGAGGGGCTTTTCAATACTCCTGCTTCCTTGCTTCCCAGGGGTAACCAACCCTGAGAAGTGTCTCCACAGTCTCCCTGGGTTCCCCAGTGAGATTCAGCTCCAGTCACCCACACGGTAGCTCGTGCGATGCAGTAGCTGGTATGAAGTGGTAGCTGGTGTGACGCAGTAGCTGGTGTGATGTGGTAGCTGGTGTGACGCAGTAGCTGGTGTGATGTGGTAGCTGGTGTGACGCGGTAGCTGGTGTGATGTGGTAGCTGGTGTGACGCAGTAGCTGGTGTGATGTGGTAGCTGGTGTGATGACGCACTGCTTATTGGGGCCTTCCCTTCCCTGTCGCATGTCCCCACTCCCCTGCTGCCGTTTCCTTCGCCTCCCACATAAATGACTTTCACTGGAGTCCTTGTCTCAGTGCCTGCTTCTGGGGACCCGCACTGAGACACTGCCAAGCCAGGTTATGCCTGCAGGGCACTCTAGGGACTTCCTAATGGAATATCCAAGGCCTGGGCTCCACTCCTACCTTGGCCACTACAGGCAGAGCACCCCTCTGTGGGGTCCACATGGGCCAATTGGCCTCACTGAGGTCTTCGTGGCACTAGGCCTTTGCAACACTAGGCCAGACTGGTGCTCCCTGTGTCCTGGGGCTACCTGGACTTGCTGGGGACAGGCTACTTCGGGCAACCAGGAGGCATGACCAGTGTGACATGGGAGCATCACTGAATGGCCAGGGAGGGCTCAGACCCATCCGCCAGCACTGGGGAAATGAGGGCAGTCGTAGCTGCAGAATTTGTCAACTTGTCCTGCTTCTTACCTCCCTCCTGAGGGTCCCATTTTTCCACCTCGCCCACCTCCCACAGGGCCAATGAATGGCCTGGATCCTCCTAGGATTGGACCCCAAAGGCCTCGTCCACACTCCTGGCCAGACAGTCACTGCCTCCATTGAAGATGGGTACAAAGGGAGGAGTCTGGGTGGAGATCGAGAGAGAGAGAGAGAGAGAGAGAGAGAGAGAGAGAGAGAGAGAGAGAGAGAGAGAGAAAACTAGAGTAAGCTCCTGGGGAACCTGATTCATCCCTTAGCCCAGGCTGTCCTGACAATCCCTCTGACCTGCACGCAACAGAATCGTCGACAAGGGCTTTGGCCGAGATCTTTCTGTTCCCTGCATCTGCAGAGCCCCTCTCCCAGCTCATCCCGTGGCTGACCCCTTCTCATCATTTTGGTGTCAGTTCAAGGGTCGCCTCCTCAGAGAGGTCACATCCACCCCACCTCAGCACCCATGGCTCCTGTCCATGCTGATGGCTTTCTACTGCCAGCACATGGGACTCTCTGCCTAGGGTCTTGCTCTGGCAGAGGAGGGTGCTGAGCCTGCCTGGGGTAACAGTTAGAAATGCCGGGGGACAAATGCCCTGGGAGTAGCCCTCCACCAGTAAGTGGTGGGGGTTGGTGGTTAACACTCTCCCTTCTTTACTCCTCGGCTGGCACATGTCAGCGGCGTATTCTACACGGCTTCCCGGGGAACCCTGCAGCGTGGAGCCCCAGTTGCCTGAAGCCGTAACCTGCTCTTTAGCACATCTTTACTGGCTTCTCCCCTCCCCACCTCACTTCCCCATTCCTCCACTGGCTCTTTCTGGGATCACCTCCCAAATAAGCACCTTGCCCGCTGGTTCCTGGTTCAGGGTCTGATTCTGAGGGCACTCAATCTAAGACCCTTCCCTGGCCCCACAAAGCAAAGATTCACCACATTCCCCACGTCCTCTCTCCTCTCTGTTTTATTTTTCTCAGCAGAATTGTATCACAATATAAAAATATTTTCATTTCTAGGTTAGTATATCTCTCGCTCGCTAGTCTGTGAGTTCCACAAGGGCTAGGACCTTCCTTGATTTGCTCATCACTGTGGCCCCAGCCTAGCCCAGTGCCAGGCACACAGTAGGTGCTTGATATAATTGTTGCGTGACAGTAGGTTCCCTCATTTCATCCTCACCATCCTCTTTGGTGATGTAGAAAGAGCAAACTGAATCTCTAGGAGTGTAGAAATTCGGTTTGCAAATTACCTGCAAATTTTGGGTTGGGCAAATTACCTGCAGCCCCGTAGCACTAAATGCAGCCTCTCCCAGGAAAGCACGCACCTGAGGGCCAGGTGAGACACCATCCCTGCTGAGGTTCATTTCCGCCCTTTGTCCAAGGAAACTCTCTTGTTTGAAGACATCTTTACAAATTCCATCCTCCTTCCTCTCAGAAGATGGAGGCAGCAAGGAGCTTGTATTAGTTTGCTAAGGCTCCTATAACAAACACCACAGGTTGTCTTAAACAACAGAAATCTATTTTCTCACAGTCCTGGAGGTAGGAAACCCAAGATCAAGGTGCCAGAAAATGTGGGTTTTGGTGAGGCTTCTCCTGGCTCACAGACAGTTGCCACCTCACTGTGTCCTTGTGCCACCTGTCCTCTGCTCTCATGGGAAGAGAGACAGCGCTGGTGTCTCTTCCTCTTCTTGTAAAGACACCAGTCCTACTGGATGAGGGTGCCACCCTTAGGACCTCGTTTGACCTTCATTACTTCTTTAAAGGCCTTATTGCCAAACACAGTCACCTTGAGAATCAGGGATTCAACATATGAATTTTGGTAGGACACGATTCCATTCACAACAGAGCTCCTTAAGAGAAACATGATGCCAGCCCATGCTGGCCCAGACTGCAAAGAGCCCAGAGGAGCTGGGCACCCACTGTGAGCTGAGCTAACCCAGTGGTGGAGCTGGTGCAGGATCATCAATCACGACGATGCCACGGAGTAGAAAAAGATGAGCCCTCAGATAGCACCGAAGATGAATGGAGAAACTGACATGTGATTAAACTGGGATCTTCTGCTGGTGGCTGACAGCCCACTCTGAGTGCAAAGTTAGCACAGCTGGGCCTGGGCTCTCGGCACTCACAGAGGCACCTGCCTCACCTCCTGCCAAGGGTAAATTATTTTCCCTCCAACCACACAACGTCCTGTCATCCCGACACTGGGAATGAGTGAATGAGGTGCGCAAGGGGACCGGCACAGGTGCTGGGAAGCACAGGAGGATAATACCATTAGTCACTATTTCAGGCTGTCTTGCCTTTGTTAACAATTAATAATAATAATGAGAGTGCTGGTTGAGCACTTGCTGTAAGTACTTCAGATACATTTTCTCATTTTCATACATGAATCCAGGGAAGTGAGAGTTAAATAAGTTGGTGAGGGCAACAGCTTCTGGAGCAAACAAAGGGACAGAGAGGGATTCATCCATTTATTCATTCATTCATTTATCCAGCCAATTTTTATTGATCACCTACTAGTACCATTATATCCACATCATATCCATTATATCCATAGAAGTGAGAAAAGCCCACATGGTCTCTGCCTTCATGGGGCTACATCCTAGTCAGGGAGACAGACAATACAAAACTGACTCAATAAGATAATTTAGGATACTAATAAATGCTAGGAAGAAAATAAGATGATGCCAGAGAAAGTGACAGAAGAAGCAACCTCAGATTGGGTGGTCAGAGACGGCCTCTCAAAGGAAAGGACATCTGAGCTGAGATCCGAAGGTGAAAGGAGCTGGCCATGGAAGTAGCTGGGGGAAGAGTGTCGTGGACAGAGAGAACAGCAGGTGCAAAAGCTCAAAGCAGAAATTAACTTGGGATGTCTGAGGAGTTGGAAGGAGGCTCATGTGGCTGGCTCTGCAAAGTAAGGCGGGGGGTGGGGGGAGTGTAAGTGAAGTGGCGTCAGAGACATAGAGCTTCATAGGCCAGGGTAAAGAGTTGGGATATTTGTTTAATGGGATCCCTCTGGAAGGTTTTCAGCAGGAGGGCTTTCAGTAAGATTGAATTTATACTTTTAAAGGCCCACAGTGGCTGCTATATATGGAGAATAGAGAGGAAAGCAAGAAGGGAGAGTAGTTAAAAGGCATGGAGGCCATCAAGGCCTTGCACTATCTGGTGTCAAGACGTAAACTCTTAACTATTTCAGATTATCAACATTCTCATCAGTCACCATCACCACCACCATCATCACCACCACCACCACCATCATTATCATCACCACCACCACTACTACCACAACCACCACCACCACCATCACAATCATCATCATTACCATCATCAACACCACCACTAACATCATCATCATTTCCATCACCACCACCACCATCACCACCAACATAAAAATCATAATCACCATCATCACCACTGCCGCCACCACCCCCACCACCATCATGATCACTATTATCCAAGGCATCGAGATGATAGTGGTTTGGATTAGGATGGTAGCAGGAACAAAGGAGTGAAGTGGGTGGATTGGAGTATATTTTGGAGGGAGGTCCAAAAGGCTTGTAGGTAGACCATGGGAGGTAGAGAGGACATTGGTGAACAGAAGCAGCAACTCTGGCTGAATCCCTTGGTACCTCCCCCAACTTGAATAATTTGTCCAATTTTCCTACTGCTGTTCTTGACCCTTCTTGCTGTCACCTACCAGGCACTTGATCTTGTTTCAGGAAATCATTGTATGACTGAAAAAGCCTGGATTTGGAATCAGGCATCCAAGTTTCTCACCCTGTGTGTGACTCTGAATCCATGGTTTAACTTGTCTGAAACTCAGTTTCTTCATCCGTAAAGTGGAACTATGGTATAACACTCACCTCATAGGATCATGAGGCTAGTGCTGGGCTAAATTCATGCTTCATTACATCTTGGTTCTTCAGATGGGGCCGCTGGGGAAACTGAGGCTGGCCACTCAGAGGCTGTTAACCAGCTACAAGCTTCAAATGCCCTATTGAGGAATTCCAGGACAGATGTCAATCCCTCCTTACTAGGTCTCCTTGGTTTAAAAGAAATACCTTCTCTCTGATTCTGAGATTATTTGTATTGTGGGATGGGGGAGGGAGGAAGGGACATTGAAGAGGTGACTATTACCAAAACACTTTTAAATATGGGTATTTAAGGCAAAACAGTTCAGATTTACGGTCTAAAATAGTAGAGCTTGCATCTTGACACCAGACTAACCTGTCACTTACCAGTCATGCAAACAAGTAGTGTTAACTTTCCAAGCCTTGGTTTTTCCTCTCCTATAAAAAGGGAATAATAATGTGTCACATAGGGTTGTTATAAGAATCAAAGGAATTAATATCTGTAAAATGTCGGGTACACAGTAACTGCTTAGTGACAGCTGCCATCATCATCATCGTTGCCAAAACTAAGACACTGGATTATTGTGAAGATTAAACTTGTCAAGCTCTTGGCATCATCACCATCAGCAGCAGTAACAGCAGCAGCATCACCATCATTATCATCACCATCAGCATCATCACTATCATCACCATCATTGCCATCACCATCATTACATTATTACCCTCACCATCATCATCTTTACCATCAGCATCATCATCATCATCACCATCAGTGCATCACCATCGTCATAACCATCAAAACCATCAGTAGCATCACCACCACCAGCAGCAGCAGCGTCACCATCGTAATCACCACCATCATCACCATCAGCAGCATCACCATCACCACAATCAGCAGCATCACCATCATTATCCCCACCATCACCACCATCAGCAGCATCACCGTCATCATCCCCACCATCACCACCATGAGCAGCATCACCATTATCATCCCCACCATCAGCAGCATCACCATCATTATCCCCACCATCACCACCATGAGCAGCATCACCATCATCATCCCCACCATCAGCAGCATCACCATCATTATCCCTACCATCACCACCATCAGCAGCATCACCATCATCATCCCCATCATCATCACCATTAGCAGCACCACCATCACCACCATCAGCAGCATCACCATCATCATCCCCACCATCAGCAGCATCACCATCATTATCCCCACCATCACCACCATGAGCAGCATCACCATCATCATCCCCACCATCAGCAGCATCACCATCATTATCCCTACCATCACCACCATCAGCAGCATCACCATCATTATCCCCATCATCATCACCATCAGCAGCACCACCATCACCACCATCAGCAGCATCACCATCATCATCCCCACCATCACCACCATCAGCAGCATCACCATCATCATCCCCACCATCATCACCATCAGCAGCATCACCATCATCATCCCCACCATCATCACCATCAGCAGCACCACCATCAGCAGCATCACCATCATCATCCCCACCATCACCACCATCAGCAGCATCACCATAACCACCATCACCACCATCAGCAGCATCACCATCACCACCATCAGCAGTATCACCATCATCATCATTACCATCACCACCACAACCACAGCAGCATCAGCATTGCCATCACCATCAGCAGCAGTGGCGGTATCTCACCATCATTGCCTCACAGGGTGAAGCAGGTGCTGTTGATGCCCACCCATATCCCTGTAGCACTTGCCATCTGTGTACAGTGGCCAATGTCTAGTTGCCAGTATCTGTATCTCTTCTTGAGGGCTTTCTCTGAGTATTGGAGAACACTGTGCCTGTGCTCTGGCAGGCGGAAGTGCCAGGAAACAAATACCTACACTCCTCCGGAGCAGCCTTCAACCAATGACTCACAGGAGTTGAATAAACACACTGGCTCCCTTGCCCCTCGAGTAGGGTAACTCTAAGAGACATCTTCCACATTGGTGTTTCTCAGAGTTCTCCAGTGGAATTAAGCTCGAGACGCCCCCAGTGGTAGCTTGCTTGTGATTGGGCACCCTTTTATAGACTCCCTCCCCCTCTTTCTCTCATATCCCCACTCTCTTGCATTTCTTAGGACCAGTATTTGCACTTGAATCTTTGCCTCACATTTTGCTTCTGGGGGAACCCAAACTGAAGACACTGGATTATTGTGAAGATTAAATTTGTGAACCTCTTGGCACATGTTAGATGCTCAGTAAACTCATTGTTAAATGAACAAATAAGCGAAGCCTCACCTGGTCTGAGGATACAGACCCAGGGCCGAGGAAAGGAGGAAGGGCGAGACCTGGGACTGTAAGAGATGAGAGGATTCCCAGAGAGGCTGTCCCTGCAATGCCCCCACCCTTCAGCAACAGCTGTCATTACTCTATGCCTCCGCATTCTGAGTTTTCTTCCTGTCCCCCCGGTGGTTGTGGGTTCAAGGCGTGGCTGGACCACATGGGCCAGAGCCCTTTGAGCAGCTCAGCAAGATGCTCTCGTCACCAAGCTCCCATGTCAACTCGCTGGAAGGACAACACCCACCGAGCGCGGGACTGGAGAGAAAAACACTTAGGCAAAGTAAGCGTGACATTGAACTTGTGCCTTTAATGTTTAAACAATTTAAATATCATATTACAAAATGACAAGGTTATACAAATCAACATGTAAAGCATGAGAGCTGTGAAGCGAAGTCTTCCTCTGCCCAGTTCTCCTGGGGCTGATCATGGCTGCGATGTTGGCTTCCTCTCCCTGAGGCCCCAGCTCCTCATCCTTGAAGGACTCTGAGAGGGCAAGGGGCTTGTCCAAGGTCATAGAGCTCTCCTGGTCTTGTTTCTGGTGCTGCTGCCACTACACATTGTAGGGCCACTTTCAAAACAATCTTACCTGGGGGAAAAAAATCCAACTATCTCTTGATAGAGGTGCTGCATTTTTAAATTTCCTCCAGTCTAGAAGCCATGGACAGAAGCCTATGGAGATCCAAGTGCCCCAAGTGATGGTGTCATAACAGCAAGCTTGATGTAGGAAGCAACTCTCTGGAGAGCTAGGGGGTGGAGGGGAGCGAGGGCTTTGTGTGCATGGTTAAAACATGAGAACGGTGAAGGGAAGTTCTTCCTCTGTCCAGTTCTCCCAGGGCTGTGTTGGCTTCCCCTCCCTGAGGCCCTGGCCCCTCATCCCCTCTGAGTGGAGAGAGCACTAGTCCTGAGTCTATTTCTGAGGGGTCTGAGAGGCATTTCAGAGAACGATGCCTTGGAAGAAAACTCAGACCTTCCCTTGAAATAGCTTTGTTCTCATGCTGGGTACATGGACACAGAGCCAGCAGGGGAGAGGAGGAGGCATCCAGGCTGCTCCTGAGAGTCGCAGGGTTTAGGTGGGGCTCTGTTTAAGGACCCACTCGCCATGTGGGTTGGCACGGTACAGATCTAAGAGGTAGGCATCTGGGTCCAGGCGATGCTCATCTGTGGGAAGAAGGGGTGAAGGAGGTTGAGTGGGAGGCTATGGGAGACGCTGTTCCCTTGCGCAGAGCCCTTCACCAGGCAGAGCACTGTCCCCTGGCTGTATGCATTTTAACTGCTACAGCTCACAGTTACCTCTTCTGCTGGAGGACTGAGCTCCGCTGAGGGAAGATGCCTTGCCAGAAAAGTGACATCCCCTCCCCCTGGGAAAGCCCACAGTCGAAGACCGATGGACACAGACTACCAAAGACTAGTCTCCTTGCCTCAAAATGCAACCACTCTGATGTGATTTGTGCTCTAGAGCCCCCTAGTGGATCAGGCCAAGCTCCAGGATGCAGACACTCCTGGTCCCTGCCCTTTCCCTATCCTCCTTCACTCCTTCCCTTGGAACCCTTTTCTTGAGGGGCACCCGCTCAGTGCATCATGTACTACTGATGCCATGTCTTAGCCTCTGCTTCTTGGCCAGTGGCCCTCAAAGTGTGGCCCCTCGACCAGCAGCATCCGCAACTTCTGGGAACTCATCAGAAACACATATTCTCAGGCCCCACCATCTGTGTCTTAGCCCTCCAGGGGATCCTGAGGTTCCGGTAAAGTCTGAGGATCATTGTTCTAGAGAATGCAAAGGGAAACAGCTGCCCATCCTTGGTTCCCACAGAGCCAGGGACCTCCCAGAGCCGGACATTTATTTGCAGAATTCCTTAAGGCCTCCTTGGCCCCTGGGCCAGGGATGAGGTCCATCCCAGCTAGGGTGTCCCAGAGGAGTCAGTTTCACTGGTGGAACTGCCAACCTTGACACTAAACAAACCTTCTGCCTCTCTCTGCCAGCCTGAGGCCAGCTCCAGGCAAAATCCAAACTCTAGGATAGGCTCCTAAGACTTGCACTTTAACCCTACAGCAGGACTCTGCCTGATTTCATTGGAGATAGAGGCCTGAGGGGAAGGCTTATCTCCAGGCAGACTCTGGCCTCCCCCAGAAGGGCTCAGTGAAACTCTGAGGTCGAAGAACTCCCAGGGACCCGGGCTCTGTTCCCGTTTCCCACAGTGGAACTTACTGATATTCCCTCCAACTTCATAGAGGAGGATGTTGGCTGACTCCATGGGCCTGTGGCTGTAAAACAGAGAAAGAAAAAAAAAAAAACTCCTGCCTTTTCCTTCTAGAAACAGCAAGACCAACAACTGTGATGGCCCCCAGGTCTGGAAAGGGCAGTCCTCACTGATTTTCGGTCCCACTGGGGAGAAGACGTATAAGGACCCTCCTGAGAGAGCTGGAGCCAGTGACAGAGTCCCGCAACCAGGGGCTGAGGAGAGGTAGCTGGAGGGCACGTGGTGAGGCTCAACCAGAGGTGCACCCCGCTGCGAGGCTCCTTCCTTCCGGGCATCAGAATGGAGACTGCGAGGGCAGGGGAATGAGTGGTGACAGATGGGGACAGGAGCCTGCGGTGAGGGGAAGATTTTGTGTCAAGATGGATTATGGACATTGTATGATTACATATGATAATTATGCTTATCATGTAAGAATCACAATTATTATATGATAATTATGGGTATCCTGAGTTCAATTCCACGGCCTCTTATCTGCCATGTGGCCTCAAGCAAGCCCCTTCTCTTTTCTGAGTCTTAGTGCTCCCATCTGTTCAAGAAGGAGCTGAACCAGACAGTTGCTGAAGATGACAGTCTGAGGATTCCTTGTGCCAATGCCAAGAAGGAAACTCTTGAGGGCTCAGGCTGTTTCCTGTACCCTGGGAATGATGGCTGCACATCAGCCCCCGACCTTCTTCCAGATCCTTGGCCAGGCTCTGCTCCTTGCTGCAGAACCTTTGCCGTGCAGTTTTCTGTGCCAGGAAGCTTCACCTCGCTCCCAGACGACACCAGCTTCCTTGTCTTCTAGATACATTATTCCCTGTATTTCTTGTGAAACCTAATACAGTTTGTAACTTGATCTTTGGTTCGTGACTATTTGCTTTATGTCCAGCTCTTCCTCAGGGCTGTGGGCTCTTAAGAGCAGGGCCTCTGTCTGTTCTTTTCATGCCTAGTCTATAATTCTCTTAATACATGGTGGGCCAGGTGCGGTGGCTCACGCCTGTAATCCCAGCACTTTGGGAGGCTGAGCTGGGCAGATCACTTGAGATCAGGAGTTTGACACCAGCCTGGCTAACACGGTAAAACCCTATCTCTACTAAAAATACAAAAAAATTAGCCAGGCATGGTGGCAGACGCCTGTAATCCCAGCTACTTGGGAGGCCGAGGCAGGAAAATCGCTTCAACCTGGGAGGAGGAAGTTGCAGTGAGCCAAGATCACGCCACTGCACTCCAGCTTAGGTGACAGAGTAAGACTCCGTCTCAAGACAAAACAAACAAACAGAAAAACATGGTGCCTGGTGGTGGGCATTCATTAAATACTATTAAAATGAATGAGTGAGTGGTAGTCATAATGATTATTACTTGGAGCCAAGAAGCTCTCTAAGGTTGGAGAACCCATCTGACCACCCCAGAAAGGGAAGGCCAGGCCAGGCCAACAGCATGTGTAACTCCCTGGTGGCCTTCAGCTCCGGGGTGCAGAGCCCTCCCTGCAGGGGAGAGGCTCCTGCCTCCAGGAGGTGCCCCTTACTGTAGAAGGAGACTGTTCATGTCCTCACTGCCTTCTTGACCCTTGGAACCAGTGCTGAGGTGCTCTGTGAACTGCCTTAGGACGTGGGCCACTTTGGTGCTGGGGGTGAGAGGCACCTTCAAGGGATCCTTGATAGGCCAGACCACCTGGATCTTTGCCACCTTGGGAGTCTGCAGAGAGAGAGAGAGGAAGATCCATATACACAGGAGCCAGTATGCCTGGAGTCCAAACATGGATGCATAAACATGCATACATGGCACTTACACAAATGCTCACGCTGAAAATCACAAGATGCCACACACACACACACACACACGCACACCAGCCACTTGGGCACAGATCACAGACATACACATTCTGGATGTGTGTACACACAGACACAGACAAACACGCCTGTGTTTCTACGCCTGTGTTTGTGTTTCTATGCCTGTGTTTCGCACTCGTACACATAGCAGGGGTACATGCAACGCACCCACAAACACAGACATGTAGGTTTGTATAAAGACCCATCACCCACACATCGTGCACGATGCAGCCTCGACGCTCATCAATTTCTCTGATCGGGACTTTAATAAGGAACCGTGTTCAGGAACCCTGCCAGGAATACTCAGTATTTTTGGAAGGCTCTTCCCTTGTACTATCCCCCTCCCAGCCCCAATCACCTCACACCCCGCAGAGCGACCCCCATTTTCCCAACCCTCGGCCGGGGGCTGCCTAAAAATGGGGCTGAGGAGATGGCTTCTAGGGGAAGTCTCCGGGTCACTCCATTTCCCCTCCCCAACTCGCTGCTAAGCCCTCGTTTCGCAGCCACGCCTCCTCGCTCCCCGTGACGGCGCCGCAGCGCCCCCTGGTGGCTTCACTGGGCCGTTGCTGGTAGCACGGTAGCCGGGACCCGGAGGAAGGTAAGCACCACGCTCCAGGTGCCCTCCTGTCGCCTAGGGCCCTTCTCCACCTGTCTGGGGTCGGAGGCACTCACCGCCTCGAGGCTGTCCCCCGCCTTGTCCCTATCTGCGTGCATCCTCCGCAGCCAAGTCTTGAGGCCCGCGTCGCAGAGCTGAGGGCGCCTGCTGCTGCTGTCGTTCAGTTTTCGCACCTGGGCGACCAGGAAAGAGGCGACCTGGCCAGAAAGGATCGAGTCTCGGCAGGGTGATAGGACTGCTGAGGCCGAGAGGCAGAGCCCCCTCCAGGGTCATCGTGGCCTCTTCCCTGGCCCAGCGTCCCACAGGGCTTGGAAATACGCATGTGCTGAACTTGGGACGGAAGCACTGGTTTGGTGGAATGAGGAGGGGGCGTTCAGCCCCTAAAGTGGGCCTTGGAGTAGGGGACCCTGAGAGTGGAGCCCACCCTGAGGCTTAGTGGACAGTGGTTCCCCTCGACAGAGGCTGGAGGGTCCTGCACCTGCTGAGGGATAGCTGCTTACTGGCACACTCAGGCAGGGGTGTCCCCAAAACACACCTGGGGCAGGCTCTGCTCTGAGAACCTCCAGACAGCCCACACTGGGGGGATTCCTATAGAGGCCTCCAGCTCAACCCATGCCTCTCTGTGGGATCAGAACCCAGTAAAGTCAGAGAACCCAGACTCCATGGACCCTGATAACAACACGTTTCTGTCTCCCAGGGTCTGATGGAACTGGGGTCGATTCTGAACTCCCCTCTCTGCTATGTGTGTGCTGACTAAAGGTGACACACACGGGGAAGGGCAAGGGTGATGGGGGTTCTCCCTTTTCACTTTTTCTACATCTATGTTGTCTGAAGCTTTTCTAACAAGAAAACATTCAGGAATTTCTTGAATTTTAAAAGCTCTCTCCAATAAAAAGAAGTATAACAATCCAATGTCTTTTAGTAGCAACATTATCTCAAAGGGCTGAGTGCAGAGAAGAAAGGAACTATGGGGGTGTAAGGAGTGTATGAGGGAGGAGTAGGGGACTTTTGACAGAGGAGTTGACTCTTGAATTGAGAGGTCTTGAAGAATGAGCAGAGGACAGCAGGCTTCTGCCATTTAAAAAAAAAAGGTGGGGGGAAGAGAATTACAGGCAGAGTAAACTGCATAAGCAAAAATTCAGAAGTGTGAAGTACTAGATGAGTTTGGAGTGCCAGCTGGCACTTGCTGTGTTTAGAACATAGAAGAGTGCCCAGCAGGGTCAGAGAGAAACTGAGAACAGTCAAAGAGGGCTTCACTTGCTGGTTTCTGGAATAGGAAATCTAACCTAATGACTTCACAGAAGGAGGGAGGGATAGGAGGAAGGACTGTGGTTGGATGGATGAGTGGACAGTTGGATAGATGCATGGTTGGTAGATGAGTGGGTGGATGGATGGGTAGATAGTTGGATAGATGCATGGTTTAGTTGGATAGATGCATGGTTGGGTAGATGGGTGGATGGATGGATGGGTGAATGAGTGGATGGATGGATTGGTAGATGAGTGGATAGATGCATGATTGGTGGATGGGTGAGTGGATGATAGATTGGCGGATGGGTGGATGGGGGAGTTGGAGGAATTAATGGGTGGATGGGTGGTAGGTAGATGGGTGGGGGGATAGGTGGGTAGGTGAGTGGGTGGGTGATGGGCAGATGCATAAATGGATGGGTGGGTGAGTGAGTGGATGGATGGATGGATGGATGGGTAGGTGGGTGAGTGGGTGGGTGGATGGGAGACTAAATGGAAGTATGAATGAACAGATGGAGGGAAGAGGATACACATCTCTGGGTGAGAAAGCAGCCTGGTCAGCAGTGGTAGATGGTGCTACCTTGTGTTCACAGAGTCTCAGGAGCTGGAGGGGTCTCAGTGCTGCGGGCACCATGCTGACCCTGCAGAGGGGCCTCTCTCCTCCTCTGGCTCCTCGCCTTGCTGTCACTTGTTACTCAGGGCAAAGCTCATAGTGGGGGCAGGGGGGCAGGGGTATCCCTGTTATCTGGTTCTGGGCTCTGTTTTAGGCAGGCCCTGTGATCCTGGGCCTCAGGGATGGGGCTTTCTCAGCAGTATAAAAGCTTTGATGTGAAGGAATTATTTGTGGGAGTTGGGGGAACTCCTGCAATCTGGGGTAGACCAGATGGCAGCAGACTGACAGAGAGGCGTGGCAGTGGAGACAGAAAGGGAAGACGCTTCTTGGTCACTAAGGCAGGGGGAAGAAGAAAACACAGCCCTGTGCAGAGGCCAACAAAGGGCCTGGAAGGGACACACTAGGAAACTGAAAGGACAATGCCCAGGCTCCTGGAGAGCAGCGGCGACAGGGCAGCGGCACCCAGAGGAGGGATACCCAGCACCCAGCAGCACTCACCGTCCACAGCAGATCCTGGTAGTGCACCATTATCCGCACCACCTCGGCTGCCCCCTCTGCCAGCTGCTTCTCCTTGCCTTTGGGGAGTTTGGGGGGCCGCCCATGGTGCAGAAAGAGGTTAGGGGCCATCACGGTGGAAACATTCCACAGAGTCATCTTGTTGTGCTGTTCCCGGGCCACCACCTTCCTGAGGAATTCCAGCAGCGCCTGGGGAAGGGGGCAGAATCTCCCTCAAACCTCAGCCCATCCCTGGCGCCTCCCCACCATCCCCAGGGCATCCTGATGCATGACAAGGGGGCGCTAGGAAGGAGCCAGGAGCTGGGAGAGCAGCAAGAGGGGCTCCTGTTCCAGCTGTGCCACGAGCCCACTCCGCGGCCTCTCTGTGTCTCCACTTCCTGCTCTGCGGTGCGTCCAAAACACTTTCCCCCCTGCTCCCTCAGAGACTAATGAGACAACTGGGTCAGACTTCAGCTTCCAGGTAGAAAAGGGCCACAGGTCTGGAACATGGGTCATTTCCTGGTGAGGCCTGGGACAGCTGCTTCTTTCTGGAGTCTGGATCTACCCAAAATGCAAAGGAAAGGATAGGGAAGCAGAGACGCTGGGAAGAGCAGGGGAAGGTGATAAGACCTACTATTTACGATGTATTCTTTGTATTCCTGGGCCTTTAGTTGGTACATCTTATTTAATCCTCACAGCAACTTTATAAGGTAGTTTTTTTGTTGTTGTTTTTTGTTTTTGTTTTTGAGTCAGAATGTCACTGTGTCACCCAGGCTGGAATGCAGTGGTGTGATCTTGGCTCAGCTCCCTGCAACCTCTGCCTCCCAGGTTCAAGTGACCCACCCACCTCAGCCTCCCAAGTCGCTGGGATTACAAGTGTGCACCACCACACCCAGCTAATTTTTGTATTTTTTGTAGAGACGGCGTTCACCGTGCTGGCCAGGCTGGTCTCAAACTCCTGACCTCAAATGATCCTCCCGCCTTGGCCTCCCAAAATGCTGGGATTACACACATGAGCCACTGCGCCTGGTCAAGGTAGCTCTTATTATTGCATGCATTTTATAGAGAAGGAAACAAGCTTGGAGAATGCACCAAGAGTCACACAGCCAGTAAGGACAAAGGGACAGAGTGAAGAAGGGAGGGACTGAAGAAGGGAGGGAGGGATTGATGGATGAATGGATGGATGGGTGGATGGATAAAGAAAAGAAGATGAATAGATGGATGAATGAGGATAAATGGGTGGAGGAAGGAAGAAAAAATGGAAAGGAGGTGGAAGGGAAGGAGGGAGGGAGGGAAGGAGGGAGGAAGAGAGGAAGGGAGGGAAGGAGGGAGAGGGGATAGGAACAGAGGACACATATTGAATACACTGCAAAGCATCATCTTCTACCCTATGATTCCTTATGAGTTAACTTTTATGATTTCCAAAACAATTAGACAAGATGCTATTAATGCTATTATCATCCTCATTTTACTGAAAAGGAAGCAGAAACTCAAACAGGAAGATCTGGGGCCTCTTCACAGGCTGACCCTGGAGGCACATCTGGAGTCTGACCAAAGGACAGCCAAGAGGGTATAGGGAGCTGGGCAAAGGCTGAGCATCCACTCCTATATGACAAGGGGAATTTGCTAAGGGTCTTTTCCCAAACTGATTCAGCACGGAACACCAGTGCTGTGCAATGCTTTCCACAACAAAAGAGGTCCCTGATCAACTGAGTTTTTAGAGTGCTGCATACTCTAATCCCACTTGGAGATTCCTCTCAATGCCTCAATATACCAAAGGCTTTGAGAAGTCCTGGGGAGAAAAATATTCTTAATCTTGTTTCATGAACTCTGTGTTTACTTATCCAGGCTTGGCCACAAGGTGCTAACACTTGTTAGCACCACGTGGAACTGATGCTCTGCAGTGCCCACTCTGGGACTATCCCCTTTCAGGACTCATCCACTTTCTTTAGGAAAAAGTCTCAAGAGAGGTCTGTGTGGGTCGTCACTGAACCCTAGCACCTGGCAGAAGTTGCTGAATGAATGAATAAATGAGCACATTTGGAGCCATGGCTGTGGGTGTGGGCTGACATGGCAAAGTGGTGGTAGTGCATGGTAACTCTTACCTTTAAGGCATTTCTGTTGGGTTCTGGGAGGATGAGGATGAGCAGGTGAAGAACCTGCAGGCGCTGCTTCAGGTCGGGGATGTCTGCGGGAAGGGAGGGACCTCAGTCTCCATGGGAGGCTCAGGGACTCCCTCCCTCAGTCTGGTCTCTTCTTGGGGAAATTCCAGAGCTGGAAAGCCAGGGAACAGCCAGGAATCCCTTTTTTCATAAGGTGCGGGACTATTTCCTTGTCTAGTGTTGGCTCAGACAGAGCCCTGACCAGTGCTGGTGGAGAGATTCACTTGCTGTACTTTGTGTAGCAAAATAAACACACACATGCGTGTGCATGCACGCACATGCCGCACACACCCAGATATGCAGTCCAGGCTACAGCCCAGGGTCAGAAATGCAATGAACCAGCAAATCACCCTTAGGAAGGGAGACAGAGAGCTCAATGAGCCCAGACAGAAGGTTTCATGAAACCCTCTGTACTGTGAAGGTTGAAAAGGAAAAGCCGTCTCACACCTGGTGTCAGGATCTCCGGGGAGAGGAGGCGGGTAGGAGGAGGTAGTAGTTATAGATTCAAAGAAGGAGTTCATCAGAGCCAGACAAGACTCAGCAGCTGAGAGCTGCCTGGAACCTGGAGAAGAGCCGCATAGGAGACACAGAGGCTGAGCACCCGGGGCCCCAGGCCTACAACCCCGTATGACTGACCTACCTACCTACCTACCTTCCTTCTTTCCTTCTTTCCTTCCTTCCTTCCTTCCTTCCTTCCTTCCTTCCTTCCTTCCTTCCTTCCTTCCTTCCTTCCTTTCCTTCCTTCCTTCCTTCCTTCCTTCCTTCCTTCCTTCCTTCCTTCCTTCCTTCCTTCCTCTCTCCCTCCCTTCCTTCCTTCTCTCACTTATCAACAAATACCTATCAAGTACCTGTCAGGTGCTATGCTCAGTCTAGGCACCTGCGACACAATAGTGAAGGAGGAAAATAAAGTCGCAGGCTTGTGGAGCTTACATTTCAGAGGGGAGACACAATACACAAGCAAAGAATAAATCAGAGTATGATGGGCATCACTGCATCATTATAGAGGCTAGCAGGCAGCACGGAGTGTGGGGTCACGGAAGGCCCCTCACAGGCTCTGACAGCCAGCTGAAACTTAAAAGGCAGGAAGCAGCCAAATGAGGGCGGAGGGAGGTTCCATTCAGAGACAGCAGCAAGTGCAGATGCTCCAGGGAAGGAAAGAGGAGGGGAAACAGCAAAGTGGGAGGGCCTGACCAGACAGTGGGGAAGGAGGAGGCCAGGAGGAAAGGGGGCCAGAAATAGGCAGGACCTGAGCCGAAGCAGGTGGGCCCAGTAAGGAGTGGAATCTTATTACAAGGGTGCTGTGGAGGATGGTAACAGCATAGGGAAGGGATCTGATTTATGTTTTGCAATGAGGTCGAGGCCAGGCCTGATGATTCATGCCTGTAATCTCATCACTTTGGGAGGCTGAAGTGGGAGCATCACTTGAGGCCACAAGTTTGACACTAGCCTGGGCAACATAGCGAGACTCCCATCACTACAAAAACATTTTAAACAAGTATGCCAGGCATGGTCTCATGTGCCTATATTCTTAGCTACTTGGGAGGCTGAGGCAGGAGACTCACTTGAACCCGAGAGTTCAAGGTTGCAGTGAGCTAGGATCATGCCACTGCACTCCAGCCTGGGTGACAGAGCAAGACCCCATCTCTTAAAAAAAAAAAAAAGAAAGAAAGAAAAGAAGAAGGAAAAAGAAAACAAAACACTGAGGTGAGAATCAAAGGTCAGAGAAGACTTCTCAGGATGCCTGTCCCCTCCCCTAGCTTGGGGGTGGAAATCAGACTGCCTGAGCCTTGAAGATTTTTGGAGAATTCAGACAGACAGGGAGAACCTCATGGTCATGAATGAGATCTCAGGAGAGCTGCTCTATTTTTCTGAGAAAAATAGAAGAGACTATGTTTGTACATTGTGGATTGTGAAGAAGTCCAGACAGGAATATATATATGCAGACTATACATAGAGCAAGGTCTGTGCAATACATGCTGATCTGCAGATGCACGCACAGATGGACACAGATGGACATGATCTGCAGACGCGCACACATAGATGGACACGGATGGACGCAATCTGCAGACGCACACACACAGATGGACGGGATCTGCAGACGCCCACACAGATCGACGCAATCTGTAGATGCACACACACAGATGGACGCGATCTGCAGATGCACACACAGATGGGCACGATCTGCAGACGCGCACACAGATGGATGCGATCTGCAGACGCGCACACAGATGGACACAGATGGATGCGACCTGCAGACGCACACACAGATGGACGCGACCTGCAGACGCGCACACAGGTGGACGCGACCTGCAGACGCGCACACAGGTGGACGCGACCTGCAGACGCGCACACAGGTGGACGCGACCTGCAGACGCGCACACAGGTGGACGCGACCTGCAGACGCGCACACAGGTGGACGCGACCTGCAGACGCGCACACAGGTGGACGCGATCTTCAGACGCGCACACAGGTGGACGCGATCTGCAGACGCGCACACAGGTGGACGCGATCTGTAGATGCGCACACAGATGGACGTGCACACACGTGTGTCCACAGATACACAGGTAGACGATGCTGACAAGCTCAACCCCATGGATATCAAGATGTGAAGGAAACCAGTCCACGCGTCCACGTGAGAACTAATAGGGACTGTAGTGTGCAAAACCTTAGCCTTCTCTCCTCACACACCTGCACATGCACACATGCCATACAACACACACAGGACAGGCATGCACATGCATAGGCACACATATTGGGCTCACATGCTCATACTTGCTTCTTCCCCCATTGGTTGGACATTTCTGGAACAGACATTTCCAGGAACAGGCAGTCCTGCCTTTGCATGGCTTCCCTCTCCAACCAAGGCCAGTGACATCCAAATCTCCATCCTTGCACAGGCTAAGGGCTTGGGCACACTCACTGGGCACCACAGCGAAGGCCGGGAGGTACTCAGCCGTGAGCAAAGGCGTCGGCAGCTTCCGGATGAACCTTTTGAGCAAATCGGAGGCGTCATTGTGATGAACCTCGTCCCAGCTAAAAAGGCCAGCATAGAAGTCTCTCTCCAGCTTCTGTTCCAGCCCCTACAGGAAGGAGGGGCACGAAAACACAGTTGGCCCAGGGCTCCGGTAGAAGCTGCTCTACCACTTCCTTGGGGCTCGGTTGCCTCATCTGCAAAGTGGGGACAACAAGAGCACCTCCCTCGTGGGGTTGAAGTGAGGACGAAATGGCCTAAAGTGCGTGTCACTGAGCACAAGGCTCTGCTCATTAAGCGTTGGTGGTCTGACTCCAGGGCCCACGCTCTCTGCCATCATGCTCATCGTACCACCTTCAGCCTCTCAAACCCTCAACCCACACAGAGACCAAAGACAGATCACCGGCGAGCCAGGGACTGGATTCTCTCCTGGCTTAACACACATGTGAGGATGCGGGAGATGCAGCCTTAGTGAAGCGGCGGAAGCCAAACCATTACCTTGACCCTGGCCTGGGATCCGGGCACCCTGAGAATGCCTTCCGTGTCCAGTCCTCTCTTTTCCAAACAGGACAGCAGCTGTCAGAGAGAGAAACCAGCACTTAAACTAGGAAAAGCTGAAAAGCAGGATTCAAAATGGTGTGTTTGTCTCCCATGAAAATCAGAAAGAGGGGAGTACCCGGAGAAGGGTTTCCTTCAAAATAATAATAGTTTTTGTGACCACCTCCATGAGCCAGGCATTGTGAGAGCTTCATACAGATTTTTCTCATTTAATCATTGATAAGAGGAGGACACTGTTATCATCATCCCAATTTACAGACGTTGAAAGGGAGGCTAATGAAAGTTCAAAAATCCACCCTTGACTTGAAGATTCAGAAGTTAAAAAGAAAAGAAAAAAAAAATCCACCCCAAGGATCACTTGAGGCCAGGAGTTCGAGACCAGCGTGGGCAACATAGTGAGACCCTGTCTCTACAAAAAATTTAAGACAAAAATTTATAAAATAAAAACAACAACAACAACAACAAAAATCCACCCGGGTCTCTGAGCTAGCGAGTGCCAGAGCCAGAATTTGAACCCAGGTCTGCCTGATTCTAAAGCCCATCCTTTCACCCCTTTGCTAGATGTCTCCTGACAATGGTCCCCAGAGCCAGCCTCTGAAGGATTACATAAACCTAAGCTGGGGACGACTTACGGCCTGAAGGACCAGTGGGACCTGTGTGCTGGGGAGGACTTTGTGGTCAGCTTCTAGCAGGCTGTCAAGGGGCACACCGAAGAGGCGAGTTTCTGCAGGAAATCAAAGAGCAGAAGGCACGTTTCACTTCCTGGAACGACCACTGGGCTTGGACCTGCAAGATCTCCTGGGCAACTAGAATCAGACCCCTTTCCCTGTGGAAGGACTGAGCTCTCGAGAGAATGGCCAGACCCAAACCTCTCCTCTTGAGCAGATTATTTGGCCTCAGCAGTAATGAAAACATCACTGCTGAGGAGATATGTCTCAGAGCAGAAAATCTCAGCTGAATAAAGAAGTATAGAAAGGGCCGGGTGCGGGGGCTCAAGCCTGTAATCCTAGCACTTTGGGAGGCCAAGGTGAGCGGATCACCTGAGGTCAGGAGTTCGAGACTAGCCTGGCCAACGTGGCGAAACCCCGTCTCTACTAAAAACACAAAAAAATTTCAGCCAAGCGTGGTGATGGGTGTCTGTAATCCCAGCTACTTGGGAGGCTGAGGCAGGAGAATTGCTTGAACCCGGGAGGCAGAGGTTGCAGTGAGCCAAGATCACACCACAGCACTCCAGCCTGGGCAATAAGAGTGAAACTGTCTCACAGAAAAAAAAAAAAGTCTTGAAAGGGAAATACGCTGCTGCTTCAGGGAGCACCAGGTATAAAAATGTAACAGCAGCCCTGGGTCGAGCTCTGGCTCTGCAGGATGGGCCAGGTTCTAGAGAATGTATTCCCCAGGTCCATCTTAACCACCCTGGCTTGAAGTCTTCTCAGGCAAACTCCTCCTTCCACATTTTCTCCACACCTTCCTTCTTTCTCCCTTCTCCGGCCTGCCCCAGCTCTGCTAGATTCCTCCCCTTGGTCTTTTTTATTCCCCATCCTCTTGTCTTTAAAGAAACAAACCAAAAAACCAAACCAAAACAAACCAAAAAAATCACAGTGCATAATGCTGACAATGACACAGCAAGATGAACACTTTCGCACACTGCTGAAGGGCAATATTATCTCAAGAACTGAACTCATAAATGTAATCTAAAGTAATCTAAGATGCATTCAAAAGCATATACACAGCAGTAGTGATTGTGTCTTATAGTAGGAAAGATATGGGCATCAAAAATGTCCGCTAATAGCGAAATGGTTAAATATATTAGAATACATCCACAAGGAGGAAAATAGTGCAGTGATTAAAAATCGTGTTTTCACTGAGGCAAGGTGGCTCATGCCTGTAACCCCAGTACTTTGGGAGGCTGAGGTGTGAAGGTCATTTGAGCCCAGGAGTTCGAGCCAGGTCTGGGCAACATGGAAATACTGCCTCTCTACAAAAAAATACAAAAATTAGCAGGGTGTGGTGGCACACACCTGCAGTGCCAGCTACTCAGGAGGCTGAAGTGGGAGGGTCACCTGAGCCTGGGGAATTTGAGGCTGCAGTGAGCTGTGATCATGCCACTGCACTCCAGCCTGGGCAAGAGAGAGAGACTCTGTCTCAAAAATAAATAAATAAATAAATAAATAAATAAATAAATAAATAAATAAATAAAAATCATGTTTTCAAGGAATATTTAATAGTTGTGGTAGATGTCACTATTGTTCTAAATTCATTACCCCTCTTTGTATCCACACCGTTGGCCATGTGAATTTGCAAATCTTCCCATTAGGGAAGCACAGCGTACCTCCTCACCCCTTGCTAGGCCATGTGACTAGTTTGGACCAATGGCATGGGAACTACATGATGCAAGCAGAGGCTTAAAATGCATTGTGTGGTAGAGTTTGCCCTCTGAGCTTCTGCTGTCACCATGAAACTATCCTCCAGACGGCCAGCTGGTCCCAGGAGGACAAAAGACCTGAGAGCAGACCTACACTCAGCCAACAACTTGGAGCCAAGCCCAGCCTAGATCAGCCAAGCTACACCCAGTTTACCCATAAACACGTAAGCAAGAGTAAAGAGTTTTTAAGTCATGAGTTTGGGGGTTGTTTGTTATGTAGCATTATCATGACAACCACTAAATGATACAATAACTGGAAAATGTCCAAAATTCTATACATATAATACTCTATAATATAGATCGATAACTATGATATATTCTATTATATATAATGGAATTATGAAACAGGGTCTTATAGTTCTATATAGAGTTGAGACAGAGACTCTCTCTGTCACCAAGGCTGGAGTGCAGTGGCATGATCAAGGCTCACTGCAGCCTTCACCTCCCAGGCTAAAAGTGATCCTCCTACCTCAGTCTCCCGGGTAGCTGGGACTACAGGTGTGCACCACCACGCCTGGCTACTTTTTTATTTTTTGTAGAGACAGGGTCTCACTATGTCACCCATGCTGGTCTCAAACTCCTGGGCTCAAGTGACCTTGCCACCTCGGCCTCCCAAAGTGTTGGCATTACAGGAGTGAGTCACTGCTCCCAGACCATAATTATATAATATGAGGTGAAAAAAGGATACACACACATACACACAAAGGAAGATAATGCACGAAAAATGCTTTTCTGAATTATATTTTTTCCTTTTTGTATTTTACTCTAATTCACAAATTTCCCACAACGAGCAGGAATTGTTTTCATATGCAGAAAAATATGTAAACAGAAGGAATATAGAAGCTGAGCATACTGGCCGGGCGCGGTGGCTCACACCTGTAATCCCAGCACTTTGGGAGGCCGAGGCAGGCAGATCACGAGGTCAAGAGATCAAGACTATCCTGGCCAACATGGTGAAACCCCGTCTCTACTAAAAATACAAAACTTAGCTGGGCATGGTAGTGCACACCTGTAGTCTCAGCTACTCGGGTGGCAGAGGCAGGAGAATCGCTTGAACCCGGGAGGCGGAGGTTGCAGAGAGCCGAGATCACACCACTGCACTCCAGCCTGGTGACAGAGCAAGACTCCGTCTCAAAAAAAAAAAAAAAAAAGCCGAGCATCTCTCTCTTGGTGGGAGAGTTCGTGTACAGCTCCCTGGGAGAAAGCCAGGACTGTGGCCACAGGGCTTTCCCTGGGCCGGGGCTGCTCACCTGCCGCTTTCCACTTCCCCGCCTTGCTCCTCTTCAGGTCCAAGCCAAGGACGTCACAGAGCGCGGTCAGCTCTATGAGGGCCAGAGAAGGTACCTTCCTCATATCCTGCAGGGACAAGTCTCCTATCCTCGTCACGCCAAGTCTGCCTTTGGGGATGGTAAACTTCTATTAATAGAGAGGGAAGTAAAGACAATTTGTCAGGCTATGTGTCTGATGGGTATTTGGGGGCTCCCCCTTCTCCCCTGGGCATTTAGGCGGAAGGAAGAGCAGCGTGGATAAGAGCTGGTGCTCAGGAGTCCATCCTCAAGTCAAGTCCAAGCTCTAACTCTTGCAAACAGAGTGACATTCTGAGCCTCTGTTTCCCCATCCATAATCATAAAATAGAGCCTACCTCAGAAGGTTTTTGCATGTTTGTTTGTTTGTTTCTTTGGAGACACTGTCTTGCTCTGTTGCCCAAGCTGGCGTACAGTGGCATGAACATTGCTCACTGCAGCCCCGACCTCCTGGGCTCAATTGATCCTCCTGCCTCAGCCTCCTGAGTAGCTAGGACTACAGGTATGTACCCCGACACCTGGCTAATCTTTATATTTTTTGTAGAGACAGAGTTTCTCTATGTTGCCCGGGCTGGTCTCAAACACCTGGGCTTGAGCGATTCTCCCACCTCAGCCTCCCAAAGTGTTGGAATTACAAGCATGAGCCACCGCAACGGCCTCATACAATTTTAGTGGGAGCAAATGACCTAATGGATATAAAGTGCTTGGCACAGTCCCAAGCATATAGCGAAGCCTCGAGAAACAGAAACTGTTTTCACTGCCTGCCCTCCCACAAGAGGACCTGGAGAAGAGGGATCACCCCATGGGCTTCTTATTCTTGCTTCTACTCTTGCCCTTTGTTCCTCTCCCTCACCAGGTCTCTCCCCAGCCTTGGCCATGCCACCCGCAGAAATAAAGAATGCTCAACCCTGCCATCTAGAGGCCACATTGGGAATCTGCAGGCAGCTCCAGGCTTTCCTGCCGCCCAAGGTCAGAGAAGGCCAGCAGGAGGGCCAGGCTTGCTCAGCACTGCCTGGAGGGCATGGCCAGACCACTTCCCAGTGCCCCTTTCGAGTGAGTGCTCAAAGGGAAAGAAATGGTAATTGATGCTTATAATACAGCCTAGTGCTTGAGGCATGAGCTATGGAGTCACACCCCCGGGGTTCAAATCCTTACTTTACCTGTGAGTGCAAGCAAATAATTTTACCTGTGTGTTCATCTGCAAAATGGAAGTGATAACAGTATCTACTTCACAAGACTGTTGGTAAGATTAAATTCAATAAAGTGTATGAAACATGGTGCCTGACACATAGTGAGTACTCAGTACTTATTACTACTTTTTAGTTTATTAACACAATTATCACCAGCTTAATAGAATGAAATTAAATCAAATATGTGAAGTAGTTGGCATAATGCTTAGTGTGTGGTAAAAGATCAATATGTGATGCTTTTAGCATTATTATTATTATTCACAGGAGAGTCTTGCTCTGTCGCCCAGGCCGCAGTGCAGGGGCGCAATCACAGCTCACTGTAACCTTGAACTCCTGGGCTCAAGTGATCCTCCTGCCCTAGCCTCCTGAGTAGCTAAGATTATAGGCACACACCACCACACCCAACTTTTTTTTTTTTTTTTTTGAGACGGAGTCTCAATCTGCCACACAGGCTGGAGCGCAGTGGCATGATCTCTGCTCACTACAATCTCTGTCTCCCAGGTTCAAGCAATTCTCCTGCCTCAGCCTCCCAAGTAGCTGGGATTATAGTTGTGCACCCCCACACCCAGTTAACTTTTGTATTTTTAGTAGGTCTAGGGTTTCACCATGTTAGCCCAGCTGGTCTCAAACTCCTGACCTCAAGTAATCCACTTGCCTCGGCCTCCCAAAGTGCTGGGATTACAGGCATGAGCCACCATGCCTGGCCCACAACCAATTATTTAAAAAAATTTTTTTAGAGATGGGGTCTTGCTATGTTGCCCAGGCTGGTCTCAAATTTCTGGCCTCAAGTGATCCTCCCACCTCGGCCTTCCAAAGTGCTGGCATTACAGGTGTGCGTCACCATGCCTGGCCCTTTAGCATGATTAATTATTATCATCATTCATAATTTAATGGAGAAACACTGTCAAAGAAAAAGACAAGATAATGTTGAATATTAATTATCTCTGATGTTTTAGAAATAGAAACCCATTATTAAAAAATTTTAGGCCAGGCACAGTGGCTCACGCCTGTAATCCCAGCACTTTGGGAGGGTGAGGTGGGTGGATCACAAGGTCAGGAGATCAGGACCATCCTGGCTAATATGGTGAAACCCTGTCTCTACTAAATATACAAAAAATTAGCCAGGCATGGTGGTGGGTGCCTGTAGTCCCAGCTACTTGGGGGCTGAGGCAGGAGAATGGCATGAACCCAGGAGGCAGAGCTTGCAGTGAGCCGAGATTGTACCACTGCACTCCAGCCTAGGCAATAGAGCGAGACTCTGTCTCAAAAAAAAAAAAAAAAAAAAAAAAAAATTTAGGCCAGGTGCAGTGGCTCACGCCTGTAATCCTAACACTTTGGGAGGCTGAGGCAGGCAGATGACCTGAGGTCAGGAGTTCGAGACCAGCCTGGCCAACATGGTGAAACCCTGTCTCTACTAAAACTACAAACATTAGCTGGATGTGGTAGCACATGTCTGTAGTCACAGCTACTCGGGAGGCAGAGGCATGAGAATCACTTGAATGTCGGGGGTAGAGGTTGTAGTGAGCTGAGGTTTTGCCACTGCACTCCAGCCTGGGCAACAGAGTGAGACTCTGTTTCAAAAAAAAAAATTAAAATAAATAAATACATATAAACGTTATTTGATGTACTATCACTAATGGAAAATATTATTACTAAGAGAAACTAGGTGTAGAGTACGTGGGAGTTCTGTTTTTGCAACTTGCTGCAGACCTAAGAAAATTCCATCTGAACGAGTGGAAGTACTCTCACATTGGAATAGAGGCTACTGCAGGGGTGGGGCTGGTGTCCTAAGCAGTAGAGTGTGGTAGTCAGCTGGGAAGGCTCCGGGGTCAGGCTGCCAGGAGTTCCTGTCCTGGCCTTTGTGGGAGCCAATTCTGTCACTTCTCCTCTCTGAGCACCACGATATGGTCTGGCTATGTCCCCCACCAAATCTCATCTTGAATTCCCATGTGTTGTGGGAGGGGCCCTGTGGAGGTAACTGAATCATGGGGGCAGGTCTTTCCTGGGCTGTTCTCGTGATAGTGAGTAAGTCTCACGAGATCTGATGGTTTTAAAAAGGGGAGATTCCCTGCACAAGCTCTCTTCTCTTGTCTGCCACCATGTAAGACATGCCTTTCCACCATGATTGTGAGGCCTCCACAGCCATGTGGAACTTAAGTCCATTAAACCTCTTTCATGTCTTTACCAGCAGTGTGAAAACAGACTAACATATGCCACTTCTCTCTTTTTTTTTTTTTTTTTTTTTTTTGAGACAGGGTCTTACTCTGTGGCCTAGGCTGGAGAGCAGTGGTACAGTCATAGCTCACTGTAGCTTCAACCTCCAGGTGCAAGTGATCCTCCTGCCTCAGCCTCCCAAGTGGCTAAGACTACAGGCCTGTACCATCATGCCTGGCTATTTCAAAAATTTTTTGTAGAGATGCGGTATTGTCATGTTGCCCAAGCTGGTCTCAAACTCCTAGACTCAAGCAATCCTCTCGCCTTGGTCTCCCAAATTGCTGGGATTACAGGTGTGAGCCACTGTGCCCGACCCTATTTCTCTTTTTTTATATCATACAGTCAGGGAGCAATGAGGGCACTAGAAGCCTTGGGAACAATGTCCTGGGCCAGGGCAGCCCTCAGTAAAATGTTACCTAAGATTGCATCAACTGCATCATCACGTGGTCAAAGAAGAAATACTTCCTTTAGTAATAGCAGGACTGTGAAAGACTGTATTTACTCCATGAGAGAAGTAAGAATAGTGGTTATTCTGCAGGGAAAGGAATTACCAGGGAAGGACATGGGGGAGCTCAGGTGGGGTAGAAAGTTTCTCTCTTTCTTTTTTTTTCCCCCTGTATTATAAGTCATCAAGCAAGGGAGGAAGCTTCTGTACTGATTTGTGGTGTTTACACAGGCATACACACCAAGCTGTACATGGTAAATATCTGTGCACTTTACAGCGAGTTATAGTTCAATCTTTAAAAACCTAACCATCAATGATTACATCCTATTTGGAAGGAACTATGCTGAGATAACTGAATATTTTGGAAAAAAGAACGGCCAGGTGCAGTGGCTCACACCTGTAATCCCAGCACTTTGGGAGGCTAAGGCTGGAGGATTGCTTGAGCCCAGGAGTTTGAGACCAGCCTGGGCAATGTATAAAGAACCTAACTCTAAAAAGTGTTTAAAACTTAGCTGGGCATGGTGGCATGCAACTGTAGTCCTAGCTACTTGAGAGGCTGAGGTGTAAGGATAGCTTGAGCCTGAGAGGTTGAGGCTGCAGTGAGCTGAGATGGCACCACTGCACTCCCGCCTGGGTGACAGAGTGAGACCTTGTCTCAAAGAAAAAAAAGAAGGAAAGAAGGAAAGAAAGGAAGAAGAAAAGGAAGGAGGGAGGGAGGGAAGGAAGGAAGAAAAGGAAGGAAGGAAGGAAGGAAGGAAGGAAGGAAGGAAGGAAGGAAGGAAGGAAGGAAGGAGAAAGAAGAAAGAAAAAGAAAGAAAGAAAGAAGAAAGAGAGAGAGAAGAAAGAAAGAAAGAAAGAAAGAAAGAGAAAGAAAGAAAGAAAGAAAGAAAGAAAGAAAGAAAGAAAGAAAGAAAGAAAAGAAAGAAAGAAAGAAAGAAAGAAAGAGGAGGAGGGAAGGGGGGGAGGAAAGAACAGAACTAAAATATTGGGTCTCTCTCTGTCACTCCAGGCACTAACATTAATTTTAAAAGTAACTAGAAAAACATGTTGATGGACAGTTATGAGCTTGCTGGAGGAGGAAGGGCTTTCTAAGGATAAAAACAAAGAGCATGGAGACAATACTGACAGAACTGTTAGACTGTAAGCACCCTGCTCCCCAGTCTTGACACCCAGCGGTTACTCCGTAAATATTTGTGGTATGAATTAAATGAATGAATGATTGGACAACTTTTGTGCTGGGTGCCTGTCAGTGTGCAAGGTGTGAAGAGACAGGTGCTGGTGCCTGAGCACGGGGGACCTAGCCACCAGCCCCGTGGACAGCATCCTCACCGGCAGGGAACACTTGCCCCAGGCAGAGGTGCCTCCCTGGGATGGCCTGCTCTTCTGCAGGAGCACCGCAGCTTGTTCTGAGTAGGCAGAGTCCATGTTGAAGGCTTCTTCCCTCCCAGCCTGCTCCTGCGGCCCCCCAGGCTCTGCTGCTGCGGGGGAAACAAAGCAGAAAGGCAGTGAGAAGTGGCTGCCAGGAAGCAAGTGCTTGGGTTCAGAACTTAGGCCCTTAGTCCTAAGAAGTGATCTCGCAACTCAAGTTCAAAGCCCCAGGATCAAATAATTAGGTTCAGGGCTCAGGCTCACTGCCCAGGAAGTGATTTCCTAGCTATGGCCCCTTACCCCCAGGAAATGATAGCTAAGACCCTCACTGCCCCAGGAAGTGATTTCCTAGATAAGGCCAATTGCCCAGGAAGAGATTTTTCCCATCTTGAGGCCCATGGGCCTGATGGCAACAACTCACTTAAGGGCCCAACCTGTCCCCTCAGGGTTCCCCTCCCTACTGCCCTTGAGCAGGGAAGGCAGGGAGTCAGCAGGAAGTGGGAAATGCTGGGAGAGCAGCCCTTTATGTAGCCTGGACGATTCTCAGGGCCCTGGAGAATGACGATCACTTACCTGGAGGAGACTTAGAGGCCCCGGAACTGAGCTGGGTCCCCTTCATACCGGAGTCCCCATTCTCTGATGACATTTTCTATGCAAATTACAGACAGTGCCCAATTACTCACGTGGGAAGCCGACAAGGCTCACACAACCCCGGGAGACAGGAGCCACCCACAGCCCCTTTTCACAGACAAGCCGCTGAAGCCCAGAGAGGCTGAGTTACTTGCCCAAGGTCCCACAGCTGCTAATTTGGGAATGGGCACTGGGGCCCAAGTCTGGCTGGCTCCAATGCCTGTGGTTTTAATCACTGTTATGCCACTTCAGAGGTGCTCCAAGAGAGATGATGCCCACAACCTATCAGGCTTCAAGTGTCAGCAGGATACACAGTGACAATAAAAAATATTTTGTGCCAGCCGGGTGCCTTGGCTCACGCCTGTAATCCCAGCGCTTTGGGAGGCCGAGGCGGGCGGATCACGAGGTCAGGAGATAGAGACCATCCTGGCTAACATGATGAAACCCGGTCTCTACTAAAATACAAAAAATTAGCCGGGCGAGGTGGCGGGCGCCTGTAGTCCCAGCTACTCGGGAGGCTGAGGCAGGAGAATGGCGTGAACCTGGGAGGTGGAGCTTGCAGTGAGCCGAGATCGCGCCACTGCACTCCAGCCTGGGCGACAGAGCAAGACTCAGTCGCAAAAAAAAAAAAAAAGGATTTTGTACTGCTAATGAGGTAGGAGGTGGGACTTTGGCTGAAACAGGGAAGAGGCAAAAACACCTCTCCATAAGACATGCCCACAGTGCCATGACAGTTTACCATTGCCATGGCAACACCTGGAAATTACTGCCCCTTTTCTAGAAATTTCTGAATAACTCACTCCTTAATTTGCATTTAATTAAAAGGCAGAACTGCTCCTGAACTGCTGCTCTGCACATACTGCCTATGAGCTGGCCCTGCCCCTGAGCTGCTGCTCTGCACACACTGCCTATAGGGTGGTCCTGCCCCTGAGCTGCTGCTCTGCACACACTGCCTATAGGTGGCCCTGCTCTGCAGCAGCAGTCACACTACTGTATCACTGCCGCCTCCATAAAATTGTTTTCTTCTACCACCAGCTCACTCTTGAATTCTTTCCTGAGTGAAACCAAAAGCTTCCACAGCTAATCCCCAGTTTTGGGGCTTGCCTGCCCTGCATCGATAACAATTATATAGGAAGAACCTAGGCTTTCAGGCTCACCCAAGGACACACAGTGGCAACAG
Source organism: Macaca fascicularis (assembly GCF_037993035.2). Lineage (NCBI taxonomy): Eukaryota > Metazoa > Chordata > Mammalia > Primates > Cercopithecidae > Macaca > Macaca fascicularis. The sequence goes on along the minus strand of NC_088384.1, from coordinate 94,747,853 downwards.
GCATATACGCAGTGGCATGCATGGGAGGTAAAGACCTACATGCAATGTAGGGACATAGTGGAAGGCAGGGAGACATATGTGTGCAAGCCAATGCACTCTAAATACACACACACCAACACACACACCAACACACACCCCCACACACCCCAACACACACAAACACCAACACACACACACACACCAACAGACACACCCCAAAACACACACACCAACACACACATCAACACACACACCCCAACACACACCCCAACACACACATCCCAACACACACACCCCCAACACACATACCCCAACACACATGCACACATACCCCAACATACACACCAACACTCAGACACCAACACACACCAACACACACATCAACACACATAGCAACACACACAACACACACACATCAATACGCACACCCCAACACACATCAACACACACCAATACACACACACTAATACACATATATTCCAACACACATACCAAAGCACATACACCAACACACATCAACACACACCAACACACACATCAACATGCACACCCCAACACACATCAACACACACCAACACACACATCAACATGCACACCCCAACACACATCAACACACACCAACACACACATCAACATGCACACCCCAACACACATCAACACACCCCAACACACAGACCAACACACACACACTAACACACACATATTCCAACACACACACCAACACACATCAACACACACACCAACACACAACACACACACCAACACACATACCAACACCCACACACCAACACACACACACATACCAACACAGCCCTTCAGCAGGATCACTGCATCTCTCAGGCTGTGGTGGCAGCACGGAGATCCCAGTCAGACAGGGCCTGCGATGACCCCTATGCCACTTACCGCTGAATTGAAGACCCCGAAGACGTCCCTGACATCCCTGGCAGGTGTCTTGTGTTGTCTTCGCACTGAGCGAGCATAGATGTCCAGCCGGCGGCACACAGCGGCCACCTGGGTCTGTGTCAGGGTGGACAGGAGCTCCTTGTGATCGCTGTCCAAGCCCAGGCCACCAAGGAGGCCCAACAGGCCTGTGTCCTGCAGCCACTGGGATTCGGCTTCCCCTTCTGCCAATGGAAGTAGAACCCAGATGAACACACACAGCTCTGCACTCAGCCACACATGGTAACCAAAGTTCTGCATAGAAGCACACACTTACCTGGACACAGGAGTTTCTGCATATCTGATCATGAGACCTATTAACACCAACCAGACTCTTTGGGGGAGAAGATCTAATGAGCCTTCTGAGAATTGGGGGCGGGGTAGGGGGTACTGATGGCATTCGTCAGTGTATGGATGTCAACCCATAACATAGCAATCCCTGGAAAACAGAGCTGGCTGAAGGGCCCTGCATGTTCTGATTTTGGACCCATTTCTCTCCAAAGTAATGAACCCACTTCTCCAAAATCTGGCAGAGACCACTACAGGGTCACACGGTGTCCCGTTGGGAAGTTGGTGCTGGGTGTTGATGTCCCTTTGGGAAGTCCTCCATATTCAAGACCTTATTTGTGTTGGAATTGTCCCCTCAGCTATGCTTCCTAAGGAAACTGTCATAGTCCCATAGCAAAACCATCAGTTGGAATGGGACGGTGTGTTAAGACTTCAGGATCTCGGGTCCTACCTCCAGGGATTCTGCTCCAGGAGTTCAGGCCTCACGCCTGATAATCTGCACTTGGAACGTCTTCCTCAGATTATTCTAATGCAATAGGTTCTCCAGATCACACTTGAGAAACACTGGCCTTATGGGGGAAATGCTCAAGAGCTCGTACTGGAAGTTGAACACATGTGCGAGAGGATTGGTAGGGTGTACAGTTGTACCCAGTGTTGACCAAGTTAGTCAACAAAGTAATAATTGTTTTTAAAACTCAAACCAAACTGCTTTTATGGCAGCCTGGGTTTTGCAAATAATCCAAGTCTTCCCCCAACATTTTCCCTGCACTTTGGAACCAGAACAGATGCCTCCAGGGCAGCTGCAACGTTGTGGGTCCATTCCTGACTTGTGCTGGCTGGTGGAGGTACTGATTCTATCACAATACCAGACGTTTTTTTGTTTGTACAGAATCCTTTCAATGAGCCACTGTGTCTTGAAATGTAGGCATTCACCTACCACCTTTATAATTTTCATCTCTATCTAATTATCCCTGTAAAATTCCTTACCAAATATATCCCCTTAATCTTGGGCTACATTTTTTACTTAAACAAATCTATTTTAAAAGGAAACAAGATCCCTACCATAAATGGAGCATCCAACATCACCTGCCATGAATAGACATTGATGGGAAAAATAAGTTATTAACAATCCCTCTGGTTCAAGTTGGTGTCTGAATAAAAAGAAAAGATGGCCGGGCATGGTGGCTCATGCCTGTAATCCCAGCACTTTGGAAGGCCAAGGTGGGCAGATCACCTGAGATCAGGAGTTCAAGACCAGCCTGGCCAACATGGCGAAACCCCATCTCTACTAAAAATACAAAAATTAGATGGGTGTGCTGGTAAATGCCAGTAGTCCCAATTACTTGGGAGGCTGAGGCAGGAGAATCGCTTAAACCCAGGAGGGAGGTGGAGGTTGCAGTGGGCCGAGATTGTACCACTGCACCCTAGCCTGGGTGACAGAGTGAAACTCTGTCTCTAAAATTAAATAAATAAAAAGAAAAGAAAGGAAACAAAACAAAACAAAACAAAAACAATCTTGGCTCAATGCCACTCAGGATCCCTCAGCCCTGTGAGTCTAAAACAGCTCCTGTGTTTGTTTAGTTGCTCAAAGTGGCTTCTCTCTGACCCTATCTGACTCCACTCCCTGTGCATTGTTGGAAATTAGATGCCAGAGAGGCCACATGGAGGACCTCCTATGCAGGGCATCTCCTGAAACCACTTCTAGTATAACCAGGGATTTTTTTACATTCACAGTTGGAGGCACTGCATGTGACTATTAGGCCCTTAAAAGGTCTGCATCACCGCATCGTCTGTTTTGCCAACCAGGGGCAAGCCCAGCTGAATTACATGCCAAACCAGGAAGGGTTCCATGTGGAGCCCTTTCATTCCCTCATCTGCTGAACAGGTAAGGATGGAGGACGGGAATGTGCTTGGCTCTTTTCCAGGCACTGTGGACACAGCAGTGAAAAGGGCCGATGATGTCCCTGGCCTCATGGAAGTTACATTCTAGTGGGGGTCACAGGCACATACACAGTGAAGTGCACTAGGTAAAGTCAGGCAGTGATCATCGCTGTAGCAATGGAATAGAGCAGGGCAGGAGCTGGAGAGTGATGGGGCAGAGGTGCTATTTTATGTAGGGAAGCTGATGAAGAACTCTCTGAGGAGGTAACGTTTGAGCCCAGTCCTGACTGGAGAGAACAAGCCGTGCAGATGCCTGGGGCAAGAGCATTTTAGGCCAAGGGAGCAGTGAGGACAAAGGATGGGAGGCAGGAAAGTGCTTTTAGGGTCAAGGACCAGCAAGGAGGCCCGAGGACAGAAGTAGAGTGACAGCAAGTCAGGGTGGGAGGAGAAGAGCCAGGGAGGAGGCCCGAAGTCAATTATGTAAAGCCTGGTAAGTTATGATCTGGTGGCTTTATTATGTGTCTCCAAATTCTTTGACTCTCACCCCACCAAGGGGTGGAGTCTAATTCCCCTCCTCTTGAACATAGCTGCATGCAGGATAACAGAATGCAGCAGAAGCAATGCTGTCTTTCTTCTAAAGCTGGGTCATAAGCAGCAAAACAGCTTCTACCCAGCTCTCTCTCTTGGTCTTGTGCTTGGAACCTAGCTGCCATGCTGTGAGGAAGCCCAGGCCACATGTGGAGCCCTCATGCAGATATTCCAGATGATAATCCCAGATGATACTCCCAGATGAGGCCCCCTGAAGGTCACATCCACCACCAGGCACATAGGTGAGAAATCTTTTGAGATGACTCCAGCCCCAGCCACCATTTGATTGTAACTGCATAAGAGGCTCTGAGCAAGAACTGCCTAGCTGAGCCCACTCAACCCCTCCAACAGTGAAGTATAATAATAGTCATAATAATTGATTATTGTTGCATTATGCTGCTGAGCTTGAGGTGGTTTGTTACATAGTAGTAGATAATAGGGACACATAATTGTCTATTACTCTGAGATAGATGGAGAGATATTTGAGGATTTTGAGCAGAGGGCTTAGAATTTCCCTAGAACATTAGCTCTGTAGATAGGAGACTGTTTTATATTCACTGTTGTATCCCCAGTGCCTAAACAGTGTCTGGCACATAATACGGACTCAAAAAATATTTCCTGAAGGACTCACTCTAAGGAGGGACATAATCTAATTAACTTTACTGAAAGATCGTCTTGACTATGGCATGGAGAACAGACAGTAAGGAGCACGGGTGAAGCAGGGAGAGCAGTGAAGAGGATACTGCACCAGTCCAGGCAACAGAGAAAATGCTGTCATGTTCTGGTTCATATCTGGATCCTCTCACATTTCTCTGCCTGGAATCAAGCCCTCCCACCACCCCTACAGGCCCCCGCCGGGATCCCTCACCCTCTGGAAGCTGGCCTTCATTCCCGCCACTGTCCTCTTCCCTCAGCTCATCTCTCTGTTGGATCCGTTCCACCTCCATCCAAAAGCCATCCATGCTGGAGCTCTCCGCCGAGGACAGCCGGGAGTGGGAACAGCCGGCAGGGCGTGGTTGCAGGGGATTCTTCTGGGGAAACTGATTCATTCGGCCTGAGGAGGGGCCAGAGCTGTAGCAAGTGGGGAAGGTGCAGGGAGGTCAGCAAGTCTCTGCTCATGATGGGGGTTGTGCTGGGGCTTGTGGCTCTCCAGAAATCAGCCTGGGGCCCCTGGGGGCTAAGCAAGCTTCCCAGGCACGTTTCTCAGGGTGATCTCAGCAAATCGACTGGTGACCCATCACCCCTGTGGGATCCTTGCAAACCAGCAGTGCTGCAGGGGACAGAGCAGGGCCAGACTGCTTTGCTTGCTTCCACCTTCTTGGTGAAGGCGAACAGTCTTGGACATACGTACGGTAAATGCAGCATTCCTGAGAGGGGATTAAACACCAAGACAGGCGAGGAAATGACAGGGCAGTGTCTCACGGATCTCACGGAATTTTTACCCAGAGAGTCTCCTATCTCCTTCCCTCACACCTCCTCCTTTGTGAGTCTGGCTGCCAAGCCCTGGTTTTCCTGTTTGTATCACAGGGCACCTCATCTCCTCCCCTCTCCCAGCCAGCTTTGAACAGAGCAAGTACCCGATCACAGAGGCACTATACATCACGGAGTTAGTCTCATTCTCTCAAGGTGTTCAACCAAGGGCAGAGGGGTCAGTATCAGGCATGTGAACTGGAAGCCATGTGGGGCTGGAGGGACTGGAGTGGCCAGTCTTCCAAGAGAAGCTGAGAGGAGACCCTCTGCAGCCATGGAGGGATGTGGGGTAACCTAAGCTTGATTTTCCAGGTCCCACTTGCAGCTTCTCATGATCCAGGCTATGTGGTTTACCCTAGAGCCCCCATTCCCACATCCTTCCCTTTAATGCCCCTCTTCTTCCCAAGCTACGATCAATGAATTTCTGCTTCATGCAATCAACGAATCTCAGAGTAAGACAGTGCAAGTCTCCTGGTCCATATAAATGAAGTCCAGGACTTCAGATGAGCTTAGGGACAAAATGCCTCTGTTGCTGGCCCAAATCCTTGAGAAACGGTGGGGCTGGTCATAATGGCAAAAATACTACACTGGAGTCATCTAGACCCTGACACGGGCCAGCAAATAGACCATAAACTACCCCTGCCAGAAGAGAGGGAAGAAATCCATTTCCCCAGTTTCCTTAAGTAGGAAAAGTGTATATTCTGCAAGTTCTATAGATATTTAAGCTCCCATGTGGAAACAAACAAAAGGCAAAGAAAACCAATAAACATAGGTGGTTTGAACTGTCCTTTTAAAAAAACAAGACTCATTTGGATTAAAAAGGAAAAGTCATCCACATGCTGCTTTTTTAAAAAATACATACATATATGCTTTTCTGTGTTTTTTGTTTGTTTGTTTGTTTGTTTGTTTTTGTTTTTTGAGACAAGGTCTGCTTCTATGGCCCAGGCTGGAGTACAGTGGCGCGATATGACTCATGGCAACCTCCGCCTCCCAGGCTCAAGCCATCCTCCTACCTCAAGACTCTTGAGTAGCTGGGACTACAGACACACACAACCATGCCTGGCTAATTTTTGCATTTTTGTAGAGACAGGGTTTTTGCCATGTTACCCAGGCTGTTCTCGAACTCCTGGGCTCAAGCAATCCGCCTCCCTTGGCCTCCTAAAGTACTGGGATTACAGGAATGAGCCAGTGAGCCCGGCCTTAAAACAGATTTTTGTTAGCTATATTTTCTGTTATAAAATCAATATGCAGTTATTGTAAAAATTCCCAGCAATGCAGAAATGAGCAAAGTAGAAAATCAATCATTCTCCTGCGACTGCGACCACATTTTCCGTGCTAACACCTTGGTGTGCAGACATCTCATATCTCTCCCCTGGCATATTTAACCTAAAGGCAGGCACTCTCTTCTTCACTCAGGAGATACTGTTTTGGGCTCATGTCAGCCAAGACCCAGAACTCAAGTCCTCCACCAGCCCCACAAGAGTCCCATGCGCACTAAGCATTTGATAGCTCTTTACTGAGGAGCTGGATGCTGACAGGCGGGTCCCCCACACAGTGCGTTTACTTGAAATACCCCGATCTCCTTTTGATGGAGGTTTGGGTTTTATCTATTCATCAATATCACAAACAATACCATCTGTTACCTTTGCTCCTTTGCACAGTAGAAGAGAATCCTAGAAGCAGAATTGCTGAATCAGAGGGTTTGTGAACTCTTGCCGCATGACCTCTAAAAAAGGACTATTTTATTGGATGTTTGTTTGTTTTGACTTTACCTCTGCTGCCTGCTTAGCCCCCCTCTTGTGGGATCCCATCCCCTGGAGTCCCTGAAGGCGTATTTTGCCCTCAGCCTATAACTTCACTCACTGTTGTCCCGTCCGTTTCTGGAGGTGTAATCTAGGACCTAGGGCTGGCTCCATGGATGTGCGACCTGTGCAGTCACACAGGGCCCAGGTTCGGAAGCAGCCCACACTTGGTTCAGAGCTCTGGTGTCACCATCTCAAAATTCTTAAGAATGTTTGAATGAGGGACCCATGTTCTTTCTGCCCATGGCCTGTCCTGCCAGGATTTTACCATAGACCCCGGCTTGTGGCTTCCTCCCAGGCAGCCTGCCCACACAGAGCTCAACTCCGAGTCCTAAACAGTTCCAACCTGAAACAGACTCAAAATGTGGTAAAGCAAAGAAACCTCCAGTCGGCCACAGCCTGAAGGAAGGGACATGGCGCAACCTCCTGGCAACAGCTCCGGCATTTGCACAGAGCAGAAGCTTCACTGGAGACCAAGTCCCAGTTAATTATAAAATTGGCTGTTCCGCTCTATTTATGCTTTTTGAGAAAACTACTAGTCAGTGCCTCCTGCGAATCTGTTTGGCACCCCATGCTGGGGGCACAGCTCCGTTTCCTTGGTTGCTTTGCGATTCACTTTGAAATTACCGACATCTGTGTGTTTTCGTGACAATTTGAAAACTGCAGCGACTAAACCCAAGCAAAATTGTCAACACTGTCACCATTTGATAGCTAAGCAGTGAGGGGGCAGCAATTATTTCTTTGGAAGAACATTCTGAGGAGGTCAGAGAGGGGCACAGGAAAGAACAGAAACAAAATGAAACACCCACAGTGCTAAAGGTATCATTGTTCCAACATTGCATTTTGCAGCATGGCGGTGAGTACCCCTCTTCTAGGAAGAGAACGATAGGAAGAGAACACATCCACAAAAGGTGTTCAGAGCCTCACAAATACAGCTGATGCTTTGTTTTGTTTCCAGCGCTTCGTTGAGGTATAGCGCATGCAGAAAAGTACGCAGGTCCTAAATATACAGCGCGGCCTCCAGTTGTAATTTGGTTTTTTAAACCTTTACCGAGTACTTACTACACACCCAGAGGCAAACATGTTCAAGCATCAGTTTATTTCTTTTTTTTTGAAAAAGGTCTTGCTCTGTCTCAAGTGCAATGGCATGATCATAGCTCACTGCTGCCTCAAAGTCTTGGGCTCAAGCAATGCTCCCACCTCAGCCCCCCAAGTAGCTAGAATTATAGGCACATGCCACCATGCCTAGTTAATTTTTGATTTTCGGTAGAGACGAGGTCTTGCTATGCTGCTCAGGCTGCCCTCAAATGCCTTGACTCCAGTGATCCTCCCAAAGTGCTGGGAGTCCACATGTAAGCCATCAATCCTGGCCAAGCCTCAGTTTAATACATCAGTCCTGGCCGGGCGCGGTGGCTCAAGCCTGTAATCCCAGCACTTTGGGAGGCCGAGACTGGCGGATCATGAGGTCAGGAGATAGAGACCATCCTGGCTAATACGGTGAAACCCCGTCTCTACTAAAAAATACAAAAAACTAGCCGGGCGAAGTGGCGGGTGCCTGTAGTCCCAGCTACTCGGGAGGCTGAGGCAGGAGAATGGCGTGAACCCGAGAGGAGGAGCTTGCAGTGAGCTGAGATCCGGCCACTGCACTCCAGCCTGGGTGACAGAGCAAGACTCCGTCTCAAAAAAAAAAAAAAAAAAAAATACATCAGTCCCATGTGGGGGTGCTATTGTCTCCAAATTACCAACAAGGAAATAGACACAACAGGATTGGGGGACTCACCCAGACTTATCCCATTGGCAAGTGGCAAAACTCGGATTTGAACCCAGGTTGCAAGGCCCAGTGCCAGGGCACTTCACTGCCATACTAGATGATTTAGGGAGGCCCCAGGTGTAAATGAAGTAATCTGAATGCATTTTTTCTTCCCCACTCTAGACACTGTGCCCCTCTCAGAGTTCCCCGTCTCATCAAATGGTTCCATCAAGCACTCTGAGAGCCACTCCTCACACCCTTTTTGGTGTCTCCACATTCCATGAACCCCTAATGAATTTTACCTTTCATACAACTCTTCTATCCACTAACTTCTGAACCACCACTCTGGCCCAAGCCACCATCACTTCTCGCCTGAACCACAGCCTCATCGCAGTCTTCCTATGTTTCTTCTATATATCCTTCTCTGGTTCAGAAAGATCTTCCAAGCTCCCAGAACTGGCCTTTCACTGCATCTAGGAATCCTCATGGTATCCCAGGACACTGAGGATAAAATCCAAATGCCTTACAAAGGCATTGGGCTGACCTGCCTATGCTTCTAGCCTCGTCTCACATACCTCCTTCTTCCCTCTGCCTGGAATGTCCCTCCCTTGTCTGCTAACTACCCTTCAGATCTCAGACTCAAAGTCACTTCCTCAAACACAACTTTTCTCATCCCTAACCTGGATTAAGTCTCTGCTCTTTGCTTTTCTATAACACATTCATTTCTATTGGAACTATTTCTTTCTTGGCTTCTCTATTCCCTGCTGTCTTCCCAGTGCCTAGAACACTGCCTGGAATATCGTAGTTGTAGCGGATACCATGTATGGCCCAACATTCTCTCACAGTTCTCCCATGGGGAGGTGGGGCCTGTGTCTCCTCCCCTTGAATCTGTCAGGCTGCGACAGCTTCAGCTAAGAGAACACAGCAGAGGTCAAGTGATGAGACTTCTCCGTCTGGTCATAGTGACCAAGCTGATCCCACCTGCCTCTCTCACTCTCTGCTTGCTCCTTGGAATGGGTTGCTACATTGAGAAGCTCAGGCCAAGTGCCAGGTCACATGCAGGTGCCCCAGTCGACAGCCTGAGCCGAACCTCACCCTTGAATTGTTTTAGTGTAGGTGTCAGGCACATGAGTAGAGAAACTTCCAGACAGATGACTCCAGTCCCCAGCAAGAAGTCACCCCCAGCCGTTCAGTCTTCCCAGGTGACACCCCAGACATCACGGAGCAGAGGGCAGGTACCCTTGCCCGCTCTGTCCCAATTCCTTACCCATCGAATCCCTGAGCAGAATAAAATGATGGTCGTTAGATGCCACAAAGCAATAGATAAACTGATGTGTAAATTTAGAAGTCAAGAACTTTGGGCTGGGCGCGGTGGTTCACGCCTGTAATCCCAGCACTTTGGGAGGCTGAGACGGGTGAATCACGAGGTCAGGAGTTCAAGACCAGCCTGGTCAACATGGTGAAACCCCATCTCTACTAAAAAATACAAAAAATTAGTGGGCGTGGTAGCGGGTGCCTGGAATCCCAGCTACTCAGGAGGCTGAGGCAGGAGAATTGCTTGAACCTGGGAGGCAGAGATTGCAGTGAACCGAGATCGCACCACTGCACTCCAGCTCAGGTGACAGTGTGAGACTCCGTCTCAGAAAAAAAAAAAAAAAAGTCAAGAAATTTGGCTCTAGTGTCAAATGGGTCTGAATTTGAATCCTAGATTTGTTGTTTATTAGCAATGTCACCTTGGGGAGTCCCCAAACCTGGCTGGGCCTTAGCTTCCTCATTTTAATATGAAGCTAACAGACTACCTTGGGCAGTGTAGTGTAAGAGCCGATTCACTCATTCAGCTAATGTTTATTGAGCCCTTACTGCGGCCAGTTACTAGGAAGCGAATATATATAAGGTGCTTAGAACAGGAAGTCCTCAGTCAATGTAGTTTGATCAATATACGTTGCTTCTGGGCTCTTCCTATCTGAGATTCAGACAGGGCAAGTGATTCACCCAAGACTGCCCAGCCAGTGAGTGGCCTCTAGTTCCTGTCCTGCAGAGTGGTCAAGGGCTTACAAGCGCAGACCATGGAAGAAATATATTCCCGCAGAGAGTCAGAGGGCCGGAGCCCTCACAGTGGCTTGGAGCCTTCCTGAATGCAAAGCCCTTCTCTCCACACACACGAACTTTCCCCCCAGGTGGCCTGGAAGATGAGGCAGGGCCTAGAAGTCCTCGGCTCCCATCCAAGCTCCCCTGCTCATGCTCTGTGCAGCTGTGGGCATGTCCCTTTTCCTCTATGGACCTCAGCTTCCAAGTCTGTAAAATGGGAAGGCAGGGGTAGAGAAGGGGGCTTTGCAAGGTGATCTTAGCGAGATCCTTGCCCCTGAGGTCACAGCAGGCAGTGAGAATAATATGACAGTGGAGCAAAGGCCTTTCCCAAAGGGCAGGGCTGCAGAAACCCATGCAAGGCTGAGAGCCACAGAAGCGAGAGCTTGCTCAGCGAAGCCGAGAGCCGGCATGACCGAGGGAGCAAGAATGCGGGCCATCGGGATGAGCCGGTGGAGGTGGGGCCGAGCCTCCCCTCCAGCAGCCAAACCAGGTCAGCTCAGCCTGGACCTGCTGGGGCAGGGAGCATGGCCTGGCTTCAGCAACCCAGCCGAGGGCTTCCCCCGAAAGTGGTGAATAGGGCTTTGGGGGCAGCCTTCAATTCCACTGAGAGAGCCTGCCCTTGACCTCGCCACCCTGACTCTGATGAAATGCTGACAGCAGAGGGTGTGGCATTCCAGAGTTCAACAGGCTGAGTTCTGTCCCGACCTGACACCGAGGAATCTTGGGCGAGATGTTTCACTTGTCTTAGCCTCAGTTTCCTCTGCAAAGTGGGGGCCAGTCAGAGCTATCCTCACTGCGAGCATCACAGGAAATGTAAATGAGACGTCTGACAAAATATCTGGCCTATACTAGGTGCACAAGAAATGGGAATTGTTGTAATAATAATAGGTACTATTATCATTATTGGCAGCATCACCATTATCCTCATCATAAGTATTATAGGTTACAGTGAGTGAAGGAAAAGGCTTTAGTCACAAGCTCAGGTTCTGTGGCCATAGGGACAAGTGACTCCAACACATGCCCTGGAGTGAGCTGGCATTGACTATTCTAATCAACAGGCATTAACAGTGACCTGCTGCAAGGTACTACTCTGAACACTGCATTAAAGTTCCTCAGGCCAGGCATGGTAGCTCACACCTGTAATCCCAGTGCTTTGGGAGGCCAAAGCGGGTGGATCATGAGGTCAGGAGTTTGAGACCAGCCTGGCCAACATGGTGAAACATGTTGTATAATATACAAATAATTAGCTGGGCGTGGTGGCAGGCACCTGTAATTCTGGCTACTCAGAAGGCTGAGGCAGGAGAATCGCTTGAACCCAGGAGGTGAAGGTTGCAGTGAGCCAAGACTGTACCACTGCACTCCAGCCTGGGTAACAGCACGAGACTCCACCTCAAAATAAATAAATAAATAAATACATACATACATACATACAAACTTCCTCAAGCTCAGTACTAACAGCATGTCAGCAGGATGATTATTTGCTGTGAAGGAGGGCTGTCCTGTGTATTGTAGTAAGTTTAGCAGCATCCCTGACCTCTACCCACTAGATGCCAAAGCATCTCTCTCAGTTTTAACAATGACATATGTCTCCAGACCTTGCCAAATGTTCCCTGGGGAACACCATCATTCTGGCTGAGAAACACTGCTTAGCATGGATTAACTCATTTACTCTTCACAACTTATTATTATCCCATTTTACAGATGGGAAAACAGAGGCACAGTGATTAAGTGCCTTCTGTAAGGTTACCTGACTAGTAAACGGCAGAACTGGATTTGACCCCAGGAAGTCTGGCTCTGTAGTCCACGTTCTCAACCACTGTTTAATAAGCTGCTTGTACAACAGTCTTTCCTCAATTGTGAATGTTTTCTTTTCTTTCATTGGCCGGATGCAGCCTGTGGTTGGTGAGGGAATACCACTAGCCCAGATGTAGCCCCAGTTCTGCCTCTGATCAGCTGGGTTCTTATCTATCACCTGAGCCACAAAGTTGCTGGACTCTTTTGAACACGTCCTTTGTGCCATAATTATTTTTGGGTAATGATATGTTGTGGAGCGATGAATTTAGATTGTCCCCAGTGGGGCGGGCTGGAGGAGCAACAGATAGCCACTGTTGGGCAGTGCCAAGCTTTACTTTGCTGAGCAGGGAATCTGAGGGAAGGTGACAAGTTGGGGGTGAAGGGAAAGGAGGGAGAGAGGTGCGTGAGAGAGCTAGCCGCCATCAGGGAGTGGCTGTGTGGGATGCCTTGTGCCTTTGGCTCTGGGCAAACCCAGGCATGCAATGTGCCTAGGTGGTGGGGTGGCCCTCTCACACTTCTATCAACACCATGAGAAGAGCCGTCCCTGGACAACTGCTGCCTGGGTCCCAGAATGAACACATGTGGCGCAGACCACAGCCCAGTAAGCAGGGAGGAGTAAGTTCAACTGGACCCATGGCTAGAAATGGAGCTGCCCAGCAGAGCCTAGGGTAGAGCAGCTAATCCCCAGCCACCTTCAGACACAGCGGTGGGAGTATATGATCATCGCCTCGGGAAATGATCCCCGCTGGGTTTGGGGATCATTTGTCACACAGTGATAGCTGACAGGGACAGCACACTATTGCACAACCCCAGCAGCTCTGCGGTGAGCCCACTCTGCCACTCAAACACATTCCCGGGTACCAGGTACACATGCCAGTGGCTGTGTGCACGCTCCATGTTCCACCCTATCTCCAACCCCCAGATAAAGTGACTCACCCGGTTCTGAGTCAGGAATCAATGAAGGATAGGAATTGGGCCTCTTAGAGCAGAAATTGAAAGGCAATCTTGGGGAAAACGGTGGCCACACGCCTCCTCCGGGATGCTGAGGGGCCGGAGGAGACCGTGAGGCCCGAGCCGGCTGCTCACGCTGCCATGGACATGGCCGAGGTCGAGTTCCTGGCCGAGAAGGACCTGGTTACCATTATCCCCAACTTCAATCTGGACAAGATCTACCTCACTGGGGTGGGTACCTGGGGCCTTTTAACCGTGGTTTACCAGTGGAAGTGCCCCCGTGGCTGGCAATTAACCTGAAGCAAAGACACAAATGTTGACTGCTCCCTCCGGAGTGGATGGACGTAGGAAAGTTGGAGAAGATGAGGAATCATGAACGAAAGGAAGAAACTTTCACCCCAATGCCCGGCCCTTACTACATGGAACTTACCAAGCTCCTGTTAAATCATGCTTCAGACAACATCCCAAAGGCAGATGAAATCTGGACCCTGGTCAAGGACATGTGGGACACTCGTATAGCCAAACTCCGAGTGTCTGCTGACAGCTTTGTGAGACAACAGGAGGCACATGCCAAGCTGGATCACTTGACCTTGATGGAGATCAACACCAGCAGGACTGTCCTCACACAAGCGCTCAGCCACATGTACAAACTCCGCACAAACCTCCAGCCTTCGGAGAGTACTCAGTCTCAGGACTTCTAGAGAAAGGCCTGGTACAGGCCGCTTGCTGGGGGATGTGAGTGCTCAGGACAGGGTGAGGTACTCATGGTTCTGGAGCTCTAGAAGCACTTTCTAATGCATGAAAAACGTGTGATGGTGCAAGGAATGGATTCGTGACGTTGGAGAAGCAACAAGTTTGTGATTAGTCCTTAAAACTTAGCTCCCTGGGATGTTCTTCAATTCCACATCTGTTTCTAGAAATCGGCCTTCTCCGCCCCACCTCCGCACTTTTGAGAAAGAAAAAAGCTTTAGGCAAATAAGTTATCGCCCCTAGCAGAGCCACTTGGGTCTCCTGCATGGAAACCGTCACACTTGGGTAAGTGTTCAGTGACTGGTAGGTGTAGAAAGAGCAGGAGTGGCCATGTGGCCAATGGCTTTTTCCCCCCACTTCTTGATCCTGATTTCTTGGGCTAAATTTAGACTCTCCCACAGAGGTGGGTCACAGAGAAGGATGGTAGATGGTGCAGCTAATGATGCTGACCAGTGCTTATCCTCTAAACCCCAATCCACAATAAAAATAATGGACCCAACTTGAAAGAAAGAAAGAAAGAAAGAAAGAAAGAAAGAAAGAAAGAAAGAAAGAAAGAAAGAAAGAAAGAAAGAAAGAAGAAAGAAAGAAAGAAAGAAAGAAAGAAAGAAAGAAAGAAAGAAAGAAAGAAAGAAAGAAAGAAAGAGAAAGAAAGAAAGAAAGAAAGAAAGGCAGGCAGGCAATCTCAGGGCACAGCCATGGGCATATGGGTGTGCCAGGGAATTGTGGGTGCACAGTCACTCATGAATGTGTATATAGCCATGTGTGCCTATGAAGAGGGTCTCTCCTCTGTTGCCTCAGGACTTGCCAGGAGGTTTCAATTCTTCATGCCCACCTATATAGCTCACATAACTTAGTACATGATGACGACTTAAATGGTGACCCTCTGAATGTAACACTCTTATGCAGTGCACAACCTGAACATCAGGACACAGCAACACTCACATCTACGAAGCAATCCCTGTGGGGACAGGGTTAGGATGGGTGGGAATGAGATGTTATAAAAGGCAAATCTTATCTTTACATTTTTAAGTATCATCTTAACTGAGCTCCTAAAATCCCTCTGTGACTACAACTTTCCCATTAAGACGCAGAAGACTGGCTCATTCTGGACAGTGTGACCTTTCTTTGAATTATTAAATAATGCTTGCCACATCTCTTTCACATAACAATTCGGCTAGATCTGATCTGTGGGTTATGAAAGTCACAAGCTTGGCTAGTTTGTGTTATAGACAACAAGAATAAAACATTCTGAAATGTAATTAATGTAATTTAGCTTCCTGAATCACACAGGAGGCTGGGCTGGGAGATAGGGAAGGCACAGCTATGGGTGCCCCCTTCAGCTGTTCAAGTTGGGCACAAATCAGAAGAACAGAGGACCCATGCTGGGCCCAAGAAGCTGCATCCTAGGTGTGGAGACCAGGCCCAGAAACCTTCTCCAGGGCAGGATGCTTCTCCACCCTGCCCATGGGCTGGAATCTCCCAGGGAGCTTGCCCCAGCCAGACCAATGACACCCAAACTGCTGGGAATGGGACCTGGGCACCAGTATTGTTGATTCCATTGCACAACCAGGGTTGGGAAGTCAGGAGTATCATTATGTTGCTGGGGTTCAGAGAATTGCATAGGTTTCAAGAGTTGGGTGGGAACTGACGGATTGCATCAAAATTCTCACATAGCACTTCTGGGAGGGGCAGCCTGCATTTTTGAGATGGCTGGGGGAGATTAAGATACTGCCCATGACCTCTGAGATGACAAATATTTGCAACTGAAGATCATGATCTACCAATCTCCATCTGAGATAGCAAACCGCATCCCCTCACCACGTCCCCAACACGCACCCTGGATTTTCACACCTTTTAAATAGCTTGCCATCATTTGAAAATGAGGAGGTCTCACATTTTTAAGTCCTCTAGTTCCATTTTCTCCTGGGAAAAAATAATCAGTGGAGATGATAATCCTGGGTCTCTGTCTCTAAGTGACAATTGGCTGAAGCCAAGTGGTGGCTGCCTCTTAAAACGGGCTTCCAGCCAGCAGCATAGCCCTGTGGTGCTTGCCAGAGAAGCTTTGAAAGTCGTTAAGTTGTGTAGGCTTGCCCTGATCCTTCCTTCGAACAAGGTTATAGACACTTGTGTGTCCCTTCCTGAGTCACTTAGATTGTCATCTTGATTTGTCCAATATTATAGCCACTTGCCACCTGAGCGCTTGAAATATGGTATTTAGTATGAATGAGGAGCTGAATTTTTAACTCCTTCCTTCCTTCCTTCCTTCCTTCCTTCCTCCTTTCCTTTCCTTTCCTTTCCTTTCCTTTCCTTTCCTTTCCTTTCCTTTTCCTTTCTTTTCTTGCATTTTGAGACAGAATCTCACTCTTTTTCCCAGGTTGGAGTACAGTGGTGCAATCTCAGCTCACTGAAACCTCTGCCTCTTGGGTTTAAGTGATTCTCCTGCCTCAGGCTCCTGGCTGGGATTACAGGCACCTTCCACCACGCCCAGCTAATTTTTGTATTTTTAGTACAGACAGGGTTTCTCCATGTTGGCCAGGCTGGTATCAAACCCCCAACCTCAGGTGATCTGCCCTCCTCGGCCTCCCAAAGTGCTGGGATTACAGGTGTGAGCCACCGTGCCCAGCCAACTTTATTTAATTTTAACTAATTTAAATTTAAAACTAGATACTTGTTTCATTTACTGGAAAAGGCCTAAATATGTTTAGAACAACTTGGGTACACAAATCTACTTTTCCAACTGTATATTTTATGAACTCTAAATATACATTAAGGAGTTCTGATGAAAATTTAGCATCCTATCGGAGATTGCTGGAAACGAAAAATACACACTGGATTTTGAAGACTTCATATTTGAAAATGTAAAATATCTCATTGTTTTCTATTGATTACATGTGAACATATTCTGGACATATTGGGTGAAATAAAATGTTGTTTTTATTAAAATAACATTAAGTATTAATGTCATTAATTTGATCATATTAAAAGTTTTAGACCAGGCACAGTGGCTCATGCCTGTAATCCCAGCATTTTGGGAGGCCGAGGCAGGAGGATCATCTGAGCCCGGGAGTTGGAAATCAGCCTGGGCGACACAGCAAGACCCTATCCCTAGAAAAAAATTACAAAAATTAGCTGGGTGTGGTGGTGCATAACTGGAGTCCCAGCCGTTCAGGAGCATAGGCAGGAGGATTGTTTGAGCCTGGGAGTTTGAGTTTGCAATGAGCTATGATTATGTGACTGCACTCCAGTTTAGGTAAAAGGGTGAGACCCTGTCTCTAAAAACAAACAAACAAACAAACAAACAAAAGTTTTAAATAGGCTTAACGCCCTCTGTAAACCAAAAATAAAATCCTAAGCCGCCCAGCCAATTGAACAGACCCACTCTCTTGGCCAAGGGAATCCCAGGGAAACCTGCAAAACTGAATTCGTGGCCATGATGGGCCATGATGGGAGACTGGACACTCCTCATCATATGCTCCTCCCTTTTGTAGTTTAGGCACAGCATCTGACCAGCATTAATGTTAAAATAGATATCACAATTGCCAGGCATGGTGGCTCACACTTGTAGTCCCAGCACTTTGGGAGGCTGAGGCAGGTGGATCACTTGAGACCAGGAGTTCAAGACTAGCCTGGCCAACATGGTGAAACCCCATCCCTACTAAAAATACAAAAATTAGCCAGGCATAGTGGTGGGTGCCTGTAATCCCAGCTCCTTGGGAGGCTGAGGCAGGACAATCGCTTGAACCCCGGAAGTGGAGGTTGCAGTGAGCTGAGATTTCGCCACTGCACTCCAGCCTGGGTGACAGAGTGAGACTCTGTTAAAAAAAGAAAAAAAAAAAAAGACATCACAAGACTGACAAAATGGACTTTTTGTGACCATAACATAACCAATTATAAACAGGATCTATGGCCGTGCCAGACGAAGGTGAACTTACACACCCCTACGAGCAACTCTGACCCGGTATAGTGGTTAACAGACTTCCTTCTCTTAAACATTCCTTTCTGCTGACTCCAAATTTTTAGACAAAGCTTTACGCCTCTAACCAATTGCAAATTAAAGAATCTCTGAATCCACGTATAACCTGTAAGTCCCGGCTTCAAGATATGCCGCCTTTTCCGGCCAAACCACTTATACAGCTTCCATGCTTTGAGTTGCGCCTTTGCCTATAACTCCTGTCTCCCCTAAAATGCGTAAAACCAAACTGTAATCTGACTACCATGGAGACACCTTCTCAGGACCTCTTGAGACTATGTAAGGGTCTCTTACACTGGCTCAGAATAAACCTTAAAATATATTACAGAGCTTGGTTTTCCTATTCACAGCTCGGTTCCACAATCCTCACCATGCCCTGAGATGTTACACTCTGCCACGTGACGCCCTGAGGGTCCCACTTAATCCTTGAAGGCATCAGAGTTTACAACTCCTGGTCTATAACATCTTCCTAGCTGGTTTGGGGTAGGGGGGTGGCGCAGTGGGGGGAGTTTTTAAAAATCTTATGAAAGTTGTGGATCCTCTCTCCGGAAAATTGCACACACACAGAGATGTGTAACATTTAGAAAATAATTTTAGTGGTTCTCAGATCTTTGAAGGTCCATCCTTGAGCCCCAGATTAAGAACATCCGGTCTTTAAAGCCTTCAGAAAAGACCAGCAGGAAGAACATCAGGCAGGTTGCCGTGGTTTCACCTCCTCTTAGGCTGGCCTAGGGCTGAGGCATGGCCTTATTATCCTTGTCTTTGCTGCAGGCACCTTCACAGGGAGGGCCTCATCACTCACTCTTCCATTGTGCGCTCAAGGGCTTAAGAGCCAGATTGTCATCCCACCTTCAGGTCTCCTGGCCCTGGGGTTGCAGCCAGGCTCAGGGCTTGAAAGCAAACTCCAATCCCATCTCTCCTCTGCCCCGCTCTCTGCTCCAGCCAGTGTGAGCTACGTATACCCCTCAGAGGCACCAGGCTTCCTCTTCTCCTGACGTTTTGCCCAGCTACTGCCAGGAACACTCTTCTCCTTCCCATCCTTGGCCTGCTCAGTGCCTACTTTGGGACTGAGCTGAGGCATCACCTCCTCCAGGAAGACTTCCTGCAGCCCTCCTACAGGTGTTGGGCTCACTGATGTCCTGGCACTTACCACCCTCCATAGTCATTGCCTTTTGTTTTCTCCTTTATACTGGGACCTCTGATATCAGAGACATTCTATTTACTATTATATAAGCCCAGCTCCCAAAACAGAGCAGATATTGATAAATATTTGAAGGATTAATACATTTAACTCAGTGGTTCTCAAAGTGGGGGCTCCAGACCTTCCGTATCAGCATCACTTGGGAGCCTGTTAGGAATGCACATTTTCAGCCCTCACCCCAGAACTACAGAATTAGAAACTCTGGGGGTGGGGTGCAGCAATCTGGGTTTGCACAAGCCCTCCAGGTGACTCCAAGGCACTGATCTAAGCCCCAGGTTGGAGGGAGGCAGGATGACTCCTGAGGGTGGAGGCAGGTGACTAAAGTTTGGAAAAGCAATGTGGAAGAGTGGCTGCGGGTAGGCAGAATAACCCCCCGCTCCCCACTACTCCCTGGAATCTGTAAATGAGTGTGTTACATGGCCGAGGTGGGATGAAGTTGCAGATGGAATTATAGTTGCTAATCAGCTGATTTTGGGGAGATTATTCTGGGTTGCCTAAGTGGGCCCAGTGAAACCACTAAGGCCCTTAAATGGGGAAGAGGGAGGCAGAAGAGTGAAAACCAGAGAGATGGTAGCATGAGAAGGACTCAGCCCGCCACTCTTGGCTTTGCCGATGCAGGTGGACCACAACTTAAGGAAGGCAGGTGGCTTCTTGAAGCTAGAAAATTGATTGTCCCCGAGAGCCTCCAGAAAGGATCACAGTCCTGCTGACACCTTGATTTTTAGACCAGTAAGACCCATTTTGGACTTCTGACCTCCAGAACTCTAAGACAATACATTTGTATTGTTTCAGTCACTAAATTTGTGGCCCTTTGTTACCGCCCCAACAGAAAACATTGACTGCAGTGGCTAAGGACCAAGGCCCTGGAGTCACACTGTCTGGGCCTAGGTCTGTCCTCTCGATGTGTGGCCTATAAAATCAGGGTAATGGTGGGATAATATACAGAAGGCAGTGAGGATGAAATAAAGTAACGCCTGTAAAACATTCAGCCCATAGTAAGTACTCCGAAAACATGAAAACACAAGGCTGTATTCGGACCAATGAGCAGCCGACAGTCCTCTTCAGATGGGGCGAACAGCCCCAGGGAACAGAGCAGTAACTAGAGAACTAAAGGGGGAGTGGGCTGAGAAGAGGCTTCCTGGAGGAGGTGGTGTTGAAACTCCGTTTTAAAGGAACAGTCAGTGAATGTCAGGGAGGAAATGAGATATGCAAATCCCCCAGGAATGGGGGCAGGTCTTTTATGCTGGGAAGTGCAAAGGAATTTCCCTGGGTGGATAGAAGTCTGTATTAGGGTTTAATGAGAACAAAATCGGTAAGAAATAAATGGTAGTGGGGAACAACTCTCCAAGCAAATTAAAATCCAGAAGCCGTAACAGAAGAAAGCTGAGCTGATTACATCAAGACTTAAAACTTTTGTATGACAAAAGACACTATAAAAAATGTCATAAGACCTTTTTCCTCAACTGAGAGGAAATATCTGCAAGAAATGATAAAGTGTTACTATCCAGTTTATATAAAGAGTTCCTGGAAAGCAACAGGAAAAAAAAAATACCCAAAAAATCTACTGGGAAAGTCGGCAGCAGATAGAAATCAACAAGTCACAGGAGATAAAATGCAAACGCCCTGTGCAGAAAAGATGTGGAGCCTCGCAAGTAATCAGGGAAATGCAAATTAAAACAAGGATGAACTCTATCTATCAGATTGGCAAACACAGAAAAGATTGCCAACACCCGGGGCTGGCAAGTGTTGAGAAAAGACATTCTCACACTTGGATGAGCATCTGCTGGTCAATTTGGGTAGAGTCGGTGATGCCTGACAGGAGGGAAGGTGAAGAAGTGGCCTCCACATTGCAGGCAGGGTGAGGACCCCAGGCTTGTGAAGGGCTGCAGCCTAACCGCTTGGTGTAATTAACACCTTCACCTTTGCTTCATTGTGAGTAAAGAGGGAAAATAGGAAGCTCCATCCGAAGGGACCTGCCCTTAGCTGGTTTGTAAGCAGGATCCGGGGAGGTGCCTCCTGCTGGAGAGCCCTGGAGGAGAGCGGTTTACAAGGACTTTTTCCTGCAAAGCTGGTCAGAAGCCCCCAGCGGCAGCGTGGTCCCTGGAGTTGTGGTTCTGGGGTGGTTGTTCCAGATTTCGAACCAGGAGGATGTGTGAGTGTGAACAGCAGCCACTATCTGAATGGCACTGATTCTACAAATGAAGGATCAGGCCCAGAGAAATGAGGGAACTTTCCCAAGGATGAGTGGAGGATTTAGGACTCAAATGCAAATCTTTCTGCCACGCCAAGGAGTCAGTAGTCCTGAATGTACTTGTCCCATGAAAACAAGCCTGTGCTATTTGGAGTCACCTCCAAGAACTTGCCCTTTGACCACTGATATCTGACACAAAGTGTTCAATTTCTACGTGGTGTGTGCTGTACTAAGCCTTCACACGCATTAATGTCATTTTATCCCCACAACAAGTCTATGAAGCAGGTACTGCTGTTCACAACCATTTTACAGAAAAGGAACCGAGGCTCAGAAAGGTTAAGTAACTTACCCAGAGGTCCACAGCTGATAAGTGGTGAAGCTGGGCTTTGAGATTCAGGCTGTCCTTCTACCCCTGACACATTTAAGCCACGTGTAGGTGATTTATTCAGTGATTGGGCTCACATACAAGGGGGTGTGTCTGGAGAGATCAGTTGACATTGAGCCCAGTGGCAGAGACTTGAGCTACACATGCGGAAAATATGAGTGAAGGGGAACCTTGTAAAGGTGATTGCTTCTACAAGCCATCTGTGTGCAATCAGCCAAGTCCTTTAACCCATTATTGATTAAGGAAATCTGGCTGGTGCACCTGACTCAAAATGGGTCTTTCTGCCTCTCTGATCTGCCTTTGAACTCTGCCAGACACTGAGCATGTGAAAAGATGCTCAACCTCACTAATAATAATAAAAAGGGCAAATTAAAACAAGAGACAGGTTTCTCCCAATCCAATCAGCCAAGACTACAAAGAACAATAATGTCTGGCCAAGAATGTCATGTACGTTAGGAAACAAGCTCACACCCACTTGGTGAGTCTACTTGGGTACAACCTTCCTGGAAAACCACCCAGAATATGTTTCAGCATTTTAAATGTATACACCTTTGGAATCAATCATTCCTATTCTGAAAATGTATCATAAGGATAAGTACACAAAGACGTATGTCCAAGAACATTGCAGTATAGTTTATAACAGCAACCAAAAGAGAAAAAGAAGCAAACTAAAATTCCATCAACAGGAGGCTAGTTAACAAAAGTACTGTCCAGTCATAAAATGAAACATCGCACAGTCTTTAAAGAGGATAATGTAAGGGCAGGTATGGTGGCACAGGCCTGTAGTCCCACCTACTTGGGAGGCAGAGGCAGGAGGATTGCTTGAGTCCAGGAGTTTGAGACCAGCCTGAGCAACATAGGGAGACCCTGTCTCTACAAAAATTAAAAAAATAGCTAGGCGTGGTGGGGCATGCCTGTGGTCCCAGGATTACTTGAGCCTGGGAGGTTGAGGCTGCAGTGATTCTACCACTGCATTCCAGCCTCAGCCTGGTCAGCAGAGCGAGACTCTGTCTCCAAAAGAAAAAAAAAAAAAGAATAATGTTGATTTCTATGTCTTTCCAGGAAAAGATATTATAAAGATAGAAATGTCATTTATAAAATAGTATACATAATATAAACCAATTCACGTAAGTACAATTATGTAAATGGATTGGATCATAGATACATTTTGCATATACATGTATGTAAATATTTATGAAGCACAAAATTCTATAGGATGTACACAACTTCTCACAATTGCTGTTCTTGTGGGTTGGAGGTGGGAGGGGCAGGTGGATTTCACTTGCTACTTTTTTTGCATTTTTATACCAATCATGAATTAACAGAAAATATATTTCTAGAGGGAGCAAGGATAAGAGGAATCCCAAGAGAGTCACCTCACTCCAACTTGGTCTTTGAGGCACCTCCCAAGGTCAATATTGCATGGTTTTAAGATTAAGCCCACATAGACAGTGAATTCTGTGTCACCCTCACATTAGGGAACGTTCTGTTTGATGGCAACACGGACTCTATTCATCCCTGCTCAGGCCTTTCTGGTCAGCATTTAGTGTATTATGTGGTAGTGACCAATGTTATGTCTTCCTCCTGGACCAGGCTGTGGACATCTTAAGGGCAGAGAGAGCATCTTATTCATGCCCACACCCTCATGTCCATCACGGGACTTCATGTAGAGGCAGTGAGCATTTCATTCATCAGGCAAATATTTCATGAGCACCTACACCTGTGCCAGTGCTGGGGAGCTGTGGGTAAACAGATCAGACAGGGGCTTACATCCTGAAGGTTGCAGTGCTGCTGGAATTTGTTGAATAACTAAATGACTCACAAGCAAGTGACCGGCGAGATGAACAGACTCAAAGGATTGGGGGAGCTGACCTAGTGACCCTGTGAGCCAATACACAAGAACGTTGGCCTGGAGCAAACAGACCAACCCCGTTCCAGGGTAGTGGTTTTCGCTTTTTTTTTTTTTTTCCTTGGCAGTGGAATCTTTTCTCAATAAACAAAATAGGTAACAGTATATTATTATAAGCTGATTTTATAAGTTTAATTCAAAGTATTTACTGATCATACAATCAAGATAATTTTGGTTGACAAAAAACATTTGGGACACCTGAGTGGAGGTAGTATTTTTACTAGATGTTTAATACTTGGAAGATATAATAAAGATTAAATTCAAATAAAATGTTTGCAGAACCCTGGTTTAAAAACCACTGTTCTGGGCCAGGCGTGGTGGCTCACGCTTGTAATCCCAGCACTTTGGGAGGCCACGGCGGGCAGATCACGAGGTCAGGAGTTCAAGACCAGTCTGACAAACATGGTGAAATCCCGTCTCTACTGAAAATGCAAAAATTAGCCGGGCGTGGTGGTGCACGCCTGTAATCCCAGCTACTCAAGAGGCTGAGGCAGAAGAATCACTTGAACCCGGGAGGCAGAGGTTGCAGTGAGCCGAGATCGTGCCACTACACTCCAACCTGGGCAACAGAGTGAGACTGCGTCCAAAAAAAACAACAACCAAAAAAAACAACAAAAAGAACCCACCACTGTTCTGGAAATAAACATGTTGCTTTTTTTGTTTTGTTTTCAATAATAAAGAGAACAAATGGTTCAAATTTTAAACTCTCTTAAGTATTATTCATTTGTTCATTCAACCTGTAGCTATTAAGCACATTCAGTGGGTCAGGAGTTCTTATAGTGAATTCAATATTAATAGCCTCAAAGATCACAAGGAACCAGGAGATTAAGGGAAGGTGCTGTTGGAGTCAGGGGAACAGCCATAATAGATAGGTAGGTAGATAGGTAGATGGATGGATGGATGCATGGACGACGGATAGTTGGATAGATGATGTGATCAGCTGAATAACAGCTCCCCAAGATGTCCACATCCTAATCCTCAGAATTTGTGAATATATGTTATCAGGCAAAGGGACTCTGCAGATGTGATTAAGCTAAGGATCTTGAGATGGGGGGATGATCCTGGATTAGCCAGTGGGCCCAATGTCATCACAAGGATCCTTATCAATGAAAGAGGGAGGCAGGAGCGTCAGAGAAGGAGACATGGTGATGACGGTGGAGGTCAGAGTCAGAGAGAGACGTGAACGTGTTACAGAGCTGCCTTTGAAGACGGAACAGGACCATCAGCCAAGGAATGTGGGCAGCGGCAGAAGCTGGAAAAGGCAAGGAAACAGATTCCTAGCGCCTCCAGACAGAACGCACCCCTACAGACCACTGATTTGGGGATTTCCAGCACTCAGAACTGTCTGATAACACATTTGTGTCTTTTTAAGCTACTACGTTTATGTGATATGTTATAGCAGCAATAGAAAACCAATATAAATGAGAGAGAGAGAGAGAGACAGAGAGAGATGATACATAAGCTTATGTGATTTGTTATAGCAGCAATAGGAAACATATAGATAGATGAATAGATAGATAGATTAGATATAGGATAGATAGATAGATAGATAGAAAGATAAACAAATTTGTCTTTGGCTTCTTAAAAATTGATTCTCATTAAAATCCTATCCTGACTCATTTTTGCCTGGGGTGGGGCAGGCACCACGCACATAGGAGTTCAGCGAACACGCCATATGGATGAAATGGTCTCACTGAGCTCCCCCTCCCTTTCCTGAGCCTAGAAGTTGTTCCCTTAAGAGAATTATAGGACTCAGTTGTCCTATAATCAGGATCACCTACCCCTGAATCTGCTCTCTGAGTACAGACCAAGTCTCGTCTTCAGGTCCTTGGGCGGCAAATGAATGGGACAGTGGGGGTCTCCTGCTGCAGGTATGTTCCAAGCTAGAACACTTTTGGAGGGCAATTTGGCAGGGTCTACTAAGATTCGACCATTCCTTTTAAACTTGCAACTACAAGTCTAGGACGTGAATTTTACCCATGCAAGTCCCCAGAGATGCTCATTGCTGTATTGCTTAGAATTGTTAAAAATTGGAACCAACCTAAATGTCCATTAGCCAGGAACTGATTCAAATTAACCAAAGATATCCATAAAGTTGGATCCTGGCAGGCCATTAAAGTGAATGAACTAGATCTTTATGTTACTGACATGTAGAGATGTCCATAACATTAATTGAGGGGTTGCGGGGGGAAAACCTTACAAGCACGTGTATCACGAGAGCCTATATGTGTTAAACTATACAAGTTTAGGTTTATATATGTCAAAAAGTTCTTCCAAGGTGTATGTCAAAACTTTAACAGTAGTATGTTTTCGAGAATAAACATACGTATTCTTGTACTGTTTGACTTTCTATAATAATCAAATTGTAATATGATGTAATCAGAGTGGGGGAAATGACTATTTGAAAATTCTAGTCTGGCTGTCAGCGGCAGGCTGAGCAGGAGTAAGGGGTGACCAGTTCTCAGTCGAGGTGACCACATGGCCACAATGACCCAGAATCTTGACCCAGAGACTCCTGAATCTTGAGCCCCTGGGCCCCCAATATTCTCTATATCCAGAGGAAAAGAAAATGGCACACATTGGCATCACTCATGGCCTCTAAGAATCTGAAAATCAGTGACCCCTGTAGGAGGCCAGCAGCATGAACCCAGGGCAATGCTGTGTCCCAGGAAGGGTCTGGGTTTGGAGTCCCAGGGACCAGGGCTAGAAACCATCTCCACCACCTGACAGCCAGGTGACCGTGGGCAGGTCGCTGGGCTCTCCAAGCCTCTGTTTCCTCATCTGTACGATGGAAGAAGATTCCTGCCTCACAGGGAGGTTGTGAAGACAGATGTTGTCAAGACAGACAGCACATGCCCCTGGCACATCGTAGGGCCAGCTTCCCTCCCGCTCCTATGACCCCTGTACCTGCAGCCCCGGTCGGCCCAGCGCTGGGCGCAGCGCCTAGCAACGCGGGCCCGCGGGATCCGAGGACATGGTGAGGCGAGGGGCGCTGGGGCCAGCCTCTCCATCTGGGCGGCAGGGAGGAGGGCAGGCTCGGCCATGGGCTGGCACCTCGAGGATCCCGGTCCGACGTGGTGCTGCCGCAGTGAGGATGACTCCGTCAGCAATGTGAGAGGGAGGAGTGAGACAGGCCCCGTGGCACACCCAGTTCCCACACACCCTCACGCAGGATGAAAGTCCAGCCTCCTCCTGGGGCGGGGCTGGCTTGGCCGGGGCCACCTACAGGCAGGCACGCGGGGGCACACACATGCCCCTAAGTCCCGCCCACCTGCACTGGAACAGCAAAGTGGAAACGGTGCCTTTCAAAAACTGTCATGAAATAAGACTTGCATGGCCGCTATAATTACCTACAGCCATCCTGATTTCAGAGTAAAACCACATGAATAAAGCACCTGGCTAATATGGGTGGAAGAAAGTGCCCACGACCCAGGGGTTTTTATTTGGCTGGGCTACTCCCTCTGAGACTTCTCTGAGCCACGGTTTCCTCCTCTGTGAAACGGGGATGGTGACATTTGGAAGGAGACAGGAAACAAGCAAACAGGAAGGTGTCAGGGTGTAAAGAGAGCAGGACCTGGGCATGAGGGCGGGAGGATAGGAAGGGAGCAGGAAATGAGAATGGCAAAGTGAGGGGGCATCCAGAGAGCCTCCCGGGATTGGCCTTTTGGTCGGGATGTAAAGGAGAAGGAACTAGCTGGGAAAAGGCTGGGGAAGGGGGAATTTAACCCCCTCATCTTCAAAATGAGAACTTGAATTCATTCATTCAGCAAATCTTTATGGAGCTCTGTAGGAGCCCTGGGGGCAGCGACCAGAATGTCTGAAATCTAAGAGCAGGAGTGTGTGGACTCGGCTGAGAGGAGAGCAGAGGCTGAGTGTCAGGGTGGGGAGGGGGAAGGGGTTTCCAGGTGCCAACAAGGACACAAGCCAAGGTGTAGCAGTAGGGCATTTGGGGGATGTATGAGAAGCGCTCCTGCCAGCTTCCCTGGCGGTGTCCTATTCCCGGCATCCATTTTGGACCATGAGCCCCTTCTCTTGCCCCTCTGGCCAAGACGGAATGCCATGGACTTCCCCAGATTGCCCGGGCTCGCCCTGCCCTTCTCTAAGGCTCCGGGTGTCAATGAATCTCTCCAAGCAGCATATTTGCCTGTACTCCAAGAAGAGAGGCCCCAGAGTCCTCCTCAAGGAGGGCCCCCAAGTCTATAGGTCCCCACAGTCTGAAGCTCTGCTCTGGCCTGAGGGAGGCAAGAAATGGGCCCCAAGAAACTGAAAACAGGACCCCACTGGAGCCACAGAGCCCAGGAGCATGCATGGTTCTGGTGTCAAAGAGAGGAAAGGCCTCGCAGCACAAAGGGCCCTGAAAAACCCCACGTCTCAGGCAGCTGTCACTGGCTGGAACCTGCGGACTAGGGCTGTGCAGAAGACCATCTATCCACTTCTCCTGAGCCTCCTCCTGAGGAGGAGACAAGGGAACCACGCCACCAGGAGGCCAAGGAGCTGGGGCCCAATATGTACGTGAATTATCAGTGGAAGTGGGTGCAGAACTACTTTGGCAGCCATAGGGAGTTTTGTGTGGGAAACATGGTAGGTGCTTAATAAAGGTTGGGTGGATGGATGGATAGATGGATGGATGGATAGATGGAAGAAAGAATGAGAAGTTGGTTGGGAAAATGGGGGATGAAAGAAGGGATGAATGAGAGGATGGTGGTTGGCTGGATGGGTGGGTGGGTGGATGGTTGGATGGATGCATGGTTGGATGGACAGATGGATGGATGGATTGATGGATGCTTGGATGGATGGATGAATGGGTGGATGGGCAGGTGGAAGAGTGAATGGCTATGGGCATAAATATGTGAGAGCACGAGTGAACGAATGAATCACTGAGCCATTAGGTGAATGGGTGGAAGAGTAAATGAATGAATAAATGCTTGAGTAAGCAAGTTAGTCCTGGGTAAATGAACTTCTAGTCCAGAACTGAAAATCTAGCTCATTGTCACCTTCCTTAGGTGCAAGGAACCCTTCAGAAGAAAGCAGGAAGGAAGAGAGAGTGGCCTGAATCTTGTATGGCCGCACTTTCAAGCCTCCGTAAGGAAGTGCGCTCTTTGCTTCCTGGAGAGCCGCCGCGTGTACTCAGAATGAACCCTGGAGAAGTGAGTATACCCGCGCTCAGGGCAACATTCCTCATCTCCGGCTGAGCCCTGTCCCAGTCCCCCACCGGAGTATCGGCCAGGCCGGTTAGATCACAGTGGAGTGGCTCAGACCTGTTGGCCCTGCACCCTGGCAGCTCGCCAGCACCTCCCCAGGCAGCCTGCCATCAGCTAGGCCTCTCACTATTGCAGAGACTCGTCCTAGGCCCCTCAGACCCAGAAAGTCCCCCAGGGCCTGCATGTTGTGAGCTCAGCATTTCCTCCCTGCCTTTCTGCCCCTCCAAGCAGCCCCCACTCCCCACTACAGCGTGGTCCTGTATAGTGTGATGAAGTGGAGCCTCATAGGCTTGGGGTTGATCCTCAGCTGTGCTACTTAGGCTGTGTGACTTCAGGCAAATGCCTTAACCTCTCTGAGTGACAGCTTCTGCATCATTTAAATGAAAAACTTGCCTGATTTGAGGGGTGGTTGTGAGGATTCCGAGGGATAATACATGTCAAGCACTTAAATGGGGCCTGGCACACAGTGTACACGGAGCATCTAATTTCCAGGTGCTCAACTTTTTTCTTTTTTTTCTTTTCTTTTCTGAGACTGGGTCTTACTCTGTCACCCAGGCTGGTGTGCAGTGGTGTGATCATAGCTCACTGCAGCCTTGACCTCCTAGGCTCAAGCGATCCTCCAGCCTCAGCCTCTGGATGGAGCTAGGAATCACAGGTGTGCGCCACCACACCCAGGCTTTTCTTTTTCTTTTTTTTGTAGAGACAGGGGTCTCACTATGTTACCCAGGCTGGTCTCAAACTGCTGGCTTCGAATGATGTTTCCACCTCCGCTTCCTAATGTGCTGGGATTACAGGCGTGAGCTACCATGCCCAGGCAACCTTTTTCTTTCAAAAGCAATTTATGGAATGAAGTGCCAGCCAAGCACCACGCTCAGAGCTTTACACGTGTTACCACATTCAATCCTCATGATAACCTCGAAAGAGAGTGTTATGGGTCGAACTCTCCTGCTAAAAACATATGAAAAACGTGTGAATGCCTAAGCCTCAATATCTCTGAATGGGGCTTTATTTGGAAACAGAGTCTTGACAGAGAGAATCAAGTTAAAATGTGGTTGGTAGGGTGGGCCCTAACCCAATAAGACTGTGTCCCTCTGAAAGGGGAAAATCGGTGCCAGACACTGGCGTGCATATCAGGAAGATGACGGGAAGGCACACAGGGGGGACACCATGGGAGGGCAGAGGCCGCGGCTGGGTGATGCTGCCACAAGCTGAGGCACATTGGAGCCACCAGAAGCTGCCAGAGGCAAGGAAGGCTCCTTCCTCTGCAGGGTTTGGAGGGAGCCTGGCACTGCCAGCACCTTGACTGTGGAATTCTAGCCCCCAGAAGTATGAGCCCACACGCTTCTGTTGTTCTAAACCACCCAGCTTGTAACACTTTGTCATGGGAGCTCCTGGAAACAAATGCAGAGGGGATTGGCCCTGTTTTGCAGATGATGACACAGGCTGAATGGGATGGTGATGGGGGGCTGAGGGGCTTGCACTCAGGAGTGGTCCCAGGGTTAGGGGTAGAAAATAAGCCTGTGCCTAGAAGGTATGCTGTGACAAGGGGTGTGTCGTTCAACGAGATGCACTGACAGTCAGATGCACCCTGCTTTGCTGACGCCCCTGCAGTGCTCCCATGTCATGCTGGTGACTGTCCTCGCAGGTTCCCTGCGATCTTCAGCCTGGGGAGACAGGTTTGCTGCCCCGAGTGCACCTGAGTTTCCTACAAACATCAACCGCGCAGCCTTAAGCTCCATCATTCAGCTCTAGGAGGAGCCAACGGCATCCCTGTGGATCTGGAGACACACATCCCAGTTAAGAGTCAGAAAAATGGGGCACTTCATGGCTGTGTGACTTTGGGCAAGTTACTTAACCTGTCTGAATCTCAGTTTCCTCATCTGAAAATGGAACCATGATCCGACTGAGAGGGCTGTTGTGAGAATCCAGTGGGATAATGCGTGGGCACTCAGTGAGCCGCGGCTGCTACGTGGGGATGATGTCTCTCGGCAGCCTGTGACTAGAGTGTCACGGGATGTGTTTACCAGTCACACGCCCAACTCCTCTGTATGAGTGTGCGTGTGTGTGTGTGCCAGAATGGGGACCTCGTCCACATCCACAGAGGCCCGGGGTCTCAGCCCTCACCCAAAGCAGGGAAGGCGTCTCCCCACACTCCCCACAAGTGTTCTCCAGAGCTGTCACCTGCCCAGGGCCCTGAGGAGCGGCCTCATCTGCCTTCTGCCTCAAAGGCTCCTGGGACATGGCAGATGCTCTCCCCAGACCCCAGTGCAGGGCCCACTGCACTCACTCTCCTCGGGGTCGGCTCCTCAGCAGGTGGGGCAGGAGGGCTGGGGGGCTCCACTGGCTTTTCTAGGCCAGAAGGCAAGCTGAACAATGGCCCAGCAGCCCCTCACAGTACAGCGGGGCAGGGCCGAGTAAGCAGTGCCGAGAGACTCCACAAAATGGGGCACTTGGCGACAATGCAGACAACACCAGGCAGAGCTTCAGCCACAGGGAGGAGCTGCCAACAGGCCTCATTCAACGCCACCCCTGCAGCTCCCAGGAGAACCCCGTGGTGACAAAAGCTCGTCAGCTGGAGCAAAGCTCGTGTGGAGAAGGGAGGGTTGTGAGTGTGTGTGCGTGTGTGTGACTGTGCGTGTTTATGGATGCGTGTCATCTAGCCCAGGTTTCTTCCTCATTCTCATTTAAATGCCACAGCCTGATTGAAAACAAAATATTTAAATGTGTGAGAGTGCATGTGTGCATGTGTGTGTCTGTGAGAGTGTGTGATAGTGTGTATGCATGAGGTGGTGTATGTGTGTATGTGTGTCTGTATATGTAAGGGTGTGTGAGTGTATGTGTCTGTGTGTATGAGAGTATGTCTGTGACTGTGTGTATATGTGCCTGTGTGAGTGTATGAGAGTGTCTGTGTGTCTGTGTGTGATAGTGTGCCTGTATGTGTGAGGGTATGCGTGTCAGCGGACATGTGTCTGTGAGCATGTGTGTGAGTGTATGAGTGTGTGTGTGATAGTGTGTGTGTGAGGGGTGTGTGACAGCATATGTGTGTGTATGCATGTGAATGTGAGTGTGGCGAGTATATATGTGAGGGGGTGTGTATATGTGTGTGAGTGTATGTGTGTCTGTATGTGTGAGGGTGTGTGTGAGTGTATATGTATGTGAGTGTATGAGTGTGTGAACGTGCATGCGTGAGGGTTTGTCTGTGTGAGTGTGTGAGTGTATGTGTCTGTATGAGGGTGTGTGTGTATGTGAGGGTGTGTCTGTGTGAGAGTGTGCGTGTCTGAGGGTGTGTCTGTGTATGTGTGTGTCTATGAGGGTGTGTGTGAGTGTATGAGGGTGTGTGTGATAGTGCGTGTGTGTGTCTATGAGGGTGTGAGTGTATGAGGGTGTGTGTCTGTGTGTGTGTCTATGAGGGTGTGTGTATGAGGGTGTGTCTGTATGAGGGTGTGTGTGTGTGTGTCTATGGGGGTGTGTGTGAGTGTATGAGGGTATGTGTGTGACATAGTGTGTCTATGGGGGTGTGTGTGAGCATATGAGGGTGTGTGTGTGTGTGTCTATGAGGGTGTGTGTATGAGGGTGTGTCTGTATGAGGGGGTGTGTGTGTGTGTCTATGGGGGTGTGTGTGAGTGTATGAGGGTATGTGTGTGACATAGTGTGTCTATGGGGGTGTGTGTGAGCATATGAGGGTGTGTGTGTGTGTGTCTATGAGGGTGTGTGTATGAGGGTGTGTCTGTATGAGGGGGTGTGTGTGTGTGTCTATGGGGGTGTGTGTGAGTGTATGAGGGTATGTGTGTGACATAGTGTGTCTATGGGGGTGTGTGTGAGCATATGAGGGTGTGTGTGTGTGAGATAATGTGTGTGTGAGTGTATGAGGGTGTGTGTGAGAGATAGTGTGTGTCTATGAGGGTGTGTGTGTGAGCGTATGAGGGTGTGTGATAGTGTGTGTGTGTGTATGTAAGAGAGCATGTTGGGATTGCACAGCGGGGCAAAGGGCTGGGGAAACAGGTACTTCTTTTTTTTTTTTTTTTTTTTTTTTTGAGACGGAGTCTCGCTCTGTCGCCCGGGCTGGAGTGCAGTGGCCGGATCTCAGCTCACTGCAAGCTCCGCCTCCCGGGTTCACGCCATTCTCCTGCCTCAGCCTTCAGAGTAGCTGGGACTACAGGCGCCCGCCACCTCGCCCGGCTAGTTTTTTTGTATTTTTTAGTAGAGACGGGGTTTCACCGTGTTCGCCAGGATGGTCTCGATCTCCTGACCTCGTGATCCGCCTGTCTCGGCCTCCCAAAGTGCTGGGATTACAGGCTTGAGCCACCGCGCCCGGCCAGGTACTTCTAATATACCCTTGGGGCCACTTTTTGGTCGGGCAACTTAGCAGTGGCTGCAAAATGTAAACACATATCTTATATTCAACAGTTTCTCCTTTCAGAATGTGTTCTCTGGATAGAAGCACACTTGTGTGCAAGGATTTAGATTCAAGAGTGTTCGTTGCAGCCTCTGCATAAGAATAGAAACCTCATCCAGCAAATTCAGTGGGGCTCAAATCCCAAAGGGTGGCTTTCTGCACCTGATGAGGAGCTCAGACTTTACAGCCCAGGGACAACGGAAAGCATGGAAGGTGTGAAGCTGGGAAGGGACATGTCCCAATTTGTGTTTTGGGTGGATCATTCCAACAGGGCAGAAAGAGCAGAGACCAAGGCCAGGAGACCAAAGGACAGGAGACAAGCTAAGATTTCAGGCTCAATTCTCTCTCCTTTGGACATTTAGAAGTTGTGGTGGCTGATGGGGTGTGGAGTGAGGGAGAAAGAAGGGATAAAGATGATGCCCAGTTGGTACCTTGGAAGGCCTGTCCCTTTATCCCCTGACCCCCATCATCCTGCAGCCTCTGGAACCTTACGCCTCCCACCATACCTCCCCCAGAACCCCACCTGGGGAATAACTGGCATGGCGGAGAGGGACCTGGTACTGGAGTCATGGGGCCTGGGTTCAAATGCTAACTCTCCCAGTGTGACTCTGAGCAACTTAGTAACTGCCCTGTGCCTGTTTCCCCATGTGTAAAACAGAGGTAACCAACCTACCTTGCAGAATTCTTACAAGGGCTAAAAGCAATCATATGTATTTGTTTTTTTGTTTGTTTGTTTTTTGAGACCGAGTCTTACTCTGTTGCCCAGCCTGGAGTGCAGTGACGCGATCTCAGCTCACTGCAACCTCCGCCTCCCAGGTTCAAGCGATTCTTGTGCCTCAGCCTCCCGAGTAGCTGGGGCTACAGGCATGAACCATCACACCCGGCTAATTTTTGTATTTTTAGTAGAGATGGAGTTTTTTGCCATGTTGGCCAGGCTGGCCTCGAATTCCTGACCTCAAGTGATCCATCCGCCTTGGCGTCCCAAAGTGCTGGGATTACAGGTGTGAGCCACCGTGCCCGGCCAGCAATCGTATGTATAAAGCACATAGAAAAGTGTCTGACGTGTAGTAAGCACTCACTAAATGTGAGCTACCTTTATAGCTATTCCTACTCCTACCAAACTAGGCACTTGGTAGACACTCTGCAGCTATTTATCAAATATTTGTTATTAAGATCAGCCTGAAGTCCGATCAAGGAGTGAGTTGGAAATCAGAGAATGGAAGTTCAGAGCAAGCCCCCCATCCCCATTGAACAGATGGAGAAAAGGGTTGGGCTTTCCCAAGAGGGTTCTAGATGACTTGAATCGGGGCCAGGGCTGAGTCTCGGACCTACGCTGGTTGAATGAATGATTTGGTCAGGCCTGGTAGGTTTGTTAGGGTTCCCCCGGGCATGGGAAGCCCCTCGCTTCTTTAATATGGACCCACACCCTCCGGCCCAGCCCTGCTTTAAGACCCCTCTGAATTAAATTGGCCAATTTCTCCCAGTGGGCCGGTTTACTGCTCCCATGCCCTCCCAGACTTGGGCGGCTCCCTGGAGGGCTGGAGGTCATCTGCGATGCTGGAGAAGGGCTGGGTCCTCTGGAGGCTTTCGCATGTCGGTCTGAAGAGGAGATGAGTTGTGGGTTCCAAGGAGGCACCACAGTTGCCAAAGTCCTCTTGCCTCCCTGGCAAGCCTCTCCCATCCACTTCCGCCATTACCACTGCCCTGCTGACTCCAGGAAAACCAAACTAGAAACAAAAGGAAGGTTGGGACTAGGGATGCCATTGGGATAAAAGAGTAAGAAAGAGACGGGTAAGGCCAGACGCAGTGGCTCACGCCTGTAATCCCAGCACTTTGGGAGGCTGAGGCAGGTGGATCACCTAAGGTCAGGAGTTCGAGACCAGCCTGACCAATATGGTGAAACCCTGTCTCTATTAAAAATACAAAAATTAGCCAGGCATGATGGCGTGTGCCTGTAGTCCCAGCTACTTGGGAGGATGAGACAGGAGAATTGCTTGAACTGGAGAGGAAGAAGTTGCAGTGAGCCAAGATTGTGCTACTGCATTCCAGCCTGGGCAACAGAGAAAGACTCTGTCTCAAAAAAAAAAAAAAAAAAAGGGAAAAAAGAAAGACAGAGGCGGGTAAGTGATGGGGGTGGGAAGGGCTCTGGATAGATGGGATAGGGTTCTTGTGCAGGGTCTGAAAATCTTTTCTCATGCCACAAATGATATAAAAACAGGTCAGGCTGCATAATTCGCAGGGTTCAATGGCAAATTAACTCGGGGGGTCCTTGTTCAAAAATTAAGTATTTCAACACAGCAACAGCCAAGCATGCAACCAAGCCTGGGACCCTTCTGAGCCTGGGACCTTGTGGCACTGCAGGTTACACATCTGTGGAGCTGGCCCTGTCCACAAATCTCTGAGGGCATATATAGGAGTGAGTTTTCCTGGGAAAAGGGCCCTCAGTGGTCAAGGTAGGACCCAAAAGGCTAAAAATCACTACAACTGAGGTAGGTGAGGGGCCCTTCTTCTCACCACCTCCTCCCTCCACTCGGGCAGGGTGGGGGCTAGTGAACACGCTGCATGAACCAGCTTCAGAGTAGGGCAGGCTATGGTGGCCAAGGGGACAGAGAAAGGTGGACACATGAGAGATGGAGATTAGAGTTGCGAGAGAGAGGCGAGAAGGCTGGCTCCCAGGTTTCTGACTTGAGCAACAGAATCAGTCCACAGTGGTGCTATTCACGGAGATGAAGAAAAGCTAGCAGAAGATCAGGGTGCTGTTTTGCTTGGCTGGGTGGCAGTGAGAATCAAGATTCCTATTCTAGGCATGAGAGGGTGTCAAGCAGACAGATGATAAAGCTTGGGAGGAGATGAGATGAGACACACACATTTGGGGGCCATTGGTATAGAGATGGCATCTAACCCTACTGGAATGGCTGAGGTCTCCTAGGAATTCAATGGGTGCAAAGGCTCTTGGGTACAACATCTGATTGCCCTGACACCTCACATGAGAGTATGTGTGTGTGTGCCTCATTTGTAAATGTTCTCATTTGTAAATGGAGGTGAGAATCATATCCCCATCATAGGATTTCATAAGTAAGCTTGTGGAAGGGGAACGCTTAAGACAGGCCTTGGTACCTGTTGAGCCCCCAAGGATACCAGCCATTGTAACAATAATAATCACACCATGTCATCCTTCCACAAATATGTACTGAGCCTCCAGCGTGTGTCTGGCAGTGTCTTGGGGCTTTGGATGCAGCCATGATCAAACGTGTTAGAAGGCGGTAAGTACTATGGTGAAAGGAAAGCAGAGCAGGGTAAGAAGCACGATGAGGAGGATGGGGCGGGGACTTCAATATCGAATAGGGTGGCCAGGGGAGCCCTGCTTAAAAAGTGACATTAGAGCAAGCCCTTGGAGGTGAGGGAGTTGCCTCACGCAGATGTCTGAGGGAACAGCTGGCCAAAGACCATCAGCAGAGCGGTGGAGGGTGAGGCCCTAGGGTAAAGGGTAGGGGACCTTTGTAAAGGCTCCTTGTGGCACAGGGGGGCTGGTCCTCCAACAGGGCAACACCAGGTCTGTCCCACAATGAGGCAGAAGGCTCTCACATGCTGGAGAGAGCCCGTTGTCCAGCATGGCCAGGGAGCATATACCTCTAATACGGTAGAGGCAGCCTCTTGCCCACATAGCAGCTGCCCAAGCCTTTGGGTGGGCCTTGAGGTTCCCCCTGGCCCATGGAAGGGCCTCACCTGGCACAGCAGGCTCACCAGCAGGGCCTCTCCTTCTCTTGGCCGTGGAGTGTCCCCTTCCAGCAAAACTCGGCCGGGCCTTTGCTCCAGGGCTCCCAATCGAAGCATACATCGGAGTCATTTTCCTCTGAATCTGTGGAGACACGAGGCAAGGCCTCTTGGCTGATCACATGCTGTCTCCCACCCCTGACCCAGGAAGGAGTCCCCTGGCAGGCCTGGGTGTACCTGCAGCCTTGTCTGAGGGTAAGGCCAAGGCAGAATCCTATGAGCCAGCCTTGAAGCCTCAGGAAGTCTTCAGGGCCTTAAAGGGTGACTAGGGACCAAGAAAGAAGGCTGTTCCTGTAACTCAGAAAATGGCCATATCCATCTACTAGAGGGGAGGACACATAGGTGAGCAAATGACATACCGTACTGGGCATGGGCCAGGAGGAGGCAGTGAAGCAACACAGTTATTGACCCATCCAGGCATTTGTCCACTAGTTCATTCATTAACAAGTATCTGAGTACACAGCACAAGGATCTCCACTGTAGCACTGTTTTGTGGTGAAACACACACATGAACAATAAAACACCTGGGAACTGTGTCCACGTCCACAGATCACAAGAGGTCTGGGTGACTAAGCTGTGGCACAGTCACACCACATGGAGACCCAGACCTTCCGTCTGACGGCTTGTCGTGAAGCTGTTAAAATGTTTGCATCATATCTGTATCTTCTGATTTGCAGGATATCTATGGTATATTATAAGCAAATTGAAGAGAAATGTAGTATCTTTTTGTTTAGAAAGGCAAATGCTGCCCCCTTCTCCAATTCTTTTTGAAAACCTGCACACGTTAGTAAGCATGTGCACGAGTTTGCTGACAGACTCATCTTGGGGAGGTAAGGTGAGAAAAAGGAGGGGACGGGGAAGATTATTTTTCTTACTAAACTCTTGCATTGTTTCACTAGTTGCAGGGAAGTAACAAAGGTTGTTTGTACAATGGGCATAATATCAGCATCTTCTAGGATGAGGGTTAACTGAAGACAGACATGTAAAATTCAGCACAGGACTTGGCACAGGCCTTCAACGGTGTTGGCAGTTAGCATGTCTTACAAGTCAGTAGGGGCTGGGCATGGTGGCTCACGCCTGTAATCCTAGCACTTTTGAAGGCCAAGGCGGGTGAACCATGAGGTCAAGAGATCGAGACCATCCTGGCCAACATGGCGAAACCCCATCTCTACTAAAAGTACAAAAATTAGCCGGGCATGGTGTGGACCTGTAGTCTCAGCTACTCGGGAGGCTGAGGCAGGAGAATTGCTTGAAACCAGGAGGCGGAGGTTGCAGTGAGCTGAGATCGCACTACTGCATTCTAGCCTGGGTGACAGAGTGAGGCTCTATGTCAAAAAAAAAAAAAATGTAGGATGGCGTGAAGTGACTGTTCTTCACTAGAGAGAGTATTTTTTGAACATAGAGTATGTGCGAACTGTTGTTACATTCATTTTCTCATCTAATCCTCTTAACAACTTCCTGAAGTCAATTACTAGTATTTTTTGTACTTTACAGATGAGGATGGTGAAATCACTTGTCCAGGCTCAAAGCCAGGGAGTGGTGCTACTGGATGCGAATTCAGCCTCCCCACTCCACAGTTCCCACTGGGTGCGTTTGGACTCAGGGGATTTAAAGGCAGCTTTGAATTGAACACCTTGCTCCAAAGGCCACCATGAGGGGCTGTTGCACCACTCTTCTGTTTCAGCCCCAAACCCATCTCTTGGAGATTTCCCTTCATCCTTCTGCAAACTCCTGTCAAATCGCAAAAGTAAAATACTGGCAGCAGGGCATCTTCCCCTTGAAGGGTGTGTGTGGCTTCCTCCACCTTATGGCCATGTCATGGTCAGACAGTAGCACTGTCCTCCACTGACCAGCTTCTGCAGGAGTTGAGCTGCCCATTATCATTTTTGCCTCAGTGCCAGTTTCATCAGGCAGCTCCCCTTTCCTCCCCACTTGCTCCTCCTTCGACTTGGGAAAGTGCATCCTATCGGGTACTCCACACTTAACGCTCTGTCTTCTGAGGCCTGAAACTGCCCTGAGGAGCCAGCAGGAGTGTTGTGGGGGTGGGTGTGGGGAGGAGGCAGCAGAGCTACTCCTGTCTGCTTTTCAAACTGGATTTCAGGCAAACTGATTCCAATAAAAGAATCCACAGCAGAATAGAAAACCACAGGTCTGGGTGGCCTGACCCCTCTTAGCCCTCCAAACCCTGACATTGGGTCAGTTCCCAGCACAAGCGCAAAACACACACAATAATATCGGGGATTTTAGAAGATGAAGAACCTGAGGGAGGAATGCCCACCTCACTTTAAGGATGGTTTCTCTTCATTGCAAAATTAACAAAGGACTTATTTCAAAACGCCACATGACACCAAGGAGTAAACAGCCTCTCAGGAGAAAGTCTGCGGAGGACTTGGGGTGGGGTAGGTTGTGGATGGTTTTGGAGTTGGGCCTCCAAGCAGAGTGAATGCCGGAGGAGATTCACGCCGCAGGCCTTGACCTGGGTGGTAGGAGAAATGTCTCCACTCCAAAGAAGGCATCCAAAGCCACGCTACCTACATTTCCTCCCACATTGACAAAACCAGCATTGGTTGGATTATTTTCTCAGCCTACAGGAACCTACCACGTGCCAGGTGTGTATGTGTACTGTGTGCCCTGCCCTGTAAGCACCTGATATGTATCGACCACTGGAGCCTGTCACAACCCCAGGGGGCAGGTACTAGTGTTGTCTCCATTTTGTAGATGAGAAAAGCAAGGCTCACAGAGGTGCCCACCGTCACGCAGCTGGTAGGTGGCAGAGTCAGGATTTGAAGGCAGACAATTGGCTCTCTTAAGTTCACAGATGTATGACCTTGGACAGGTTGCTTCTCCTCTCCAAGCCTCAGTTTCCCCAATTGTGATATAAGTATTATTATGCAGGGTTATTCTGAGGATTAAATAAGATTATGCATGTCCAGTGTTGAGCACAAGGCCTGGTACATAGTCAGTGTTGCAAAAAGGTTCACTATTATTAGGAAGTATTAAGCAAGGATGACTTTGGGAGGCCGAGGCAGGTGGATCACGAGGTCAGGAGATCTAGACCATCCTGGCTAACATGGTGAAACCCCGTTTCTACTAAAAGTGCAAAAAATTGGCCGGGCGTGGTGGCAGGTGCCTGTAGTCCTGGCTACTCGTGGTCCCAGCTGCTCAGGAGGCTGAGACAGGAGAATGGCGTGAGCCCGGGAGGCGGAGCTTGCAGTGAGCCGAGACTGCACCACTGCACTCCAGCCTGGGAGACAGAGCAACACTCCATCTCGAAAAAAAAAATAATAATAAAAGCAGCAAGGATGAGGCCAGGTGCGGTGGCTCATGCCTGTAATCCCAGCACTTTGGGAGGCCGAGGTGGGCAGATCACCTGAGGTCAGGAGTTCGAGACCAGCCTGGCCAACATGGTGAAACCCCATCTCTACTAAAAATACAAGTATTAGTCAGGTGTGATGGCACGCACCTGTAATCCCAGCTACCCAGGAGGCTGAGGCAGGAGAATCACTTGAAGCCAATAGGTGGAGGCTGCAGTGAGCCGAGATCATGCCACTGCACTCCAGCCTGGGTGACAAGAGTGAGACTGTCTCAAAAAAAAAAAAAAAAAAAAAAAAAAGGATGAAATCTGAACCTGTGTCTTCCAGAGTCCAGAGAGACAGCTTTTATCACCAGTAGCAAACAAGTCTGACTCCCCACCAGCTGTGGGGCCCAGTGCCTGAACTGTACCCCTCAGGGAGAGCTATGGTCTACCCTGGGACTATGAGGAGAATATACGTTAAATAAACATTTTCTAGAGACAAGAGGGCATCCCAGGTTCTTGCTAGGAACTCCCAATAATTACACAATTACAAGTCCCTGCATTTGAGATCATGGGGCTAGTGGGGGTGTGGGGAGGGACTTCTCACCCCGCCTCAACAACATCTGACCATTGCTGGCAACATGTGCTGCGCCCTCCCTGCCTAGCTGGCCAAAGGTCATGGCGCTCAGCAGCAGGAGGTGGAAGATCAAGTGGTCCCCACAAAGAGGCCTTTTTTTTGGGACACAGGATCTCATTCTGTCTGCTGGAGTACAGTGGTACGATTTCGGCTCACTGCTGCCTCGACCTCCCATGCTCAAGCAATTCTCCCACCTCAGCCTCCTGAGCAGCTGGGACCACAGATGCATGCCACCACACCTGTCTAATTTTTGTATTCCTTGTAGAGACGTTGCCCAGCCTGGTCTCAAACTCCCGGGCTCAAGCAACCTGGCCACCTTGGCTTCCCAAAGTGCTGGGATTACAGGCGGGAGCCACTGTGCCCAGCAGCAAGAGACCTCTTGCTGAAGGGGATGCTCAGGGAGACACATGCCAGAGGACCATAAGTCCCACTCCTGCCACACAGCCAGGCCATATCCTGGCCCAGCCACCCCTAGCTTCCTCCACAGCCAGCTTGGTCCCACCTCTTGCTCCTCTTGCTCCCATGCTGAGGTCAGGGTGAATGTCAGTTGGCTTCCATGAGCCTGCCTCCCAAAGAAGCCAGATCCTTTCTGATACATGACCTAGGCAGAAAACAGTGAGTGGTCTGCAGGTACCTGAAAAATGCCTAAGGCTGCTGTATCCCATTGTACAAGCTGTTTACTGCACAAAAGCACCCAATCGAGAGGGTGAGCAGTGAGCTGAAATCCAGCCCACGCTCTGCTCACAGAGCCTTGTGCCCCAGCTGAAAGGGGCACCTAGAAGTTCATCTCCTGGATTATCCCTCCTGGAGGGATAACCTCTGTCTAATTTGTTCAAAAGATCACTCTCGAACTCTAGGTTCAAACTCTAGGACTCACTCTCGAACTCTAGGTTAAGAAACCCTAAACAACCAAACCACCTTTCCACTGAAGAGTTGACTGCTTGTATCTAAGCCAGCACTTAAAATGACTGAACGAAGCCCCTTCTGCAGTTGTTTCAGGGCACACTGGCCTATTCGGCCACCTGCCCAGCTCCAGGATTAAGGTCCTGCCTGGGCAGGGTAAGAAGCTCACCTTGGCTAAGTAAGAAGCGTAGCCAGACGATCAGTAAGAACAGCAAACCCACAGGGAGGCAGAACCAGAAAACCAGGAAAGAAAATGTG
This sequence comes from Macaca fascicularis, assembly GCF_037993035.2. Classification (NCBI taxonomy): domain Eukaryota; kingdom Metazoa; phylum Chordata; class Mammalia; order Primates; family Cercopithecidae; genus Macaca; species Macaca fascicularis. The sequence continues at coordinate 94,705,453 of NC_088384.1, read as the reverse complement.
AGGTCGTTCACCAGTGGCATCAAAGGGTACCTCATGGTGCATGTGTGCCTAAGCTGGGCCAGCCTGGGCTGGCCTGGCAGGGCTGCCCCAAGGGACCTGGCAGGCTGGGCCATGCTCTGCTCTCAGCCCAATTGTGACTGAGCTGTGAGGTAACAAGGAAGTTACAGTGTCCTTCAGGCAAAGTACGCAGGGGACACTCTGAGGGAGAGGTGTTCTGGACGAAAGGGTGGGAAGCGAGGCAGTGAGACAGAGTCTGGCTGAGAATTAAAAAGCCCAGGTTTCCAGGCAGGCCTGGGTTTGAATCTCAGCCCAGTAGCTATTGGGTTCATGATACCCCTCTGACCCTCTTTCTTGTAAGATGGAGATAATTTTGTTAAATTAGAAACACAGATGGGACAAAAATTACCCTCGAGATTGGTGTTCATATACCTGAAGTCACAGAGCCCCTCCAGGAGCCAGCCGGGTCCCCAAGTCCTATAATACCAGCTGTGTGTGCCCACATCCACACTGTGGGAGTGCTGGGGACTGCGGCAAACTGGGTGGAGCTTACTGCATCCTAAGCATGCAGTGATGGCAGCTCCCACCAATAACTGCTATGAATGAAATGCAGGTCCATTATTGCAGGACTCCTAACTTTCCCAAGCCAGGCAAAAAGTCTACATTTCTATGTGACATCTCCCAAGTTTAAAATGTTGGGTCAGACCTCGTTAAAGCACTGTTGGCTAAACCAAACGTCTGCCAGGCTGGATTGGTCACTGGGCTGCCACTTAAAACTTTTAAAATCTAACACATAGATTATTCTAATGATTACTAAATGACTATAAATGATTATTACTTAATCTGGAAGCTTCTGTGCCTTTCCTTATTAGGGTTTTCTGTGAGGGGCTTCTAACGACTTGAATCTTGTTCCTTGATCTCCTGAGTGGCCAGAACACTTCCACATGCCATCCTCATCTTCTCATATCTGTCATCCGTTCACTCATGAAGTATTCAGTAAACCTCCATGCGCCAGACCACGGCAGAAAGGCTGCTTCGGACTTCCCACTGGAGTGGCTGCTGCACGGTATTCTCCAAAAGGACCCTTGGACCACCTGCCTAAAGCTGCCAGCAGATGGGTGGGTGCTGGAGTGTATTTATTAAACATGCCAATTCCCAGGCTCACCTTCGTCTCCTCAGACCTCTTGGGGGTGGGGGTGTGGCTTGGGATTCAACACACTGATAAGCAACCAGAATGATTCCGACACAGGCTTGATTTTGAGACCACGGCGTCTCATGACTTAAAAGCACCTGTTGAAAAGGCAAACCCAGGTCCAGGCTGGGGGAGCAGCTGCAGGAAGTGGGCGGTAAACCTAGGGAGAAACATGGAGTAGAAAACCCGCTTACAGGAAAAGACACCAATTCAAGGAGAAGGGCGCATGGGGCCAGCAACAGGAAAAAATAAGAGCATGGGAGGGGCTGGGAGAGCTGGGACATGGTTTCGAGAGTCCTAGCCCAGCTGTGGGATGGCCAAAATTCCTACAAGAGGAAGTCTGGGAAAATGGACTAGAATGCATGACCAAGAGGGGCAGTGCCCTGGCAGGGGGCACCTGATGCAGGGCCCAGAGGCCAAGAGGAGGAGGAGCAGGTGGTATGGGTTGGGAGTGGTTCCCTGGCACTGGGTCCTGAAGGGGTTGGGGTCGCAGAGAGCTGAGCAGCATAGCTGGGAAAGGCTTGAGCACACATTTTTTTCTGGTTACAAAACCTTTCCAGACACCAAAACAGGGATATTGTGGTCAGCTTCCCTGGCCACTAGGCCCCGCTGGAGGTCCTGTTGTGAGTGGGCAGAACAGACACTGCAAGGTAGGCAGGTCCCAGGCACAGTTCAGAGGGTGGCACACGTCAGCAGCTCTTGGCACAGGCATGACCACAGTGGTTCTCATGGTTGTTTCAAGTGGTCCATTCACTCCTCTATGTGTGATCCAGGCCTGAAGGCGCTCATCTGGCTCCAAGATGCTCTACACAAAGGGGGCAGTGGGCAGCAGGGGATGATCTCTGCATCTCCCCACTTTGCTGACTGTCTAGCCCTGGTAGGGCTCAAATTTTCTGCAAGCAGAGGGCACAGCCGGCACTTTCACTCCCATAACGTAAGTATCTATCTCCTCAGCAATTCCCAGCCTCTGAAAGGTGAGCCTCTATTGGCAGTGTTTTAATTATACAAGCTCCTTCCAGCAGAGAAGGCCAAATATTTTTCTTAAAAATTAATCAAACTTTGAGTATTTCATGAAATACTCATTTAATGTTCAATTAAACTACAGATCTAAATTATAAAGGGCAGCCAAAGCCGAGCAGACATCCCCTGGAAGGGTAAAATTCACAGCACCAGTGTAGGAGTAAACCCCCAGCCTGTATCCAAAAGCACACACACAGTTATTAGATAAGAATCTCCTTAAAATTTAATTGACTAAATGTATTACATTCAATATTCCATGGGCTTCTGGACAAAGGATCGGCATAAATACAAACAAACCTCTGGACCTTCTTCCCTAACCGACGAAGATGAAACACAGGAGGCAAGGGGCACGGGTACACCTTCATATTTACACTTTGCCTTTACTTTACAGTTCAGTGCCAGAAATATTTACAGAAAATACAATAAGAAAAAGAGCATGTCTTGGCAACATACTGAAATTCATACAAACTGTATATATGATTTCAAGCAAATAATGACACTGCTTATTTTTTAGCCACAACTGCCAACCCCTTCAGAGGAGAAAGATGTCTTGGTCACTGTAAGAGATGAGGACTTGGGAAACTTGGTTTGCTTCAACAAGTATTTATTGGGCGCCTACCATATGCAAGGCACTGTGGAATCCCAAATTACACATTTTCCCTCATCATTAAAAAAAGAAAAGCATCTGAAGAACATGAGTTGATATTCTGAGAAAAACACTGTAAGTACATGGCTTCTTTAGCTACTAAGAAACCCACCGTTTGATTCCACTTCGTACGGATGGACCACCTCCAATCTCTCCAACTCAGGAAAAGAGGCTGTCATGGAAATCTTTAAAACAGACCATCTGACTCCAATCAATCGTCATTTCATGTAAACACAGCAATCAGTTCTTTTCAGGAAGACAGAACCTGAATGGGCTTTAAAATGGTGAATAGAGAACTACTGCCAGCAGGAGTGTCAAATTACCTCCAATACGTGTTTCTTTCTTTCTTTTTTACCAACTACCACAAAACACATCTTTGAGCAAGGCTAACTTTCACTTTGGGTAAAGCTCCACCTTCCAGAAGAAATGACTCTGCCTCTCTAGAACCCAGTCTGAAGACTGACAAATGCTTCCCTAGTGTATGGAGAAAGTAACCATTCATGAAGGCCTCATACACAGAACCTGCAGGTAACCAACAATACTGGTCAAAGGTGTGGGTATTTGTATTTATCAATGAATCCAGAGGAAAATGGGCTGCCCTGAAATAAAGGATATGGAAATGAAGGAAAATGTGCATGAGTATGTGTATGTATGTGTGTGTGTGTGTGTGTGTGTCTCATTAGTTCTTTCAAAGGCCCAATGGATGGAAGAGGGTCTCAGGAGGAAGCCCTAGACAAAAAGGAAAGCTAGCTAAATAAGGAAATGATTAACAAGGTAAAAGCCCTCCTCACTGTCCTCAGTGCTCCCAACCAGAGAGGAGCAGAAAAGCTCCCTCCTGCAACTTAAGAAGGCAGAAGGGCAACCTTACTTACCACCTTCCTCTTCACAGAATGCCACACTCATCCACCCCCTGGCACACCCAACAGATACAGCAACTGAACTGTTTAAGCCACAGACAAAAGTGGTCCTGGCTTTCCCCCAGAGGCTAGAACATATGCTGGCAAATTTATCAAATGGACTACAAAATATTAATATTAGGTGCTAAATATGTTCCTCTGGTGCTATTCTACTCAGTGACTTTTAACACAGGCAAGTGGGTGAACACAGTGACCATGAACTCAGATCCATAGAGATGGGACAAAAATTACCCCCGGCATCGGTGTTGATATACCTGAAGTCACAGACCCCCTCCAGGAGCCAGCCGAGTCCCACTGACGAGTTAAGCGTTCTTAGCACTCCCTCTTTGGGCAGATGTTATTTTGAGCAGAAGGAACCAGCGCCTGGTAAGGTACGGTACGGGTATCCCATAGTCCACTGGCTCTGTACACACTGGGAGTTTCATGCCTTCAGGGGCTGTACATCCCTCCTTCCCTGGAAGACCAGGGAGTCTCCCAGATCACAAATGCATTCAACATCATTGTTTACGTATCAAATACATTGGAATTACAAAGAGTTGCCAGAAATTAGACCTAACTGAAGGATCAGCAAGTCCAACCCTCATACACACACACAGCATATTTTTCTGAAATTAACTATGCCAAAGGTAAAAGTCTGATCTGAAGAATCATACTGAAGAAGTACATCTACATCAGTTATTTTTAACCTCTGCAATGTTGTAAGTTACATGTTAATTTATAGCCTTCTCTGCTCACTTCAACTAGAACAAGAGCCCATTTTCCCCTCAAAATGTCAATCTAGAATTACCTTGAAAGTTATTAAACCTCATCTTGTTCCTGTGAACCACTAGAACATTTTTTAGGGTAGAATTGGCTCATCTTTATCCCGAATGCCCTCTCCCACGCTACCATCTGGAAACATCAATTTATTGCCCAGCTTAAAAAGAAAATCAACTATTGAATAATAATACTATAACCTGAATGGAAACTGGAGTCATAGAAAGAGGAGGTTATCTTTACCTGAGCTTAAAACAAACATGAAGAACAGGTTATGGCAAACTTTAAACCAAGAGCTGCTATGCCCATATTTCTTGCTTATAGATGACAAAATGCATACTTCTGGAATAAGAGACTTGTGCACAGGGAATTAGGTCCCACACTATCCCCGCCCCCTAAGTAACCCACCATAACATCAAACCAAACAGATCGTCGCAGCTCTGACCCACAGTCTACTGACATCAGAGTTCAAGGGGGGAAACACCCCTTACACAACTGTGATCATTTCTCTTTGGACTTTAAATATCACTTATTTTCTTAACATAAAATAATCTTACTAAAGAAGAAAGCACATGAGAATAGGATAAATGAGCAGTGTATACTGTAGCACTGTAACAGGAATCCTTGTAAGGATGTTCTGGGTCTGGCCACCTCAAAAGTTTTATCCCTGCAGAAAAGTAGCAGCGAGGTAACAGAAGTATTTCCAAAACCTGGCAGGGATCTGTTGGCTGGCAAAGTCCAGAAAACATGACAACAACAGCCATTTCTAACAGTAGCCACCCAAAGAGATGGTCACTCATGTTTGTCAATTATGAGGAAATCCAGTAGTTCTCTGGGAGATCTGAATTAGTAGCGCTGAGAGGCTATTCCTGAACCCCATTTTAGAATCCTTCATAAACTACTGCAGTTTGCTGCTTGGTCCTGAAATAAGAGACAATGGATGAAACCAAATAATTTTCAACCCTTATTGTGAATTTACATTTCTTTAAATGATATTTAATGAATGAATCACAAATGTTTAACCTGTCATTATGTCACCCCGCTGGACAACAATGGAGAGAGTGGGGGTATCACTGCTATCTTAAAACTTTTAACCCCACAAACTTTATTTGTATCCCCATTAAAGGACAAGGCCATGCTCCATTTCCGATCTGTTCCTGGGTGGCCCAGAAACTGAGGCTTTCAGACAGATCTGTGCAGTGATGAGAAGAACAACTTTTTGAAATATGGAGAAAAAAATATGACATATTTTAATGTCAGGCTTCTTATCTGAGCAAAAAACATGTATCATCTTTTCTTTTTGTCAGTGTGACAGCTGGATGACAAGACCTACAAGTGAGTAGAAGGCTGTGACTTCTTTCCTTCTCCTCCATGCTATCAACATGAGTCTTTAAATGTCCTGGAAGATTCTGAGAAAGATTTTAATTTTGAATACAACCTCCTAAAAAGTGAGGTATAAAACTATCTTCAACTTCTATATTGCAAATTTGTTGATACTACCAATGCACGTGTTTAACTGAGATGCATAAAAGCCTTTCTCCTCAAAAGGCTTATGTTTAACTAAAATTGTCACCTTTAAAAGAAAGTTTATGGCTAAAATGTATATCATCATGATCAGCAGGAATATGATTGTGTCTGGGAGCCCATTTCACTAGACAGCCCGAAGTCTTCTATCAAATGGGTTATAATGTGTTTCTTCTATTCTGGTGATTAAACAGTAAGCTCTTGGGAGTGATTTGTTTTTATTTATACAGTGATCACCTATCAAACTGTTCTGCTGTGTTACAGTTCCCGAACTGGAGTTCAACAGTCTTAGAAATTCAGGGGTCTAAGAACTGCAGTTCTTGAGTCCAACCTCCTGGAAAAGTGAAGTATAAAACTCTGGCTCCAACTGTTTGTTCCGGTACTTGTTGACAATGTCGGTGATTTTCTGTTTCCGGCGGACATGGGGTGGACTGTAGGAGTCACTCTCCAGTCTCTTCCTTCTACAAATGTTAATTACAGTCTGCCTCACCAGAAAGCCTTGAAAATAGAGAGTTTTAAAATAAATGTTAAAAACTAGTCACTTAGGTAGGTGAACTGTAAGTATTCAGGTGAACTACCCTACGCATACTCAAACTATTTCATTCAACTTGCAAACTTCCCATCCCCAGAGAGATAGACATAGTGCCAAGATACAACTGCCACAAGAAACACACAATGACAGGAAAAGGAGAATAAAAATCTAGTCTAAGAACCTATTTTCCGTCCTGGATGACAAACAGCTGTCTTCAATATTTTAATACTAGAAGTTGGTGAGGTTTTGCTTACACTTACTAGATTAAGGACAGATTAAAAAAGAACAAAACATGCTCCGTTTTTAACAAGAGCCAGACCATTTCCTACATGTGGAAACTATTAAGTAATTATCACCATTTCCTTATATTGACTTCTTTTTGGTTTATAAAAATGATAAAGAGAAAGAAAATGTAACTCTTCAGCCACATATGAAGACCTTACCAAGAGCTCGCCTGCTGACAATCATCCCATCCACAAGAGGGATGACCATGTTAAATTTTCCAGTGGCTCCTTGAATTTTTATCCGGAATAATCCAGTGTTTAAAGGGTGGATGAAGATGACAGGAACTTCTTTTTCAAGAGTCGTAGATCTTAAGAAAAGAAAATTTTTATCTCAGACACCCAAGAGTTGAAGTCCCCCACATACAGCCTAAGATTACTAAAGGGACCTGTTGCTTGGCAGTGGTATGAGAAAAGCCAAGGGGTCAGTCTGCTCAGAATGTGCTTTCTGGGAATCTATGCTGCTGCCCCCTATAACACCTGGTCCTAAAGGTTCATTACTGGCTCAGGCTTTCTAAGCTAACAGAAAGGGGCTGAAAAAATATATATACCTGGAAAACCACTAGGGACACTGGGTGGAAGGAGAGGCCAGAGAACTCTATTGCATGGAGTTAAGAATCTAGCAACCACCTATGGGACTTTCACTTTAGTTCCTCTTCTTGTAGGGAACAAAAATGTGGCCAGCCAGAGTACAGGGAATTCCAGCATAGTCAAGGCTGGTAATCCCAGAGCAGAAGCAGGAACACAGCTTTGGCCCATTACAGGAATCCCTGATATAATTTTTTTTCAGGGTGGGGAAGGAGGTTGGGAGAGCCATTAATCCAAGCCAGCTGCAAGTGTCCTTCTCGGCTATGGTGATAAATGGCCACATTGTGGCAGGGCCAAAGCCCTCACAGCCTCTGGCCAGGCAGCAGATGCTAAAGTCGGCAACTGCCTCTATGGAGGGGTGAGTTACTCATTACATACCAGGGATCGGCCAACCCATCTAGTATGACATGTTATTTGTGATGCCACATGTTGAGGTCTTTTTGCAACCCAATGAGTTTTCTTTCTATATAGGTAAGGTGATTTTGGCCAAAGCAACACTGAATCAGTGTTTCAAGACATTAAAAAAAAAAAAAAAGAAAAAGAAAAATCAATCCTCGAGTAATTCTGTCCCCAAGATAAATTATAAACTTTGCTAATCTACCAATAAAATATACATTTTACTGTCAAATTGTATTACAACCTTTGACCTAAAAAGATGAAAACTTGAGAGGCCGAGGTAGGAGGATCGCTTGAGCCCAGGAGTTCGAGACCAGCCTGGGTAACATGGTGAGACCTTGTGCCCAATTTTTTTTTTTTTTAAATTAAAAAAAAAAGGTGAAAACAACAAAGACAGTATATGGTAAGTCTCTTCTAATTAGTTCTAGAAAAGTCTACTCATAACTATTCTATAGTCTCTTCTTTAGCAAGTTAGTGTCATAAAGAAAAAAGGACTGTTCCAGATTAAAAGAGATGGAAGGAATTAAAACCAGGTATACAGTCCTGGAGTGAATTCTTTACCAATTGTGAAGAATATTTTAGTAAAAATGAAGAAACTTGAATGTTGCCTATTAGATAATATTAAGAAAGTATTAGTAACTTTATTATTGTGATGTTATGTTTAGCTATCTGACTTTTCAGATGCATACTGATGTATTTGGAACATAAAGATACCTGTAATTTGTTTTAAAACACCAAAGCATAAAAAGCATGGAAGTTTTAAGAATGACTTGCCCTCTTTTAGAAATTTAAAATGATAATGCTAAAATAAATCATCTTTACTGACTTCATTTCAACAACAATCATCTAACAATATTAGAATAAATTCATCTTATATGCAATTTGAATCAGCTCACATAACTAAAAGGAACTTAAAAATATCAAGTTTGAGGGTATCTCTGTGATGAGAGAGATGCAGGGCCAATGCATTTGGGGTCAAAGGCCTGGATTCAGGAAACTTTCTCCTGCATTTACTGGATGTGTGATACTAAGGAATAACCTCTTTGAACCTATTTTATCCCACAAATAAAACAGGGAAAATAATTGTTAAACTCTTAGTTGTAAACCAAAAACAAGCAAGCAAACCTTGAAAACTACAAAGCCTACACAACTACATTGTTACCATTCTTAGAATCAGATTATTCTCTTTTTATCCTTCTTGTGAATGGGCAGGTAAAACAGAAATTTTAACCCAATTATAAAGTTAGTATTACATTTCGCTTAGAAACATTTTTCCATTAATTAGCTCATATGATTTAGGATATTTTAGCTGCTATTTGGCCACATTGTTTTGGCCAATTTAACTCCATTATTTCAATCTAATATTGCTACCCTATTATTACGGTCTTTATTAATATTAAATTGCCTCTACTTCTCCATTTTTCTTTTTGCTCTAGATAACTGTAAAATAGCAATTAATTTTACTATTAAAACTCTTGCTAAAGCACCCAACATCACTAATCATCAGGGAAATGCAAATCAAAATCATAATGAGATAGCACCTCACTCCAGGTAGGATGGTCATTTTCAAAAAAACCAAAAGAAAACAAGTGTTGGCGAGAATGTGGAGAAAAGGAAATCCCCTTGTATGCTGTTGGTGGAAACGTAAACTGGTGCAGCCACCATGGAAAACAGTATGGTTCCTCAACAAATTAAAAACAGAATGTTCATATGATCCAGCAATCCCACTTCAGGGTATATATCCAGAGGAACTGAAACCAGGATCTCAAAGAGATAGCAGCACTCCCATTTTCACTGCAGCATTATTCACAATAGCTAAGACATGGAGGCAACTTAAATATCCATCAATGGACGAATATATAAGGAAAATGTGGTGTACACATACAATGAAATATTATTCAGTCTTAAAATGGAAATCCTGCCATTTGTGACAGCATGGGTGAATCTAGAGTACATTATGCTAAGTATAAGGCAGGCACAAAAAGACAAATTCCACATGATATCACTTATATGACAAATCTAAAATAGTTAAACTCAGAGAAGCAGAGAGTAGAATGCTAGTTGTCAGGAACTGGAAGGAGGGAAAAAATGGGCAGGTATTGGCCAAAAGGTGGTACACAGTTTCAGTTATGAAGGATAAGTCCTAAAGATCAACAGTACAGTGGCTATAGCTAATAATACAGTATTGTATACTTAAAAATTTGCTAAGAGGGCAGATCTTATGTTAAGTGGTTTTTATCACAAAATAATAATAATAATGAATTAAGTGGGCAGGAGAAAACTTCTGGATATGGTAGAAGTGCTCAGGAACAGATTGTTGTGATGGTTTCATGGAGATATACTTATCTCCAAACTCATCAAGTTGTATACATTAAGTATGTATAGCTTTTAACATGTTAGTCATACCTCAATAAAGTGGCTTTTAAAAAGTCCATGCTGGCCGGGCGCGGTGGCTCAAGCCTGTAATCCCAGCACTTTGGGAGGCCGAGACGGGCGGATCACGAGGTCAGGAGATCGAAACCATCCTGGCTAACACGGTGAAACCCCGTCTCTATTAAGAAATACAAAAAACTAGCCAGGCGAGGTGGCGGGCGCCTGTAGTCCCAGCTACTCGGGAGGCTGAGGCCGGAGAATGGCGTGAACCCGGGAGGCGGAGCTTGCAGTGAGCTGCGATCCGGCCACTGCACTCCAGCCTGGGCGACAGAGCGAGACTCCGTCTCAAAAAAAAAAAAAAAAGTCCATGCTATAATAATTTGATAACCTTGTATGTTGTATACAAACTTCTTTGATCTTTTTTCCCTATTTTTATTTCTAATTGTCCACAACTCTTTTGTTTCATAATTCTTTATTTATTAAGCTGCAATCAATATATTAAAAAAAGACATGCTGTTGAAATTCAAGCAAATAGAGTGTACCTCAGTGAAGTGCTACTATTTGCAGTAGTTTCCACACCAGTACTGATCTCTGTCATCAGCTCTGAGAGGGGAAAGTTTTCTGGAAGAAAATAATAGCATTATAATTAATATCTCCCTCATTTTCCCAAACAGATAACAGGAAATCTTATTTTCTAATCTCTTCACATAAATGAGTGGCAAATATATGGATTGTGCTGTCCTGAAATATCATCTTAATTATTCTCTACAAATTAAAAAAATCATCTCTCATTTTTTTAGCTAATTTCATCTAAAGCAAAGAGTTTTTAGAAAATACATTCTGTGATCTTTGAGGGCTTTGTTGAAAAGTAACTATCACATTTTCCCAAAAACTCTGGGCTGGATGGGATTTTAGGCAAAGTATATAATTCTAATGCTCAATGTTGCTTACGTAAAAATCATGAGAAACTTACCCAGAGGGCAACTCTTAAGGACAAACTAAGCTTTATACTAAAACGAGACAGTAGAGCATGTGGGTGGAGAGAGGGTAAGCGAAGCGTTTCCCCTTCCCCTTTCCAAAGGTCCTGGGATGGCTGAGACCAACTGGCAACAAACCACTGACTGTGATGCCAACAGGAATAACTAAAAGCTTTGTATCTACTAGTCTCATCAAATCTTCACAACTATGAAAAAAGTAACAGGATTTAACAGAGGAGTAATCTAAGGCTTAAAGAAACTGAGTAGTGGAGCTGGGGTGCAAACCCAGGCTTGCTGAACTCCAGGACTAGCTCCTGGCCACACCCTGCTTATATGCCCATTCCCTGTAGACATTTAGCAAGTCATTGTCATATATTGTCATTTTATTTATGGACAAAGTCCTCATACAGTACCTATATCATCATAGCGTTCCACCCAGACTACAGAAACTCTTGTCTCAGGTCCAAGGGGAGGAACAGGGCGACCCTGAGGCAGCTTCCTCATTCTGGAACTGGGACTGAGCTATATGAAGAAGAAGACAGAGAGCGGGAAAAACAACAGCAACAAAAAACTGGCTTAATAAAACTACCCAGTCATTCATTTGTCAAGGTGCTCAGTGATATAAGTATCAGGTCATGGAAAATCACTTTAGGAAAACATGTATACATTTGCAACAAAGCACTTCTTTGGCTCCTGTTCATCAGTCTTAACCTAGGACAAGAAAATGAAGGCTTAAAATTGTCAAAGAAAAAACAAGGAAGGAATACTGAATAATAATAATTTGCATTAATAAAAACAAAATTTACACGCAGTATCTTAATGAGGGCTTAAAGGATTTGAGTCTATCTCTATTAGGGCCAGAAAGCAGTATGCTTCCCCATCACAGCAACATCACTACTTGTCTGGGGATCCTCATCTCTAAAATGTCCCATCAGCAAGTTATTCCCAGATCCCAGAACAAATGTCTCCTACTGCAATTTATGCTTAATTCCTTTTTCTCATCAGTAGAAAGAAAAACAAGTTGTCTGGGCCTTCATTATCATGCAGTGTGCTTCTGGCTTCCCGCCACCCTAATCAACTCTAAGTTTCACTGCAAGGTTAACAGGACTGTGTGGCTCCCCTTTAGCAAACTGGTACCCTGAGTTGCACTTCTTTTGAGGCATGCAGCAGAGCTAAGTTGTGCTAAAGCCCTAAACAAAGCTCATGTGTACAGAGCGGAGAATCTCATACTTGAGGTGAATTTTAAAATTAAAACTGCTTTATTAGCACAGAAATATACATGTCTTTACCAGATGACCAGAGTCCATGGCAAGTCCCCCGGATGCTTGTATCCACTCTGACATTCACAGAAAATGGCCAGACCAAGAGATTTCTCCCAAACTAGTGACAGATATCTGGCCATATTCACAGACTACTTTCTTAGCATCAAGGCCCCTAATTAGCTTTGACTCTGACTTCTTCCATGTCTGACGTCTAGCCCTAGATTTAAAGAGCTCCTGTGATTAGGTCAGGTCTACTTGGAAAATCTCCCTTTTGATTAACTCAAAGTAACGCAATTAAACCCACAAGATCCCTGTGCCAAATAATGTAACATAATCACGGTTATCCTATCATATTCACAGGTTCTACCCACATGCAAGGAGAGGACATTGTACGCAGGCAAATGTTGCTGGGGGTTATCTTAAAATTTTGCCCAACACCCTGACGTTTTCCCTGCAGTCTTGCTAAACTCACCTCAATAGTTCTAGTGAATTTAAAAAAAGATTCCTCAGGGTTTCCTACTTACATGACCATGTCATCTGCAAATACATACAGTTTTACTTCTTTGTTTCTAATCTCTATGTACTGTGTTTCCTTTTGTCTTATTTCTCTATGTAGGTCCCTCCTCTACCATGTTGAATGTAAGTGGTGAGAACAGGCATCCTTGCCTTGTCCTCCATCTCAGAGGAAAAGCATTCAAGAATAATGTATAATGCGTAAGTATAATGTTAGCTGTAGGTTTTTAGTAGATGCTCTGTATCAAGTTGAGAAAGTTCTATTCATAGTTGCTGAGAACTTTTCTCATAATGAGTACGGAATTTTTGTCAACTGTGTTTTCTCCATGTATTGAGATAACCATATGGTTTTGCTTTTTTGTTTGTTTGTTTTTTTAGCTTGTTAGTGTCTGCAAAGTATACTATAAGTGAGAAACAAAAACATGGTGCTTTATCTGGGTTCTAAGGAATAACTATGCTGGCATTCAGAAAATATAGGCAGCTCACCACTGAATTCTAGTTCTGTTCACAAATCTCAAACAAAAAAATTTTTTAAAGTATTAGATTTGGCTAAAATCTTGCATTGCCATGCAATACTGACTGCTCATCTCTAAATTGTATTCTGTAAAACCTTTAAAAAACTCCTGATTTTCAAATCAGTCTACTCCAGGGACTATTAGACCACCTGGCCTTTTTTTCCTAAATCAATTTTAAAGGTAAAAACCTCCCCATATTCTCTTTTAAGTATATACTTACATTAAAAGTAATTTTCACTGTGGAAGGAAGCCAACCTAAACTCTTGTACAATGGAGGAACACCTTTAAGTCAAGCTGACACTTCTGTCTTTGTTATGATTTGTTCTAAGTCAATCTTCCTACACTTCTGACCTGATCACAGATAAAGAAGTAATATTCGCTGATAAGGTAAAAAAAAAAAAAAAAAAAGATAAAAGCAAAAAGCTCCTCTTGTAGTAAGTGCTGTGTTCCTCACTCAGAATATTTATCCATACACTGAGTTATTCTCCACAATGTTCCTATATTTATATGGTCAGACTTGTTTAAGATGAACATTGCAAGATTAAAGATAAAAAACATGTAGTTACTGCAGTAACTTTAGTGGATATTTCAGAGACAAAATTAAAACCTTGGTTTAAAAAGGAACAGATGAGAGAATCAAGTATGGGATCAGAATAGTGAAATCAAGAGAATCCACAAAGGCTGTCTCAGAATAAACTATCTGTTGCAGGCTGAAAAAGAGAAAATCATGAGAATTTTATTTTAAAAAATTAAGTTACTAAGGAATCAGTACTCTGATATAATTACTCTCTGGGTTAAAAGCTTTTCAGGCAGGATTCTATAATTACCCTGATTTCACTACAAAATTTTGGAGACCTATCAACAAAGTAACTTACCCTCTGTGAGGAATTAAGATTGTCTGTATGATTGGGGAAAAGCTCAAGTGTCAGGGATGGCTGTTTCAGAATTCCTGGCATAAGATCCATATTTGAATCACTATCTTGGTCCGAGATGTTACTTTCCAATGAATCAGCTATGGGGTAAAGGAAAAAAAGCAACTATAATACATACCACTTATTTGGAGCAAGACTGTTAAAACTAATTATGCTCACCAGTCTAACTGAAATCACTTAAAGCATTGCTTCTAGAGCAAGGGCTGACGAACTTTTTCTGTAAAGGATCAAGTACTAAGTATTTTAGGCTTTGCTGGCTATACAGATCTCTCACATATTCCTCTTTGTATTTTATTTATAACCCTTTAAGAATGTAAAAACCATTCTTGGCGGCATTTGGCTTGTGCCACTGTGGTTTGCCAGCTCCTGCTCTAAAGGATAACCAAAATAAGACTAGAAAATATTTGACATTTCAGATGTAGAATATAATACATGCCATTATTACTCTCTGAATCATTTTGATTATATATTCGATCATGTAGCATTGTGCCAAATAGGCACTGGGACATCCAGAAGCTACAGAAGATCTAGTCTCTATGATTAAGAGTAATGTGGTTAGAGATAAGTTCACAAAAAGTTATCCTCCACCCTATCTAAAAAAATCCCCAAATATCAGAAATAGGAGGAAGCTGAGTAGGAGTGGGCACAGTTGGCATAGGAGATGTTTCACAACAGAAGACAAAGACCCAACTGTAGGAGCTTTAGTGTAAGGACAAGGCTCTAGTGCTGGGAGGACTTGTCTGGTACTAACAGGCTGGACCAGAGAAATTAGGCAGGTATGTCCCCAAAGAGGATGGACAGGTTCTGGCTTCTGGAATTAAAGTAGTAAACCAGAACCTTGACAGGAAGCCCAACAGCCGCTATAATTCAAACCTAAACCGTAGAAGGTCCAACCTTCCAGCGACACAGCTGGCCCCAGAGAGTAAGACAGGGAGGGGCCTAGAGTGGGAAATCAAGGGTCCAAGGACAGAAGTTAGGCAGCTACCAAGGTAGGGCACAACAAAAGTTGTTAGTCTGGAAATGAGACTGTGAAATCGTGATGTACAGTATCCCATCCTAAAAATGATCTCAAAGAAGAAGGTGAAGTTTTCTATCTACTGCCTGACCACCTACTCGGTCAGGCTTGAACAAACAGGCTTAACTTGCAAAAAGCAAAGGTTCTGGGCAAAATAAAACTGTGAGTTCAGACTAAGAAGTAATAATTACTCCCAATTCTTAAAAAGAAAAGTCTTGGACCACCATCTTTTCTAGGCTGCTTAAGTTTCTCTTGCTCAGAAGAATGGCCAGATGCTATCATGAGATCCTTCCCGTTGTAGGATTCTATGTGGTTCCATGCAAAGGCTCTCAAAAAGTAAGTGAGGGATCACTCGTAATTATAGAAAGAAATGAACTGGAAAATAAGCCTATGTACTGATTAATTAAATTAAAGAAAGCATATCAGTTGAAATGGGATTCCTTCACTATTTAAAGATTATCAGAGGGTCAGTCTGCTTGTCTTTAACTACTTTCCTTAAAAAGTTAAGAGAAGATACCTTGTGCTTCTGCATATTCTGTTATAATGCCTTAGAAGCTAAAGAATGCCTTAGATCACTTCAAAATCTCTTCCAAAGCAGTAATATCACACAACCCAGGAATATAAATATAGATCCTAAAACAGGACCATGCAAAATGGTCTTACTTAAGGACTCCACAGGAGAAGGAACCACAAAAGCAATTTCCGTAAGGGCATCAGCATAATACAGCACCTTCTTCTGTCCATTGAAAATGCTAGCTCCAATATCTTCAGAGGAAATCACTTCTTCTGGGAAAAAGAAACACCACATTACAGCTTCAAAAAGTAGAAAAAAACCAGTATCATCTTGCTACACGAAATGTTAACTGGTTAATAAAGTGATAAATAGAATATATGTTTCCAGCAAGAACCAATTAGTATGAAAGAATAAAATATAATGCTTATTAGATGTCTTTATTTTTAAATCATAAAATCTTAATTTCATAATTTCTCAAATGACTATATATCAGACCACTTCTGATTAGCAGGGCTTTTAATTCATGTGTATGAAGCAGATTAAGGGAGCAGTCCTTTGGATCCGGTGAATAAATAATCAAAAGGAAGACCATCCCAGTACCTCAGAAGGGAGTTGGGCCAGAGAGACAGGCAGGCAGGCAGAGAGAGAGACAGAGAGAGAGAGAGAGAGAGAGAGAGACAGACAGAAAGAGAGAGAGAAAGAAGAAGGAGGAGGAAAAGAAGAGGAGGAGGAGGAGGAGGAGGAGGGAGGAAGAGACAGAGAGAGAGAAGAGAGAGAGTACACATGTGCGTTATCTCTGGACTCTGGCTTTTAAGGCATTTCTATCCCTGGTCTCTCTCTATGGCTCCTCAAGTTGGCCTATGTTCCACCTTCCTCAATGGTCAGTGACATTGTATAAAAATGTACAGCCAGTTTTAGTAATAGCATCTGCTCTCAGCCAGGAAGACTGAATTAACAAAAGAAACACCCATGAGAGCTATATAGTTCTCAATTAAAATGAACTCAGTGTCCTACCAGCAGTACATAAAAGACCAACAATCTGACCAAAAATTGGACAGGGGAAATGAACAAGTACTTCTCAGGAAAGAAATAAAAATATGGTAAGATATGCTCAAGCATTATTAAAAATGAAAAATTTCTCACTTAAAAAACTGGAAGATACCTAATGCTGGTGAAGATTTGGCAAATAGGGAGCTTAGACAAGAGGTTAGCAAACTTTTTCTGTAAAGGACCAGACAGATAACATTTTCGGCTTTGTAGGCCATAGGATCTTTGCCACAACTACTCGATTCTGTCATTGTAGCATGAAAGCTGTCATAGACAATGTGTAATCTAGAGTGTGACCGAGTTCCAATAAAACTTTATTTTCAAAAACTGGGCTTTCGTTTTCTGACTCCTGGTGTGGGCTCCGGGCAGGGACTTTGTATCTGCTGTAGTAGATGCTGTGGTTACTATCCCAACAGCCACTCTATCCACCCCTATTCTGCAGCAGGCAAAATGTGCATGTGGGACTGACCTCTGATACTAGTTCTATCTTGTCTGTATCTCTCTACCAGAGTCATTCTTTCTTGCCACAAGGACAGGCTTGGGATAGTCTAATCACCATATAGTTCCGTATTCGGGGAGTAGGGGGTTCTGAGATCTGGCTAATCTCTCCTCTTCAGGCTGCTGTGGTATGTGAATGTAAAGCCTGGAATTGCCTTTCTGCACTATTAGAGAGGCCAGGCTGGTGACAAAGCCAAAATATGGAGAGCAACGCTAAAGGAAAATTGTAAAGAAATAAAACAGGAATGCTGATCAAATGACACCAAAGCTTAACCAACCTCTAGAATTTTCAGTTACATGGGCAATAAATTATCTTCAAAATCTAAGGCAGTTTGGGTCACGTTTTCTGATACTTGCAACCATTAAGTATCCAACTGATATATTTATCAAAATGAAAAATGTGCACTGGGCATAGGCATTATCCACTTTAGAGAGGTAATACTAACTTTCCAGTGACCTCAGGAGCCCAGGAACACAAAGCACTAGCCAGGTGGGGCAAAGGTCTTAAGTTTAAATTTATACTTGCTCTGGTACTTGTTATCCTGATTACAGTTCCTCAGAGGATCTGAGGGGATGGGCAAGAATCCTCAGAGATGGTCAGCTGTTTACTACAAAGCTTTTGGTATAATATCCCAAGAATCTAACCTTTAAGTATGACTCTTCTGATAGCCACAGTTGATAAAACACACTGGTTAACAGAAAACTACTTATCAGACAAAACATGCTTGTTAGGAAGCTGTATTGTTTGTATGGATGACCTATATTTATTATACCATTTGTATAGAAAATTGAATCTTATGCATATTATAAAAAAGGAACTTATCAGCATTGTAATAAGCCAGTCATTTTGTATTAATTAACTCTATCATTATGTGTATATATTTCATATACACTGAAAATGTCTAGAAGAATATATAAACTAGTATTAAGTTACCCTGTCAGGACTGGGATTAGGGGAAGGATACTTTTCCTCTATATACCTCTGTTTGTTTTTTAGAGTCAGGGAGTTGCTCTGTCACTCAGGCTGGAATGCAGTGGCATGATCACAGCTCCAAATCTTGGCCTCAAGTGATCCTCCCACCTCAGCCTCCTGAGCAGGCAGGACTACAAATACGTGGCCCTCAAGCCTAGAAAATTTTTTCATCTTTTGTAGAGACGGTGTCTTGCTATGTTGCCCAGGTTGGTCTTGAACTCCTAGCCTCAGTCGATCCTCCCACCTGGCTTCTCAAAGGCAGGCATGCACCACTGCACCCAGCCTGGTTTTGTATTTTTAATAAGACTATAAATCATAGTAAAGGGGGAAAAAAAACAAGACTAACAAAACAAGCAACAACTGACATTTGAAGCACTGTGAGTTTTACCTTGTTGAGATCCTTCACCATCATCACAACAATTAATAGACCAACTGGTAGAAACATGCCCAGTCCAACCAGGGTGTCTGCCCACATCTACTGACCAGCCAAGGGAAAGCAAAAATTCTAGGAAATGTGGCTGAACAGTTCTGGAAGACTCCACATTCTTCAAAATCTGAAATACATACCAATCATCAGCTATAATGAAGGAAGAAAAATAATGTATCAAAATAAATCTTCATAAAAATTGGTTAGCTTTGAAGCTTCTGACAAATCATGTCCAAGCTCAGAATACATTTGAGGATATATCACTATAGAGAAAATGCATTCTCCAGAGTTAGACAGATTTGGATTGGCTGAGCCTTGGGCAAGTTTCTTAACCCCACTGCCTCAGTTTCTTAATCCATAGAGTAGAGATAATAACAATGGTTATGAAATAATGCAAGAAAAGCTATGAGCTCTCTTCCTAGCAAAACAATTACTGAACCAGGCATGTTTACTAAAAGATACTATGTCCTTACCTTCATTAAGTTTACTGTCTGGTTAATGAGAAACATTACATAGGGATGCAACTATTTAACCATAAATCTTGACAAAGGCTATAAAACCTACTAAAATTCAATAAACATTAGGTGTAATTAATAAATGAGTATGAAAATATCCTTTTCTTAGGTCAAAGAAGAGAATTTCAGGAAAAATGAAGTGGCCACAAAGTTCTCTCCTCTTCACTAAGCACTAAATGTAAGGCGTGCGCTTTCTACTGGCCTCACAAAGCGTCCCTCACTCTAAAACAGTGCTTCTCATCTAGGGATGATTTTGCTTTTCAGCGGACATCCAACATTTGGAGACATTTTTGGTTGTCATAACTGGTGACGCACACTACAAACATCTAGTAGTAGAGGCCAAAGATGCTGCTAAATGTTCTAAAATACATAGGACAGCCCTCATAACAAAGAACTTATCTGGCCCAAGATGGTAATAGTGCTACTCTTGAAAAACTCATTTCTAAAGGAAGGAAAACAAGAAATTCCTTTGCAAATGAAAAACGAAAGGGGGAGGGTGGAGAGCAGAGTGTAACAAAATCACCTGGGAAATCGCGTAAAAATAAGGTTCTCTTCGCCTGCCCTAGACCTTCTACATTAAAATCAGCGAATGCAGAATCCTGGAATCACTATTTCTAAAAATTCCTCCAAATAACTATGATGCAGCCAGTCCACAGATCACTGATGTCATTCATACAATGCTAATCTATACCAAGATCATATAGAGGCCTGTGAAAGTCAAAATGTAAGAAGTTACATCCATTACATCTGACCCATTGCAAATCATTTCAAAGTCATTACCTCTTAAGCACAAAACCAGTCTATTTTTTTTTTTTCTTTTGAGACGTAGTCTTGCTCTGTCACCCAGGCTGGAGTGCAGTGGCGCAATCTCTGCTCACTGCAAGCTCCACCTCCTGGGTTCATGCCATTCTTCTGCCTCAGCTTCCCGAGTAGTTGGGACTACAGGTGCCTGCCACCACACTCGGCTAATTTTTTGTATTTTTAGTAAAAATGGGTTTTACTGTGTTAGCCAGGATGGTCTCGATCTCCTGACCTCATGATCCGCCCACCTCAGCCTCCCAAAGTGCTGGGATTACAGGTGTGAGTCACCGTGCCCGGCCTAAAACCAGTCTCTTTAGAAGTGAACCTATTTAGTTTACCCATATCCCTTCACATTGTTATGGGTGCCAAGAAACTGACTTAACAACCATTTCTAGTTTTTGCAATTCAAATTTTTATCTAGAAGTAAAACTTTTAAATAAAAAATTTTTGAAAATTTAGTCAAGAAGCAATAAGTGAATCCAATTCAACTTGCATGGATTCTGGCAGACAGAAATTAATCTTAATCTACCCTGTGGCTAGGGAAGACAGGTCTCAGACATTCCAAAGGAGGTCTCAGGAAATCTTCATTAATTCCTAGTTACCCTCAGCTTCTAAACAGCTAGGGAAACTGGACTGGGTTAGGAGGTGCCTCAAGGGTTTGTGTCTTCTTGTACAGGCAGGAGAAAGTGGCTTCATTATTCTCAAAGAATGCGCTGACTTCCTTCAAAACAGATCCCCACCTCCAGAATTAATCCAATTTTACTGAGGTTCTTCTAAAACACTTGAGTCCATCGGTCTCATCTCTGGCTACCACCAGCCCACTTTCTCTTAAGCTCCAAGTATATTAGACCCCATAATGAATTTTATGAAGATAAAATACTCTCTTTACCCTGAAGAATTTATACATTATTATTACTTTGTCAGTGACAATCTGCTTCTGCCTCCTTACCTACAGTTAATGCATACCTTAAATACCAGCTAGAGTATCTTTCCCTCCAGGCCACCTTAAAACCAGATTAGGTTTTCCCGCTACTGCTCCTAGAACGTGCTTTAATGACCCTATTAGCACCCTTTACAACAGTTGGTTGCTTATTTAATCATCTGTCTTCGCCTCTATGCAGTTTTAGGGGGCCAGAAATCTTACAGATTTTGTACACCTAACAACAGACACTTATTAACTTTATTGACTCAGTAACAAAAAAATAACTTTCTCATAAATCAGCATTCTTTTCTAGGAGCTCACAAATCATTTGAAACAGTGCTTCTAAACATTTGGAAACTTTGGTAAATTTCTTTAGGCATGCTAATTTGATTAGCTGATGGTCTTAAAATGACTACTACAGTAAAACTCCTGGATCATGCAGTCACAGTGCCCTACACATCTGAATACTACATTTTACAAGTCTTCCTTCAGTTTTTTCCTAGTTATAGTCAGTAACTTCCTGCCTATTCTATATTTCAATTATTCCTTTTCAAAAAACACTTCAAGTTTCCTGCCATTTTGCTCTCAGTTTTCCATTCTCACCTATCTTACGTTTTTCTTCATCCTTCTCCTAGTCTCTTTGTTACACGTATCCAGCTATGTTTTACTTAGTCCCTCTGTTTTGTTTTGTTTTTGAGACGGAGTCTCGCTCTGTCGCCCAGGCTGGAATGCAATGGTGCAATCTCGGCTCACTGCAACCTCCGCTTTCTGGGTTCAAGCAGTTCTCCTGCCTCAGCCTCCCAAGTAGCTGGGACTACAGGTGCCTGCCACCACACCAGCTAATTTTTGTATTTTTAGTAGAGACAGGGTTCTACCATGTTGGCCAGGCTTGTCTTGAACTCCTGACCTCAGGTGATCCACCCACCTCGGCCTCCCAAAGTGCTGGGATTACAGGCGTGAGCCACCACACCCGGCCAGTCCTTCTGTTTTTCTCCTTTATTTCAGCTGTTATTTCCCCCACTGCACACCACGCATTCCTCAACTGAAATGATTTGTTTCTGAAATTACTAGGAAGGTGAGCTGCTTCTCAAAAGGGAAACTGTTACTCGTTTCTATATCCTGGCATGCTGAGCCACAGGGAAGATGTTCAATAAATATTTGTTGCTGTTGTTTTATTCTTCTTGAGCCTTACTTTAACTTTTTATGACTACCCTTCTTTATTTCAGTTTATTTTGTCTTATGAATCTGAATTCCTGAGGGGGAAGAAAGATACCCTACAGCTCCTATTTAAATCACATTTCTTAAGGGTCAAAAGACTCAGGACTCCAAGTATCATAGTTTTGGTTAATTCTGTTTTCAAACTGGTTCATAGCAAGTCTTTAGGCATTGAGTATAAAACACTTCTTGCCATAGACAAGTACATACCACGTAAAATTTTGTATATGAAAATGAAACTTTTTAAGGAATGCGAGTCTCCCTCAAATTATCATGCCCAGAAAGGCACTGAAATGTGATAGCAGTCGCATCTCACTCCTGCTTGAGCTAACTAATAATTTTGAAGCTGCGTGCTATATGGACTCTAGACTGCATGTCACCACCAATAGTTCATAAACTAATCTAACAGTGCTGGACACCACAGCTCATATCCTACAGTTCAATAATTTATATCTACTCACTAATCAATGTTATTTCTGTAAACCAATGAGAATTCCTGAAAAACAACTTTTGTAATCATCTGTTCTCCTGGCTCATTCTTTTTATCTTTAAAAACTTGAGACTCTCCTTTGTTCCTGGGAGAACTTTCCAGCATTTCCCATTTCCTCAACTCTGGCCCAAATAAACTCTCCATATTAATTTTGCCTCAATTTTTTTTTCTAGATGTGTATTTATAGCACAAAAATATACCAAAAAAAAAAAAATTCATAACTCTTACCTCTTGGTTCGTTTTCTGACCTGGCTTCATATAGAAAATAAAAACTGTGTCAAAAGGACGACATGGCAAGAGATCCAGATACCCTATGTCATCAAAAAATCCAGGTATCGTGGAATCAAGTGCAATAAGGTGAGGAGGTAGACGACTATTTGCAGGTTCCTGCCACCAAAAGAAGAAAGCAGCAATTATTACCTATTCTCTTGCACTGTTATAATTATAAAAACAATACTTGCTCATGGTTTAATAAAAATTAAATTTAAAAATGTAGAATGGTAGGAATAAACACAACCATAATCCTAAAGAAATTATTTAACATACTTCCTTTTAGTTCTTTTATTTGCCTCTTTTTAAATTAAAGACAACTGAGATTATATTGTGTATATAATTTTGGATCCTGTTTTCTCTATAATATTGTGCTTTCTAGAACTTACCTTTAATGTACTTTTTTCCTCATTCATTAATGGTGAAATGTGAAATGGTACAGCTACTTTGGAAGACAGTTTGGCAGTTTCTTACAAAGCCAAACATACTCTTACCATGCGATGCAGCAACTGCACACCTTGGTATTTTCCCACACACATCCACACAAAAGCCTGCACACAAATGTTTATAGCAGCTTTATTCATAATAACCAAAATGTGGAAGCAACCAAGATGTCTTTCAACAGATGAAGGGATAAATCAACTGTGGTACATCCATACAATGGAGTATTATTCGGCAATAAAAAGAAATAAACCATCAAGTCAAAAAGACACATTAAATGCATACTGAATGAAGAAACGTTAAATGCATATTGATAAAAGTGAAAAAAGCCAGTGTGACAGGACTACGTACTGTATGATTCCAACTATATGACATTCTGAAAAAGGTAAAACTATAGAGAAACAGTACAAAGACCAGTGGCTGCTAGGTTTTGAGTGAGGAGTGAAGAGGGAGGAATGAATAAGTGGAGTACAGTGGATTTTTAGGGCAGTAAAACTATTTGTACAATTGTAATGGTGGACACATGTCATTATACACTTGTCAAACCCCAGAGACCTGTAGAGCACAAAGTGAACTCTATTGTAAATCACCAGCTTCGGTTAGTAATGCACCAATATAAGTTCATCAATCATAACAAATGCACCACATGAATGCAAGATGTTGATAACAGGGGAAACTGGGCTGTGGGGAAGGTATATGACAGCTCTCTACCCTTTCTGCTCAATTGTTCTGAAAACCTAAATCTTCTATAAAAAAATTAAGTCTACAAATTTTTCAGAAATGCATGTTTGTTTTGTTTTCCTCTTAATCCCCTATCTTCTTTGAGATTTTGATCTTGCCAAACAAGGTTCTGCTAACCACAGCATATCTTTCAGGAAAGCTCCCTCCAGAGAAAGCAAGAATGACTGTCTTTCACACTGGCAAGGATTGAGTCTAGCCTTCTAGTCATTTATATAACATTCCTAGCAAGGTCTAGGGCAATATTCTATAATCAAAGACATTAATATTTCTGTAGTCAAACAGAAGTGTATTCACACTAAGTGACATAAAACTACAAACAGCCTCATGTCAATTCAGGTCCAATTTTGTCACTAAATGAATTTACTACAAATATATAAAAAATTTTCCAGTTTTCAGTTTTTACTTTGAAATCATGGATAAGGAATTGTGGACCTGAAGCATGTTGTAATACACCTTGTAGACCAGAATGTCCTCATTCTTCTTTTTTTTTTTAAAAGTAAGGTATTTCCTCAGCTTGTTCTTCTGTATGATCTTCTAATCTAGGAACATAACATTTACATATTTTATATCTCTTAATAATTTTTAAAAGTTTCTTCCTCTAGGTCTTGTAAATACTTTGTTAGGGTAACTTTTGTCAATATCACGGCTGTAAATGGGGCATTTTTGCATTGTATTTTTAACTGAATATCACAGGCATAATTACTAATTTTTGTACTTTTGTGTACGGCAATCTTAATTCTCATTTATTTTAAACATTTTATTGATTGTCTTATGGTTGTCAAACTAGAAGACATATTACCTACAAACTGTCTTCTCATTTCGAATGATTTTTACCTCTTAGTTTAACATTTCATTGACTTTCCTCATTTTTATACTGTACTGTAGTTACATAAGAATTTATCATCGCAGGAAGGTTCTCATATCTTTATTTTGCAATTTCCTGCTAATCTATAATTATTTAAAACTAGAAAGTTTAAAAAACGTCATTGACTAAAAAATTCTCGTTGTTAAATAGTAGTCAAGGTAGATAATTTTTACCTCTGATTTTAACAAAAGATTCCTCTAGTTTGCTCCTGGGTTGTCATTTAGATAAATCTTTTAAAATAAGAACCTACACTAGTAGTGCTGGCTTAGTTTGTTATTTTTTTAAAAATCAGAATATGATTCTAGTAAATACTGACTTACTGTTTCACTGACTGAACTGCTAATGGGACCAAATTATTTTCTTAATAGCTTTATTAATATTTCCTGATAATTAATTGCTAAGTTCCTGGGATAAACCTTACTTGATCATGAAAGACCATTTACTTAACATGCTATTAATTCAGAACTAAGTCTGCTTAGCATTCCCTTTAATACTTTTGTAAATATATTCATAAGTAAAACTGGTTTGTAGTTTTGTATGTATGAGTTGTCAAGTTTTAGTTATTAGAAATATTCTAAGGTTCATAAAATAAACCAGGTAACTTTATTTTTCCTATGTTCTCATACAGATGAGAAAGCATGAGAATTATTTTCTTAAAAGCTTAAAAGTTTCAGCTAGAATAGATAACAGAAGTGGAAAACTATAATCTCAGAGACAAGGCTATTATGGCCTTTCTTGTGTCCCTGAAGTCTATAGGAAGCATTAATTTTCTTCTAGTATATTTTTATTTACTGCTTCTACTCTGTTCAATTTTCTCCACTAGGAATATCACTAATGATTTGTAAGTTGCATCTTTTTTCCTTCCCTTCCATATTTACCACTATATTTCTTATAATTTTCCTCTCTCTGCTCTTCTATTCTGCATTTTAAGTTTTTATGTTCATATTGCTGCATCAAACTCAATTTTCTACAAAAAAAAAAAATGCAAAAAACATTTTCCCTCTATATGCTGAAATACAAAACCAAATAGCAATGTCCCTATTACTTTCCTACAAAGCTAAATGGCCTATAACCAGGTAGTTCCTAGGGAGTAAGGGCAGGGGACAACTTATGCAATAAGCAACTTCTTGCTTGGCAATCTTCAGTTGTACTTTTCAAAACAAACAGGACTTAGAATAAATTCCAAGTCCACCTCCAGACAAGTTATTTCACATTTTTGAGCCTCTATGTCCACATCTATAAAACAGGAATAGCATCACTTGTCAATTTTTTTTTTCCAAGAGACAGGGTCTCACTCTATTAACGAGGTTGGAGTATAGTGGAGTGACCATAATTCACTGTAACCTTGAACTCTCAGGCTCAAGCAATCCTCTTGCCTCAGACTCCTGAGAAGCTAGTATTACAGGCGTGCCATCACACCCAGCTAATCTTTAAAAACAATTTTTTGGAGAGATGGGGGTCTCACTATGTTGTCCAGGCTGGTCTTGAACTCCTGGCCTCATATGATCCTCCTGCCTTGGGCTCCCAAAGTGCTGGGACTATAGGCATGAGCCACCGCACCTGGCTGTAAAATTGTTTTAAGGCTAATGGAATTAAGAAGAATGGCAATATTTACCTTATAGGCTGGCTTACTTTGTGCTAAGTACTATATATACCAAGTATCTTCCACGAGTGAACACATTTAATCTTCACATGATCAATGAGATGGATACTTTTATCACTCTCACTTTATAGATGATGAGGAACTAAGACAAGATAAGAAACTCACCAAAGACCACATAGCTGGCAAGCAGTGATTCCAGGACATAAAGCCAGACAGTTTGATCTTATAAACTGGACAATATAAGAAGTGCTTGACTTACAAATACTACAGTATTAACTTCATTCTTTTCTAAAAGTGGCATGAAAGAGCAAAGTTAATTGTAGCTTATATTTTTAGTAATAATGCTTAGTAGGGGAAGATTTTTAACATTCTTTTTCTAATTATCTATAGATTTCATTAACATGGGTACTGCGTTATCTAGGAAAATTCAGAGTTAGGTGTATTATCAAACTAGTCCCCTCAGACTCAGAACTCTGAATGCATTCATGGGGTGACCTGTCCTGGAGCACAAACTACAACCTACAGCAGCACAGAATTTCATTTATTTGTATGCAAGGTAAAATTTTAACCTGGTTTTTTTTTTTTTAATTTGCTTATATCCTTATAAAAATATTTTAGCTATTGTCAGCTGATTGTTAACTTGTGAATATATTTATTCATAAAAGTTCATGAAAATTACCTTCAATGCTTCTAAGGACAAAAATCCAAAGTGTGAGAGGAAAAGGCGGGCTGTTTGGAATTCCTGGGCAGGAGGCGGGGGCTTGCAATCCGTAACTGGGTCAGGAAAGCTTCTCTTTTGCAATTCCTCCTCACTCTGTTGCTCAAGGTGTATTTCATAAGCAATCTGCTGGGCCATGCCACTCCTTAATTTTTCATGTCTCTCTTCTAACTGAAATAAACCAAATATTTCATTTTTTGAAAATGTTTTGAAACTAATAAGGCCAATCTTAATTTTTTTTTTTTTTTTTTGAGACTGAGGTCTCTCTATGTTGACCAAGCTGGTCCTGAACTCCTGGGCTCAAGTGATCCTCCTGCCTTAGGTTCCCAAAGTGCTGGGATTACAGGCATGAGTCCCACTATACCTGGCTAAGTCAATCTTAATTTTAAAATGAAAATAAAGCTACAAGCAACAAAGAAAATGAAGATACTTTTCAACGATCAACACTGATTCAGTTCAATACAGAGTATGCCATTAAACAAACATGGGTCAAGGTTAAAACAAACACCAAAAAAACTTCCCTATACCTTCAACAATTGCTTCTTCATGTTCTCACTGTAAATGAAAACATTCAGTCTCTGGTTCCCTTCAAATAGGCAAGAAAGAGGATAGAGTTGTCACTCTCACCCCTCACTTCCAGATCACTGTCCATCTTTACCCTGACATGCTCCCTGTGTTTGGAATTCCTCATCCATATGGATGACATGACTGTACTCTTAGAAACTTCTCCCACCTTTTCTTCTGATCAATCCTTGTTTAAAATTCCATCCCCTGGTGAGTGACAATCCTTCTAACAACCTGGCTCAGGATTCTACAAGCTCCTCAACCTTCACAACTTTGGCCATCCATGAAAACAAACTTTAACCTGAGATGTGCCCTGCTTTCCAGGGCTGTAAGTCTGAAATTCCCTCTCCAATCATAAGCCCCTTGTGCAGCTCCTATCCCTTCACTTCCCTGAGCTCGTGCTCTACTTTTGCTGTGGGGCACTCAACCCCTCCCCCTGCTTTCCCACTCCATTAGCATCCTTCTGGCTTTATCTGCTTCCCAACTAAGCTGAAGCCCCCACATCTAACAGCTAAATACCTTCTCCTTAAGCACATTAAACGGTTGTGTTGAACCTTCTCCTTCCAAATTTCCACACCTGTCAATTTCCACACCAGTCAAATTCTTATGCTTCCAGATCCTAAGGACTTTTGAAGAAAGTCGGCAGAGTGAGTTAAATAACTTCACTGTAGATAATGCTACTTAACCTCAGCTGGACTGCCTGGCAATTTTTAAGAACTGTCTTGGATCCCCTATTACATTGCCAAGAACCAGGATTAAAATTTTCATAAACTTCTTCAATTTCCCTCCTTTCCTCTCTAAATGTCTCTGAACCTTCACCTACTCTCTCCTTCTGTCTTAGAAGTATCTGTTTTTTAGACTACACTCTTGACCCTACTGCATCTATTACTTGTAAGTCCCAATGCCCATCTTACAATGTTAGCCAGACCCCTCTCTCCTGGTTTCTTCCTTCAATCTATAAGCATGTTCATAATCCTCACATCCTTGAAAAAAATATTTAAAAATTAGCCTTTTCTGGCCAGGTGCGATGGCTCACGCCTATAATTCCCAGCATTTTGGGAGGCAAAGGCAGGTGGATCACCTGAGGTCAGGAGCTCGAGACCGGCTTGGCCAAATGGTGAAACCCCGTCTCTACTAAAAATACAAAAATTGGCTGGATGTGGTGGCGTGCACCTGTAATCACAGCTACTCAGGAGGCTGAGGCAAGACAATCACTTGAACCCGGGAGGCAGAGATTGCAGTGAGCTGAGAATGCACAACTGCACTCCAGTCTGGGCAACAAGAGCAAAACTCCATCTCAAAAAAAAAAAAAAAAAAAAAAAAAAAAAACAACAACAAAAACTAGCCTTTTCTTTCCTTAACGAGGCCATTTCCTTATATAATATTACCCATTCTGTACCCTTCCCTTTACTGTTAACAGTGTGGTTTCTATTCACTGCCTCTTCCTCAATACATTCACTCCCCAGCCCTTTGAACTCTCCCTCCTACTGTACACACCTGTTCTCAAAGGTCACCTAAATTTCATGCCAAAATCCAGGGAACTTTTTCTATTCTTTCTTCTCCCTGGTCTCTCCAGCACTGGCTAGTGTAGCTCTTCCTCCATTCCTGCTCTTCTGTTCTCTCATGTCCTGATACACTTCTGTCCCCGACTTCTTAAAATTCTTCTCCCTTGACCTAAGAGCCAGTTATCTTAATTAACTCTCTAAATTAATCTAAAGCCAAATACATTTTCCCCATCTTCTCAAACCTATCCTCTTCCTAATGTCTATATTTCTGTAAATGGCACTGATATTTGTCACTCAAGCTCAAAATCTAAAATTCTTTGGTTCTTTTCCTTCCCTCATCAATTCAAGACTGCTTGGACCTGCCTCCACAATACATTTTATATATTAAACTTCCCTATCAGTGAAATAGTCCTTCCTTTCTTATAAGGACTTGGATTGTCATAATAGTCTCTGAACTGGTCTTCCTTCTCCAAATAACTCTACTAACAGAGTCTGATCATGTCACTACACTACTGAAACCTACCATGAACAGCCAGGCAGCCCAGTGACAGCTCTAAGAGATGTGCAGTTCCTTTCGATCAGCCACAATCTATATTCGTCTTAAACATGGCAACCTCCTGGATGATGGAGACCCATGTCATCTTATAAATCATCTCCAACAACACTAAAAGCATTGGCTTGACCATGGAAGTTGTAAGAATGTTTCTATTCGTCCCCTTGATGACAGCTAAAAATAATGTACTTACTTCTTCAGTGACTATTTCATGCAAATCTGGAATGCTGAGATCTGCTTTCACAAAAGGAATCTTGTCCACCTCTTCAGGAAATGGCCGATGTTTCACAGAATATTTAAATCCAACATCATTTTTAGGAACTGGGCGAGGTTCAGGCACAAAAAGCTGTTAAAACAAGTAACATTTTGTTTATTATATAGGGTCCAACACCCATCTGTAATGACATGGATTTCCCTGGTCTCTTAGATGGCTGTGTTTCCCTAGGATTACATGTCACAAAAACTCACCCAGAACCTGCAAATACTACAGATAACAGTAAAGGGAAGTAACTTGTGCCCCTATGTACTCTATTTTTCTAAAAATATTCACCGACTTCTTATAGATCTCATGACTGACAAATGGGCTGTGGACCTCTACTGCTGCAGGCCCGAATCTCCCACATTCAGCGGTAATCCAGTGGGTAAAGCATTTTGGAGCTTTAAGACTCAAACTTTCTTCCCCAGGGGCTCTCACATCATTCCACATAATTAAAGACAAGTTTGGCTTCACTGGGCATCTCTAGAAAGTGATTTTAACAAGAACCTTAATATGGCTTGAGAGTATGGGTACCAAATCTAGGTCTTCATAGCTCCAAATCCATGCTTTAATATATACATGGTGAACCCTAAACAAATTTTAGCTCCTTTCCTGGTCCCCTTCCTCTTCAGTCTTCAATGCTAACTTATTAAATTACAGAGTTGTTGACAGAATGTGATCTGTACCCCCAAGAAAAAATAGACAAGTGTTCCTTACTGGGTGAAAAACACATCTCATCTAACAGAGACATCTAAGATATTAAATGATTTTAGGCACATGCTCCAATTTTGTGGTGTCTCTTAAATGCTGGTGAAATATTAAGTCATATTTAAAATTTTTAGTAGCAGAAGTAAAAGCTTACAATGTTATAAGTGAAAAGAGCAGTACACAAAATTACTCAAATTCTATTCAAGTGTTATTGTTTATGAAAAGAAAAAAATGGGAAGGAAATCCAGTAAAATATTAGCAGTGGTTATATTCCTCTGGGTAGTGAGTAAAGGTGATTTAAAATTTCTTCGTTATCTGAATTTTCCAACTTTTCAAGTATTATTCACATAATTACAAATGTAATAAAATAAACTGCACCCCAAAAGATTTCATTAAATTATACACAGCATATATGTGTGTGTCTGTGTGTGTGTGTGTGTGTGTGTATATATATATATATTTTTTTTTTTTTTTTAATTAGGCTGGGTGTGACAGCTCACATCTGTAATCCTAACACTTTGGGAAGCTGAGGTGGAAAGATCACTTGAAGACAGGAGTTTGGGATCAGCCTGGGCAACAAAGCAAGACCTTGTCTCTACAAAAAATTTTAAAAATGCGCTGGGTGCAATGGCATGTGCCTATAGTCTCAGCTACTCAGGAGGTTGAGGCAAGAGGATCACTGGAGCCCAGGAGTTTAGGCTGCAGTGAGCCATGATTACACCACTGCACTCCAGCCTGGGCAACAAACAAGACGCTGACTCTTTAAAAAAAAAAAAAAAGTATACACTATATTACCAATTACTATATAAGAACAAATCATATAAAACAATGTGAAACTAAGTCCTGTTGCTGGACACATCAGAAGTCCCGCCAAATTTTTTTCACATATGGTATATACCTGACTTTTATTATATGTAAAATTACATGGAAAAAAACTGGGGCCATTGTCCACAACAGT
Source organism: Macaca fascicularis (assembly GCF_037993035.2). NCBI lineage: Eukaryota > Metazoa > Chordata > Mammalia > Primates > Cercopithecidae > Macaca > Macaca fascicularis. The sequence goes on along the minus strand of NC_088384.1, from coordinate 94,673,433 downwards.
AATTACTCCTAAGTAGATGCCAGAATGACCTGCAAAGCTTTTTGAAAAGACATCTGCCTTGAAGATGTCTTTAAAGAGTAATTGAGTAGATCTGGAATTCTAGGTTCCTAGATGATTCTGATATGAACCCACTGACTGAGAATCTGGTTAGGGATCAAAAATATTTATTTGATCTGTGTTTTCTGTTGGAATGTTATCTAACCTTGAAATTACAAAACACACACACACTTCCCTGTAACTTCTGATGAATACCTTCTGATTTGCTTTTGCTCCTCTGGGTAAAAGACAAAGCTGTTGTGCCCAAGCAAGTCTTCCAGACATCCCCCGGACCAGCACAGTGACAGAGGGGAAAAAATCATCTAGAATAAAATATGTATATAAAAGTTTTAATTTCAGACAACAACCATTTAAAATAAACTTGTTATCAACTGCAGAGCTTCTCACAATCAAAGGCCCAACAGTGTTTCCTAAGCTTTGATCTTTTGTGTACCACCTCTGTGGTTTCTGCCATACCCATGTACTCTAAGTACTATTACTTTACATCAACCACTACTGTGCGTCTCTAAATGGAAAATCATGAATTTTGGCATGCTAATTATATAATTTTAAAGCATATGCTTAAAAAAACATAAAATTATGTTCACTAATATATCAACTAAGATCATCTCACATACCTCCAGTGATACATGTACACATTTGTGGGAAACACTGTCCCAGTAAATACTCTTAACCTCCCAATGTTGGGAACACTTTAAGTGCAGAAAGATAGACTGGATGTTTGCAGTGTTAGTGTTGTATTTGCCCATGCCTTTGTGTACCACTGCCCACCATAGGCAGACACTGTTCCATCTCAGCAGAAGTTCAGGGGCATGGTGGGGGTTAAAAAACACTCAGAATGGACTTCCTGAGTGACCCAGAACCTTCTTTTTATTATTCCGTCTCAGGTGTGGGAGTCAAACGTCTTCAAATTTCTCTATAATTTCTTATTATTACAATAAACTACTAAAATGTCCTTGTAAATCTATACAATTCCAACTGCTTATATTTTTTGTAAACTTCCTATGCAATGAAATTATTTGGAATGAAAGTAGGAGAGTCTTTAAAAAGCTGGAAAAAGGCCAGGAAGCCTGAAGGGGACACTGGGATTTTGCAGACTCCTCAGCAGATGGCTTGGGAGTAGGAGGCTGGAGGAATCATGAATAGGCACAGGCTAGGAAAGAAACTCAAGCAAGCTCCAGGTCTAGGGTAGAAAAGGATGAAATGCCTGTAGAAAAGACTTGGGAGTAGCACTTCTGAAGTTAGGCAGTAATAAAACGCACCATTCTATTTGATATTAATGTCACGGCATCTCACCACAACACAACAGAAGGTTATGATGGTATTCTTTTCATCTCAAACTACAGGGAAATGTCTCACTTTCACTTTATGGATTTATGAGCTCCTACTCATATAATCAACAAAATTAGCACAGGACTCTTCACCTTTACAAAGGCAAGAAGGCAAATCTTTAATCACTGAGCAAGTCCTATCACTGCACAACAACAATAACAGAAAGGGTTTAGAAAATCTGGGCTCTAGTCCCAAGTAACCCTGGGCAAGTCATACACCCTCTGTGAGCCTGAGTTTTTCACTCATAACTAAGGGAATTGTGTACCAAGTGATTCCATGGGTCACTTTATACCCACATATTCTGTAACCTTCACTCTCCTTCCCCTTCCCAGCAACAAGGGTCTGAGAACATGCTTCTTTTACATACTGGCTGATGCCAATTATCATCAGAAAAAAAAAAATGTACTTGTGGATAGTTTGGGTCGCAGTTTTTATCACATATTGTGAGATGGCTTATAACTGAGGGGGAGGGAAAGGAGGAAAACAGTGCATGTTGTGTTGATGGAAAATCACTGCAGGGTTTTCAGTAGGGCACTGCATGGTCATTTGTAGTTGAGGATGAATACCATGGTGGCAGCAAGTACGATGGAAGTAGGGAAAACACATGTTAGAACTGGCAAGGGGTTTGGGGGTTGGAGGAATCACAGTAGGTAGGAAACAACTGTAATAATCTAGGTGAGAAATATTAAGGACCTGCACTTGGATGTATCGGGAAAATACAGAGGAAAGGAAAGATCCAAGGGTCCCTGGGAAGATGGAAACTTAGAAACTAATTACATAAGTGAGTAACAGGAAGGAGCAGGTAAAGATAACTCCTCAAATTTCTAGCCTATGTAGGTGGCACCAACAATTGATATAGAACATGAGGAGTGAGAGGAAGGGGAGCAGAGGGGCAGGATCCAAAGTTTAAAGGGGAAGAAAAAGTGACAAAGATAAACAACACAATGGATCCCACTAAAACATCACCTTCTATAAAACTACAGAGCTAGTTCAGATGCACATCAAGAGCCTTTAAAAGACTCTATCTAATATGTATATTCTATTTTTTGGCCTCCTATTTTTCAGGTGCTATCGTCCCACAGCTAGAAGTCTTTCTGACCTACTTTGAATCTGTAGGCTGTCCTTCCCAGATCCTGGAAACAGCTTCATGGTACTGGTAACACTGATTAAGCAGTAGAGAAGGCTCAAAGTACTAAAACTTACTCTGCTCATTTCCAAGAGGTTGTTCCAGCATTGCCAGGATGACACTGTTATCCAAGACAAAGTACCGGAAACTATGCTTGTTTATGGTTGGCAGCCTGGAGTATTTAATCAAAGTGGTCTCATTCACAAGACTACAAGGAGAGGCAGGACCACTAGGTGAAGGAAATGCGCCGAGCAACTGCATAATGCTACGGAGAATGGAAAAGATAACAGTTAATTCCCAAAGCAAAATCTTCAGTTTACCTTGTGCATCAATGTGTCCCCTTTCACTCTTCTGAATTTTAATGGACCACAGCCATGCTTCTCGACAGGTCAGATTTACTCCTTGTAGTGAATGCCATGGCATACTGTCCAGACTCTCCCCTCCAAGATTAAAAAGCCCTTTACCCCAGATGCATATTTCTATGTCTATTTCAGAGACATTTAATCTCACTTTCCAGTCTGGTCCATATCCAGAAGAGAAAATATGGTTAAGCTGGTATAATTTGATCTCAGTGACCTACTCCCTTACAGGCAACCTATTTGATTTGACATCTTAGAATCTTGCATGGAATACAGCAAGCTCATATTACACATGCTTTTTTTTTTTTTTTGAGGCAGTCTCGCTCTGTCACCCAGGCTGGAGTGCAGTGGTGCGATCTTGGCTCACTGCAAGCTTCGCCCTGGGTTCATGCTATTCTCTTGCCTCAGCCTCCCGAGTGGCTGGGACTACAGGCGCCCGCCACCATGCCTGGCTAATTTTTTGTATTTTTAGTAGAGACAGGGCTTCACCGTGTTAGCTAAGATGGTCTCGATCTCCTGACCTCGTGATCCGTCCGCCTCAGTCTCCCAAAGTGCAGGGAATGCAGGCGTGAGCTACCGTGCCTGGCTCCATATGTTTTGTGACAACCATCTCTATCCCATTTTAGAAAACCAAAGCCATATTTTCTCATTATTGATCTCCTGGTGTTTAAAAGCCATATTTTTCTCATCATTGATCTCCTGGTGTTTCTCCTATTTTCTGCAAACCATTAGAGGCCTGAACTAATGCCAAGTTCTCCTGGTCCCTGAAGTTCTGAGGCAGTCTTCCTTTTAGGAGGAGAGGAAATGGAAGAAAAATAATCTGTTGAGCAATGTTCCTTTCCATTGTTAGAGATCTTTGGGTTCACACCTTAGAGTGAAAGAGGAGAGGCCATTCAAGCTGAGATTTGAGATGACAAATGCGTTGTGGAATACTGGTTTTCCAAATGAGATGCATATGAAGGGGTGGATGATATTAGAATCACAAGATAAAATCTTTGTTTCAAGATACTTTCTTTCTGTGCTACAGTTCCTTCATTACAAAATGGGAATAATAATGGTACCTATCTGATGGAATTGTTATAATATTATGTGATACAATATCATATCACAACAATTCACATAATATCCTAACAATCCTATTCTCATAGGTACCACTATTATTCCCATATACCATTATTACTCCCATTTCATATTATATGAAATGCTGTTTCATATAATATCATGAACTTGTAGATAGATTTAAAAATCCCTGTGGACTTGAAGGAAATGTTCTGACAATGTGCTTTGGGAGTCTATCTGTTCAATATTTTTATCAATGTATTTAGAACACATAGGGTATGCTCATTAAATGTGCAGTTGACCAAAAGCTGAGCTGCAGAGATAACATACCATAGAAACAGTTGAGATCCAAAAGAATCTTAAAGACTAAAAATAATGAGGTAAATCTTAGGTGAAGAAATTTCAGGTTTAAATGTAAAGTTCTGTGCATTACTTTCAAACATTCCCAAACAAGTACAGGATGAGAAAAACAGATGAAAGGTAAACGTGTGAAAAAAAAACTCAAGGATTTTAGTTGACTTAATGCAAATCACCAAGTTCTCAAAAATGCAATGCAGTCTGAGTACATTTTAATGAAAACGTAATATTATACAGAGTTTAAAGATCATTAAAACATATCTAGAATATTGTACTCTGCTGGGTGCAAGTGGCTCACACCTATAATCCCAGCACTTTGGGACGCCGAGGCGGGTGGATCACCTGAGGTCAGAAGTTCGAGACCAGCTTGGCCAACATGGTGAAATCCCATCTCTACTAAAAACACAAAAATCAGCAGGGTGTGGTGGCACGCCCCTGTAGTCCCAGGTACTCGGGAAGCTGAGGCAGGAGAATTGCTTGACTCTGGGAGGCAGCAGTTGCAGTGAGCCAACATCATGACATTGCACTCCAGCCTGCATGACAGGGCGAGACTCTGTCTCAAGAAAAAAATAATAATAATAGAGTATTATACTCTGTAAACCACCTGTAAGAGGCGCATAGTCAAACCTATGCCAGTTGAGAATAACCAGGATGATAAAGGTACTTGAATCTTTGTAATATTTAAAAAAAACAAACAAAACAAAACAAAAAAACTGAAGGTAATGGTGGAAGTGAACCAGAGAGAACATGAGGACTGCTTTTGGATACTGCTACTGCCTGGACAAAAAGGATTTAATGATCAAAAGTATGAATCAGAACCAACGCATAGAAGTGGGAGAGATTTTAGCTTGATGTAAAGTATCAAGTCTTTAACAAAATGAAATAGGCAAGCTTGGGGGTTAGAAAATCTCCAAATTAGAGGCTAAATAACTTGGTACACATGTCTTAAAGGTGACAGGAAAAGGGACTGTTGAAATGACTTCCAAGAGCCCTAATCCTGAATTTGTATTAGTGTACACAGAGGGGAAAAAAAACCTAACCAGCTAATCTGTACTCCATAATTTTCTACTATGTGTTCAGCATTGTGTTGGCAAAGAGGCCAATGTGCTCTCTACCAAGACTGGGGAGACAACACTAGCACGCATCACACATAACCAGGTACAATCATGACAGTGTAAAATTCCACGCTGTGCATTAGGGTCAGAGAGAATGAGCACAGAAGTGCAGAAAAGAGTCATCTTTAGAAGCGGAATAACCAAAGGCCCCATGGAGGTAGCCTGATTTGCTATAAGCACCGAACAGTGGAAGATGTAGCCAAAGGAAGAAAAAAGAGGTCCTGAAACCCAGGGGAAGAGCATAAACAGGTGTAAGCACAGCCAGTTCATAGCCACAGTGCTCTGTCAGGCCTGACAACGGCAGAAGAGACAAGCTGCAAAGCAGTGGTGGAAAAGATCAGATGGTGCCCTTGAAAACCAAATCGAGGAGTTTAGACAAGGAAGGAAACAGATCTACTCAAGGTTTTCAATCATTCAAGCAGTAGAATCAAAATTGTGCTTAAGGATGATGAGTTTTGCAATAGAATAAAAGATGAACAAGAAGGGCTAAGAGATCAAAAATAGGGCAACTGGGCAAGAAGTGAGGAGGGCCTGGACTAGGATGCTATCCAGGTTGGAGAGAATGGAGGAAATACTTTACAAAAATAAAATCTGTTTAACTCAGTCACTGGCTTTACATGGGGAATGACAGAAAGACAAATCAGACAAACAGCCAAAGTTCTGTGTTTGCATAACTGGCAAACAGCAATGATACTAACACAAAGCAGCAATTGTGAGAGAACACAGAAATCTGGTTAGGGACACGTTTCATGACGACAGTTAAGACTGAAAACTGGAGATACCATTTGTCGAGTTGCTAGCAGAGACAAGACAGCTGAAGAGAAACAGATAAGCCATCTAGCTTACTGGTGAGGTTGAGAAGAAGCATCCCAAGACTCTACTCACCCTGAGCACATATGCAATCCTCACTGCCAGTCATGCACTCATAGAACACCCCGTCCAGGCTAGGATGGATCAAGCTTATTTTTGCATAATGAGAAATGTCCCCTCCTTTCTCTCCATATCCTTCTTACTCTTCAAGACATACATCAAGTTTTAGTTCCATGACAACTTTTTTTTTTTTTTTTTTTTTTCTGAGATGGAAGCTCACTCTGTCATCAGGATGAAGCACAGCGGTGTGATCTTGGCTCACTGCAACCTCCGTGTCCTGGGTTCAAGCGATTCTCCTGCCTCAGCCTCCTGAATAGCTGGGACTACTACCACGCCCAGCTAATTTTTGTATTTTTAGTAGAGGCGGGGTTTCACCATGTTGGCCAGGATGGTCTCGATCTCTTGACCTTGTGATCTGCCCTCCTCGGCCTCCCAAAGTGCAGGGATTACAGGCATGAGCCACTGTGCCCGGGCCTATGACACTTTTAAGGCTCCCCTGGCCCACATATGGTCTTCTTTCTGAACTTGTATTACTTCTAGTATTCATCATCAGCATAAGCGCATGTTTCAGTAGCTGTATTCACATTTTTTTAAATATTATTTTCTAGCTATTTGCCAAACCTCCATAAAGTCACCGAAAGTCCAGTATTTGCATAGTAAGCAGGACTAAATGACAGGAAGCACTCTTCTAAAACTTCACTGAATGACTTAAGCCCACAGGAACAGAAACAAATCCAACTTCATTGTGCATGTCCCAAGTAAGCAACAGGCCACTAAACTCATAGAAGATGCTGGGATCTTGGTAAGGGCTGACTTACACACAAATTTTCAAGCGGTTTTGCCTGCTTTACTAAGACCAAGACGCCCCAGCCCAGACTGACTTGCCACTTCTCCTTTCTGCTTTTACATTTTCTGAGCCTTCATCTGCACATGTCCTTTCATGAGCCTCATCTTTCCATGTGTACTATGGTTCCACCTAATCTTCACTAACTGTTCCATTTAGTCCACAAATGTGACTAAGCTGCCTTCCTTCCCTCTTTCCACTATGCTCACTTACAAGCCAAACATAAACTCTCTCAACTTTCTCTGCTACTCTTTTTCAAGATACCAAACTCCCTGTTTTTACTCCTTTACTACACCAAAATGCTCAAAACAGCAGTCTTGGTGCCTTCTTACCCACCCTGTACTCTGGCTTGCGGCTCAAACTTGACCCATCCTCTCAGAGTCAGGTCCAATGTCATTTTCCCTAAGAATGTTACTCTGACTTCCCCTTATCTGGAAGTATTCATTTCTTCCTTCCAACTCCCTAGCATTTTATTTATACCTCTTCTCTTGGAGCACTTATTTTCCACCTAATATTATAGCTATTTGTGTTCATATTTTATCTTCCCTACCAGACAAGATGGTAGACATAATGGTGACTAAATCAGATTTATCTTTATGATCCTATTCTCAGTTCTTAGGAGAGTTCATAAATCTTGGTTGAATGAACCTATACTATGTAATATAAATGGTATAGCAGAGAATACAGACCACTGAGCTGTAAAGCAGATCTAATAGTGTAACCACAGAGAGACAGACACCATCTCTGGACTTAGCATCAAAGTGAGGGGGTACAGTAAGTCTAGCTCTAACACGGTATGACTTGAATTAACATCAAATAGTATAGAAAAAGAAGAACTCAAACTCTCAATCCCAAGTTCCTAGTTTCTTTTGGTCTAAAAAACAGGTAAAAAAATATATATAGATTTTCTTTCCATTTTGTTTCTGGAGAACAAGTATCCTAAAGGGGCTGCATAATGCAATGCTGAACAATCGGGAAGGAAAGGAAACAACATGGATCACTGCTAACCCCATCTAGTTCCTAGGCACAATCCCTGTGCGGTCACTTCCATACCATGTTAGGGTGGCTTCAGCAGCATCCTTTACCCTCATAGATGCAGGGTTTGGCTCCTTATCTCCTTTGTACTTGACCTCTTGCTCGCTGTTCCTGGACTTACTTCCTGAGATACCCAGTTCCACAATCTCCAGTACTTCCTTAAGGCAGTCCTAAAAGCAGGAAAGGCAGATCAATTTTTGTAACACATCTTTCTCATGAGAAGACAAGGAAATCCATCCACATGCTAGCAGTGGTTGTGTTTTGGTGGAAGGGCTCCAGATTCTTGCTAATTTCTTTAATGAGTATATATTAACTTCATAGTAATACAATAAACTTTACACCCCCACCCCCCAATTTCTCTTTAAAGAACTAAATTTTGGTGTTTAGAGTGTTAGATAAATAAATTCAATTCAACTTTCTTGTTAAATTACCAAAGACTGTAAATCACAAAAGCACAAACCAAAGAGATTAATAATTCAGTTAAGCCTGGGATAGTGTAACCACAGAGAGACAGACAGCATCTCTGGACTTAGCTATCAAAGTGAGGGGGATGGTTTAAGATATATTATTAATATCCAAAGGAAATCTTGTCATTGACATTTTTAGGTAATTTCTGGTATTATAACTTCAGAAGCCATAATGAAAATGACTAAGATTTAATCAACAATATTATTCCTTAAACTACATAAAGGTCTCCATAAATATCGAATGATCTCTCCTTTTATTTGCACTGTAAATTCCTTATAACACTTGCTTCCCTATAAGGAAGACATTACATGGAACAATGGTAGGGAACGTGGACTAGTTATCTGCGTCCACTTGAGAGTGAAGAAATGAGTATGGAGTAACATATTTCCATAGAAGCAACCTTTAGGACGAGCTGTGCTCTAGGTTTGCAGCCTGGCAATCATCTGCCCTTCTTTGTTTGGTGAAGGGTGACCGAAGTGCCTACTAGCTATCTCCAGGCTACCATCCTTTCAAGAAACAACAGTCTTGATAGTTCAGATAAATTAGTCAAGGTCCCATCTTTCTAAAGAATTTCTCTATGACTTAATTTGCAACCAAATGTAAGCAAAATGAACAGTTTTCAAGTTGTACCCAAAAGGAAAAGGGTTTCACTGTAATCTAACAAGTATTTTCAGTTTATAAAGTGTACAATACTGTATTTAAATTTAGATATTCTCTTTCAAAAGGCATTTTGCTAGCACACATTTTTGTTTTTACTTAATGGTTTAAAATAAAATAAACTCACCTTTTCATCAAGCATATCAGGGTGCTCTGTCAGCCAGACACAGAGACACTGAAAAGCTGCCACTATCATGGAGTGCAGATCCCTAGAGTGAAAAGGAGCTGGCCGACTACACTGATACACAATGTAGCTGCACACAGAACTGATGGCTCGCTTCCGGTCTCCTGAGTCAACCATCACCTTTACCTAAGCATATTCATTTGGAGAACAAAAACAATCAGCCAGGAATTACTGTACCAATTTCAAAGCATTTGCACTGAAGCTTGACCTATTTGACAATGTGATACACTACAGGAAGCCTTGCTTTTTTATATTATGTATATATAGGAACAGATTATTTCAGATGTATTGTAATACTCCCCCCAAAATAGTGGCATTTTTCAAGTGCTGAAACAGTATTTCATTTTAGCATAGTTTTTCATGCCCTAAAACCCAAACCCATTGGGTACACCTGTCCATCATTGCCAGAGACTGAAAGAACATGGGCACATTTTTAAACCCCTAACCCAACCTCACAGTGATGCTCTAGGTTCTGCAGAAAGTTCTGTGCAGCTGCTCAGAGGCATAACTGTCATACAGTAAACTGCCCAATATTTCAGGTATACAACTGGTCAATTCTGACGTAAGTATGCACCTGTGAGGTATCACCACGATCGACAGTGGATATATCTATCACCTCCAAATCTCTTCATGCACCTTTGTAATCCTTCCTCCTACTCCTCTTTGCCCCTCTCCCTAAGCAACTGCTGATCTGCTGTCACTATAGATTAGCTTGCGTTTTCTAGAGTTTAAAGAAATAAAATCATTTAAAAGTCATACAATATGTACCTTTTTTTGGTCTGGTTTCTTTCACTCAGCATAATTATTTTCAGATTTAGCTACACTTTTGGGTGTATCAATTGTTCATTCATTTATATTGCTGAACAGTAGTCCATTACATGGATATACCACAATTTATCTAGTTACCTATGAACGGACATTGGGTTATTTCCAGCTTCTGGATATTATAATTACAGCTGCTATAAACATTCATGTACAAGGTATTTGTATCGACATATGTTCTCTTACCTCCTAGGAGTGGAATTATTGGGTCATATGTAGGTGTATGCTTACCTTTTTAAGGAACAGCCAAGCTGTTTTCCAAAATGGTGGTTCCATTTAACATTCCCATCAACAGTTCCTCCACATCCTCACCAACATTTGGTATGGCCAGTCTTTTATACTTCAGCCATTCTAAGAGATTTGCAGTGGTATCTCATCATGGTTTTAACTGCATTTCCCTAATAATTAATGATATTGAGTATTTTTTCATATGCTTATTTGTCATCTGTATATCGTCTCTGATAAAACATCTATTCAAATCTTTTGCCCAATTTTTTTTTTTTTTTTTTTTTTTGAGACGGAGTCTCGCTCTGTCCCCCAGGCTGGAGTGCAGTGGCCGGATCTCAGCTCACTGCAAGCTCTACCTCCCGGGTTCACGCCATTCTCCTGCCTCAGCCTCCCGAGTAGCTGGGACTACAGGCGCCCGCCACCGCTCCCGGCTAATTTTTGTATTTTTTTAGTAGAGACGGGGTTTCACGTGTTAGCCAGGATGGTCTCGATCTCCTGACCTCGTGATCCACCCACCTCGGCCTCCCAAAGTGCTGGGATTACAGGCTTGAGCCACCGCGCCCGGCCTTGCCCAATTTTTAATTGGGTTGTTTGTTGTATTATTAAGGGCTTTTGTTGTTGTGTTTTGTCTTCTTAAAAGATTTTATTAAAAGTCTTTACAAGGCAACATCCAGACTCCAGATCCAGCTGCCAAGGAGACCCTATTACGCAGCTGGGGCTGGGTAGAGCATGGCTTCCTAATCTGTCCTGAGATGGGCATGGCGAATAGTATCTCATTTTTAGGGTCCACAGTGCTCACGTGGTCAGGCAGGGGATTCTTAAGGCCAATCTTACCACTTGGGCACAGAACGTATGAGCTTCACTCTGACGCGCAGCAAACCCTGTCTTATCAGCACATGATAGATGGTGGTATCAATGTAGCAGTTAACAGGGTCCCTGCTATGGATCATCAGATGACACACAAAGTTCATGGATTCAGTTCTCTGTCCTTAGAGTTTCCCTGACACCATGAACTCGCAGCCCTTGCCCCACTCTCCATAATGAACCATAGCACGCTACAGAAGGCTCTCCTCACAGCAAACCCTAATAGTGGTTTACAGTACAGACTCTGTCTGGGCAACGGCACAGAGAATTCTTTTAGGCCACCTTTTCAGCATAAAGCTTTACCTGCCCTCAAGGAAGCCAAACCTCTTCTGAACTACCTCGGCCAATTCACAGATTCGGTGGTTCTTTTCACGAAGAACATTCTGCATCCTGGAAGCTAAGGTAGTGATTTCTATCCTGGTTGTTACAACTTGGACCTTAACCCCAGAGTAGTCACCTTCTGCAAGCTTCTGAGTGAAGAACTCGCTCAGTTTATTTCTTAAGATGCTATCAAACTTCCTCTTCTTAGAAATTTTCACCGCCATATTGCTGCTGTGCACCACCAAAAGGAAAGGCTATTATTGAGTTCTGAGAGTTCTTTATGTAATCTGAATACAAATCTTTCATCAAATATATGCTTTGTAAACATTTCCTCCCAGCCTGTGATCTGTCATCTCATTCTTTTAACAGTGTTTACTAAAGAACAGCAGTTTCGGCTGGGCGCGGTGGCTCAAGCCTGTAATCCCAGCACTTTGGGAGGCCGAGACGGGCGGATCACGAGGTCAGGAGATCGAGACCATCCTGGCTAACCCGGTGAAACCCCGTCTCTAGTAAAAAAATACAAAAAAATAGCCGGGCGAGGTGGCGAGCGTCTGTAGTCCCAGCTACTCGGGAGGCTGAGGCAGGAGAATGGCGTAAACCCGGGAGGCGGAGCTTGCAGTGAGCCGAGATCCGGCCACTGCACTCCAGGCTGGGCGACAGAGCGAGACTCCGTCTCAAAAAAAAAAAAAAAAAAAAAAAAGAACAGCAGTTTTAAATTTTGAAGTCCAACATATCAGTTTGTTCTTCCACAGCGTAACATCTAAGAAATCTATCCCAAGGTCACAAAGATTTTCTCCTGTTTTCTTCTGGAAGTTGTATAGTTTAGTTTATACATATATATTTATGTAATAGAGACAAAGTCTCACTATGTTGCCCAGACTGATCTCATCTTGCCTCAGCCTCCCAAAGTGCTGGGATTATAGGCATGAACCACCGTGCCCAGCCAGTCTGAGTTAATTTTTGTTCATAGTGCAAGGTATGAATCAAAATTTTTTGTTTTTTGTATATGAATATCCAATTGTTTTATAGTACCTCTGGTTGAAAAGACTATCCTTTCTCCTTTGAATTACCTTTGCACCAAAAATCAGATGACCACTTATGTATGGATATACTATTTTCTTCCACCAATCCATTTGTGGATTGCCAATACCAGGCTGTTTTGATTTACTGTAGCCTTACAGGAAATCATGAAATCAGGAAGTGTTAGCCCTTTATGAATTGTTAGGCAAGTCCAGAGCAGTGCTCCGTCTAGGACTAATTATTCCTTACTACTGAGTGTACTAAAGGTCACAGGAAACAGTACCTTGCTCTCAAAGACAGCAGTGTGGTCCTGTGTGTCTCACAAATGGCTGTTTTTTATTTTCTGTACCAGTAAGTGCTTCTCGCAAAATTATGATGTCCATTCTGGAGGATCTTTGAGGTAAACTCTAAGTGGTGGTAAGAACACCTTAGGTTTTATCACTTATTTTGTTTCTTATGGCTTAGGTAAGTCACAGCCTCTGACACCTATTCCCACAACTGAAAAACCAGGATTTGAACCGTATCATCCCAGACAGTAGCACCTGTTCATCAACTTTTTGTTCACAAAATATTTTCTATATTTCCTCAATTATATATTATATGTAAGATAATCCTGCTCATCTTACTGATAAGAAAACACTTAGACGTTAGAGAAAATGCAAAGAAAGTGAAACTCTCATACATTGGGAATGTAAAATGATTCAGTCACTATGAAAAACAGTTTGGCAGTTCCTCAAAAAGTTAAACATAGGGTTACCATATGACCCAGTAATTCTGCTCCTAGGTGTACATTCAAAAGAATTGAAAACTGGTATTCAAACAAATACATGTACATACATGTTCACAGCAGCACTACCTGACAACAGCCTAAAGATTAAAACAACCCAAATGTCCGTCAACTGATAAACGGAAAAACTGGGGTATATACACACAATGAAATATTATCCAATCATAAAAGGGAATACAGTTGTGACACATTCTACAACATAAATGAAACTTGAAAACATTACGCTTAGTTAAAGAAACCAGACACAAAAGGTCAAACATTGTATGATTCCATTTATATGAAATGTCCAGAATAGGTGGATCCATTGAGACGAAATGCAGACTGGTGGTTGTCAGAGGAGTAGGGTGGGTAGACTGAAGCAAAAGTGCTTCATGGGTATGGGGCTTCCTTTAGGGATGATAAAAACATCTTAGACCTATAAGTAGAAGTTGCTTAACACTGTGAATGTGTCAAGTCACTGAATTGTTTGTTTTTAAATGGCTAATTTTATATTATACAAATTTCATCTCAAAAGAAAGAATACACTTAGAGAAGCACAAATGACCACCAAGTTCTAAGTTTCCACAAAACTGAAATAATGGCTGTGAAAGAAATCTGAAAAGTGTAGCTAAGGCTGGGTGCAGTGGCTCACACCTGTAATCCTATTACTTTGGGAGGCCAAGGCGGGTGGATCACTTGAGGTCAGAAGTTCGAGATCAGTCTGACCAACATGGTGAAACTCCATCTCTACTAAAAGTACAAAAATTAGCTAGCTGTGATGGCGTATGCCTGTAATCCCAGCTAGTCAGGAGGCTGAGGCAGGGGAATTGCTTGGAAGCAGAGGCTGCAGTGAGCCGAGTTTGTACCATTGCACTACAGCCTGGGCGACAGAGTAAGACTCTGTCTCAAAAAAAAAAAAAAAAAAAAGTGTAGCCAATTTTCACTTATCTCTGATAATGGAGGATGGCAGAGCCACAGGTAATCCCAAATGGTATACATTAGGATAACCATTTTTTACAAAATCAATATGTATTTTATTATCATATGCAAATAAATGACAAGTATTGAAATGTTTCCTATAATTTAACAGTAAAAATCTCATTCATACTCTTTGAATCTATTTTAAAAAGTAAAGTTCAGTTCATAGAATATCACTTGGAGGCTTAACTTTGCACACTTTGGATATAAACTATGTTTGAGTATGATCAACATTAAAATACCCACACAAGGGGTCAAGAGATACAGAAAAAAGAACCACGGCCCAAGGCTGTTGGGTTAAAATAAAAGGACTGTCTTCCTCACCTTTGCAAGGCCAGAGAGGAGCTCTAAAGCTGCCAGTGATATGCTCATGTCTTGGCGCCACTGGGAGTTGAGTCTTTGGGTGACGAGATGAATGCTGCGAATCAGGAGCCCAGCAGCTGAATCTGTATTAAGAGCTAGGATATAACCCCAATGCCACATCCCACAGGGAGGGAAAACAACTAAGCATTAGTAACGAGAAGCACAGCATCCACTAGGCACAGACCACAGCAGCCACAGTGAGAACGACGGGCACCCACACAGTGCTACGTTCCCCACCCCACTGGATTGAGTGCCAAGCCCAACTACACAGTGCACAGGCATATGTGCTAGACCAGAGCAGCTTCTAGCTCCTGGTTCATGCACTTTCACACAACTGTGGGATTTGGCAGTTTCAGTGTCATTTTTATAACAACGTAAATCTTAAAGTTTCTAAATTATCAACTCATAGAGAGGTACATTTTCAAAAAGAGTGATGAAAAGGCTATCAATCATTTCCTTCAAACTTTATAGAGGAAAGAATTCTAATTTTACAGCCTCCTCAGATGCTGGGAAGTACTCTAAAGCAAGCATCTGTTGAAATTACTTACAGGGTTTAAGCCATCAAAACTCACATGCAATGCCTTTTCAAACACACTTTAACATTTAATTCTCCAGGATTACTTTAATACTTCTAAAAAAATTAAATAACCAAGCCACACGTATTTTTATTTGGGCTCCAATCTATATTTAAAAGCAATCACTAGTTAGCTAGTAGGAAATTAGGAAAAATTAAATAAGGACAAATTAAACTGAATTTATAAAGGAAGCTTTAGGGACATTATACCTGTCGATCCTATCAGAAAGAGGGCAGTGACAACAGAAAAAGGAATGATCATTAAAGAGAGACACTCATGCGACACTAACACAAATCAGGATTTCTTAGTAAAAAATAGTTTACGACATTACAAGCAGAGCTCACTAACACCAGTTCAAAATGCTAAAACAAACAATAATCACTTAAAACATTTATATTAGAACACATGCAGTAATGAAAAATTTCTTTTTTTCTTTGTTTTTGTTTTGTTTTGTTTTGAGATGGAGTCTTGCTCTGTTGCCCAGGCTGGAATAGAGTGGTGCAATCTCGGCTCACGGCAACCTCTGCCTCCCGGGTTCAAGCGAGCCTCCTGCCCTGACCTCCCGAGTAACTGGGATTACAGTTGCCTGCCACCATCCCCAGCTAATTTTTGTATTTTTAGTAGAGATAGGGTTTCACAGGCTGGTCTCGAATCCCTGACCTCAGGTGATCCGCCCACCTTGGCCTCCCAAAGTGCTGGGATCACAGGCGTGAGGCACTGCGCCCAGCTAGTACTGAAAAATTTATTTAGCTTAAACATGTTTTAGAAAGCATGAAAAATAATTTTCAACCTATAGAACGCCTAAATCTACATACACAGTGAATAAGATAATTTAAATAACTTCTTCACAAATATAATATTTAAATGTGTCAAATATCCACATAATGGCTTTATATATCTGACATGCTCAAGGATACTTGTTGCAAACTTAAACCATAGAAACATGCCTCATGAATTCATCAACTCACGAACATGGCTCATGACATGCCTCATGAACCTCATGAACATGGCTCATGAACTCTCCAGATGATTAAAAAATTAAACTCACATCTAAGAATCTAGATATCACTCCAATCTAGTTGGATAAGTGCTCACAGATTCAATACACCGTTAGTACTTGTACAGAAAAACATAAAGGTACCCACAAACTCACAGAACCCATAAAACAACTGCCCAAGGTAGGGGACAACCTTGTATAGGATGCTTGGCTGGCAAATGTTTTAGTTGGCAGAACAAAAAATAAAAATGTTTCAGGGCTAATGAATCTAGTGAGCTATAGTAGGGGGTACACAGGTTTTAACATGAAGACACGCTTTCCTCTGGGCTGCTATCTAATACATCCCCCATCACCCTCCTTGCCACACTGCAATAACTGCCTTATTGGACATCTCTGCCACTACACTGTGAGCTCTGAGGCAGAGCCCACATCTTATTTGGTTCTCTACCACCACACATAGGAGAGAATTCAGAAATGTTTCCTGATCACCCATTACCATCAATTATAAAATCTAATATACTACCCCAAATCTAATATACTACCCAAAAGCTATACAGCTAAATTAAAAAGATTTGTTTTCTTTTTCTTAGCTTAAGACTGACATCCTCTCTACTACACTAAGGTACATAAAAAACATGAACATTAAAATTTTTAATGTTTTTGTTTTATAAATGTAAGCATTAAAGTCATTCTATTAAACTTTGAATTTCAAAAGAAACACGACTAACCATAATCTCTTAAGAGAGCTTGAGCAGGTCTCTCACTATCGGGAGTCGTGGGCTCCGTGCTTCCACCACTTGTTGAACTAATACCACTATTGGTGCGACTATGACTCTTCAGGTTATTTTCTCCACCACCCTAGTCAAATGAAAATGAATCAAGTGTTTGAGGGTTACATCACAGTTTACGAGTATAAATAAAGGTCAATTAGAAACCATGTTGATAAAGCAGAATGTGCCAACTGAATAGTACAAACTGACAGTAATAGATAGAAATTGACAAGGGATTAAAACCACTGTGGTATTTTTTTACATAGATACATCTACTGGAGGGTATGAAGGGTTTGACTACTACAGGTGCCCATACTGGGGTCTTCTTTGCCACTATTTACAAAGGGCTGGCCCAGCTTTTTCATCTTTACTAGACTTCACTAGATTCCGGGTCCTTAAAAAAAATACCCTAGTGCCTCCCAAGCAAAACTTCAGAACAGAAATATAAGCTTAAAAAGCATGAATAAACAAACAGCAACTTTCAAATATAGTTATATCAGAAAACACAAACAATAAAATACCAGGGTTAGTATTAACTCCCATATGTATAGGGGCTAATAAACCTATCTGTTAGACTTCCCTCGTTTTTCCCCATATGAACACAGTTCATTATACTCAGATCAGTAAATTATTATTAACCATCTACTGAGACACGAATGTAATTTCCTCAATAATAATTTGATCACCCATCCTATATCTACTCAACTTACTACATATACCCAACTTACCCCAGTATACCCTATTAACCCCCCCATTCTCTTGCCTCTACTCCAAGTATAGGGATGATATATCTTGAAGACAAAGCAGAGAGCACTGGAAGTCTCTGAGAAGCATTTTTGATTTAGAAGCACTGGTGCTTTGAGGGACCTGTAAACTTAGGTCTAGAGGGGTTACAAAGAATTGATGGGAAAGAAAAAGTTAAAGTAGTTGCTTGCTGGCTAGGACTTTTCCTAGGTTATTCCACCAAGTTTGCCACCACAGCAAAACAAGTAAGAGTTTAAGTAGATACTGTTCAGAAATAAAGACTGGATTTAGCTGTAGTTTCTCTCATACAGAATCTCTTGGGAACCTGATGTACAGCTGATGAGGCACTGAAAAGTAAACCTCAAAATATATGTTATTTTTAAAAAGAATCCTTCTGAGCCAATGAGCAGGATTTACAAACTAAGGGCCTTTAAAATTCACAAAGATGGACATTTTGGAATATAATTTACATAAAATCCAAAAGTGATATTCTCTGACAGATTACATGTATGCTTCTTACCATCTCCATCTGGCAACCAATGGCTTCCAAAAGTGCTGAATCTTGAACAATATTTAACATTGCCCCTGCAACAACAACAAAACAGTATTTTATATAAAATACACAAGAACACTAAAACGGCTAAAACATTTTAAATGATTAATAGTAGACATAAGAATATAATTTTGGTTGAGCATTCCTGAAATACCCATGAAAGTACAGTTGGCTCTTAAACAACATGAGCTTGAACTGTACATATGCAGGTGGTTTTTTTTTTTTTTTTTTTTTAATAGAGACATGGTTTCACTGTGTTAGCCAGGATGGTCTTGATCTCCTGACCTCGTGATTCGCCCACCTTGGCCTCCCAAAGTGCTGGGATTACAGGCGTGAGTCACTGCGCCTGGCCCATATGCAGATTTCTTCAATAAACATGTTAGAAAGCTTTCTGGAGATCTGTGACAATTTGAAAAAACTCCCAAACTGCATAGCCTAGAAATATTTAAAAAAAAAAAAAAAAAATGGCCAGGCACAGTGGCTCATGCCTATAATCCCAGCACTTTGGGAGGCCAAGGTGGGGCTGGAGGTCAAGAGTTGGAGACTAGCCTGGTCAACATGGTGGAACCCCATCTCTACTAAAAATTACAAAAATTAGCCAGGCGTGGTGGTGTGCACCTGTACTCTCAGCTACACAGGAGGCTGAGGCAGAAGAATTGCTTGAACCTGGGAGGCGGAGGCTGCAGTGAGCCGAGACTGCATCACTGCACTCCAGCTTGGACAACAGAGTCAGACTTCATCCCAAAAAGAAAAAAAAAAAAGGAGAGAGAAAGAAAAGAAATATTTAAAAAATTAGAAAAAGTTAAAATTGGCTGGACATACTAGCTCACGCCTGTAATCCTAGCACTTTGGGAGGCCGAATCAGGAGGATCGCCTGAAGTCCTAGGAGTTTGAAACCAGAGTGGGCAACAAAGCAAGACCCTGTCTCTAAAAATAAATAAAAAATAAAAAGCTAAAATTTATCAAAAAACTTACGTACACAAACACTTACAGACCATACATGATGCCATTTGCAGTCCAGAGAAATGTAAACTAAGTTGCAGTATTAAATAACTGCATAAAATTAACTGTAGTACATACTGTACTACTGCAATCATTTTGTAGCCTCCTCCTGTTGTTACTGGGGTGAGCTCAAGTGTTAATGAGTATCCTGCTTAAAATATAATGCAATGTTAACCATCTCCATGTGAGTAGTTCATCTCTCTCATAGACTGAATACTGCAGTATCCATGGTTCTCACATATTTTCATCATGTTTACTGCAACACCATGAACCTTGACTAACACCATGGGACCCATAGGAAGTGCCACTAGTGATGTTGGAAGTGCTCCCAAGAAGCAGAGAAAAGTCATGACATTACAAGAAAAAGCTGAGTTGCTTGATATGTACTGTATATTGGGGTCTACAGCTGCAACTGTCCAACAGTTGAGACGATTTATCTTATAAACAATTTATGGTATCAATAAATACAGTACTAAAAATATATTTTCTCTTCCTTATGATTTTCTTTTTTTTGAGACGGAGTCTCACTCTGTCACCCAGGCTGGAGTCCAGTGGCATGATCTCAGCGTACTGCAACCTCCACCTCCCGGGTTCAAGCAAATCTCTGCCTCAGCCTCTGAGTAGCTGGGATTACATACAGGCGCCTGACACCATGCCTGGCCCTTTTTTTTTTTTTTTTTTTTGGTATTTTTAGTAGAGATGGGGTTTCACCATCTTAGCCAGGCTGGTCTTGAACTCCTGACCTCATGATCCACCCACCTCCCACCGGCCTCCCACAGTGCTGGGATTATAGGCATGAGCCACCACGCCCAGCCTTTTTTTTTTTTTGGAGACGAAGTTTTGTTCTTATTGCCCAGGCTGGAGTGCAATGGCATGATCTCACTGTAACAGCTCACTGTAACCTCCGCCTCCCGGGTTCAAGCATTTTCCTACCTCAGTCTCCCAAGTAGCTGAGATTACAGGCATGTGCTACCACACCCTGTTAATTTTTGTATTTTTAGTAGAGACGGGGTTTTACCATGTTGGCCAGGGTGGTCTCGTGAGCCACCCGCCTCGGCTTCCCAAAGTGCTGGGATTACACCATGTATTTCTTAATAAAATATTCTTTTCTCCAGCATACTTTATTGTAAAAATTTAGTATATATTAATAATATTCATAAAATACAAAATATATGTTAATCAACTGTTATTAGTAAGGTTTCTGGTCAATAGTAGGCTATTTTTAGGGAATCAAAAAGTTACATGTGGATCCTAACAGCTCAGGGAGTTGGCAAAAAACTCCCATTTGTGAGTCTAGAAAATTGTGTCCACAATTAATGGCTTTTGAGACTTATGAAACCCTAAAAAACTTTTTGCCCAGATACAGACAATTCTAGTCACCTATTAATTAGGTGTCTCTGGATAAATATGGTTCTTGGCCACTGTGACCCATCTCTTCAGGATCTCTCTCTCTGTTTTAGAGGCCTTTTAGAAACCATTTCATGGATTGTGTTCCTGTTGGAAGGACATACACCCCACCTCCTCAGGGGCATGAGGGCTTAAACAGAATGTCTGATCCCACTTTTGAACAGATAAAAATCTAAGATGCTAGGAAGGAAGAAGCCTAATTCTTGTCTTGCTAATGAAGGGAAGAAAGCAAGCCTCTAACCACTGCCAAGGTCAAAGCATTCTCAGAGATCAATTGCTCCATAAGTAGGGCGTTCTAACTGCCACCCAGGTTTGTGGGCTGGGATGGTATTTGCATTCACATGGTTCAGTGGGTACTCCTGTTATGTGGTTGAGGAAAGCCCTACTTTCCTAAGAGCTTCCACTGTCAAGGGTGGTGATCTCAATACCCAGGGTTGCACTTCAGTGGCACTGAGACACAGAAGCAACAATTGAAAACCCTTTGCTTGCAAATGTAATACATTGCTGTTTACCCAATTTGAACATCATATTAGAGGAAGAAAAGAAGAATTCCTCTGTTCATCAGGGTCTCTCTGAAGATTTTCAGGGAGATAAGACTATCTGTCCCTTAGTGCTAACAATAGATCTGTCAATCAACAAATACCTTATGATATATTTTGAAAAACATGTAAAAAGGGGGGAGTTCAAGCATTTAAACAAACAAAATAATTTCAGGTTCTGTGCTGTGAAAAAAATTATGAAATAAGATCATCTTTAGCAAAGTCTGTTAGGGAAGCTCTCTCTAAAAAGATGATGAAGAAAAGCTAAACAAAAATCTAGGGAAAGAACATCCCAGCAGGAGGGATACAAAGCAAGGTTCTGAAGAAATCATGAGCTACTATGTTCTAGAGAAAAAGGACTAGGAGGAAAGTACAGACTGACGAGACCTGTAAGTAACGGGCAGGAGGAAGAGGAAGAGGCAGGAAGAAGAGGGGCAGGAGGAAGAGGAAGAGGCAGGAAGAAGAGGAAGAGGCAGGAGGAAGAGGAAGAGGCAGGAGAAAGGAGGGCAGGAAGAAAGGAGGAAAGAAGAGAGGGATGGGAAGGAGAGGCAAAGAGTGGAGAAAGGAGAGAAGGGAGAAGAGAAAGAAAAGCAAAAGCACAAATAAAATGGCCAACCAAGACAACTATAACACTTTACTTCCCTCATCTCACCGCTTTAAATTTTCTTACATTAAAAAACTAACTGTGCCTCTGATTCAGAATAAGTAGAGCTACATTAGGTTTAGGCTCCGGTCACTGACTGCCGACTCTTCATCAGGCCAGCAGTCAACAGTACTGGGTTTCACTTACAACATAATGTGTGAATACAAACCTAATATCATTTGGGTATTGTTGGGGTCCGTTTCTGTTTGCAAGGCACCTATTAATATATTCACAAGTCTCAACTTCAGGGACAGAAAAGTTATTGGTTTATCATAAGTCGAGCTGTCATCATTACTAAACTTTCCTTCCAGGACCACCTATGGAAAAAGCAAATAATATTTAACATCAGCTGTTGCAGCTCATGATGCCCATGTGGGAATAGCCAGAGTGGAGGAACAGATCAGTCTAATGAGAAAGGCTTTCAGTCTAACATTAGCCACTGTGCTAACTCTGTCACTAACACTCAATATGTTAATAGATGTCCTCAGCCTGTAACTGCTTGAAAACTGGTAGAAAAACTGACAGAGGAAAAAAAAAAAAAACAAATCACAAGTCAACTTTGTTAATTCACTTGAAATAACTTGAATGAAATAACTTGAGTTGAAAAATAAAACATCCCCTGTTCCATTTTTAACATTCGATTTGACTTAAATTAGTACACAAAACAGAATATAGAATATAAAAAAACTTTAACAAAACATTACCTCAGATTTGACTGTGCCAAAATGATGAGGGAGGGGCAACAAAGAAAGTAGGATATTAATGGAGGATCTTCGCAATTCTGTTGGATTTACATAGCTTTTGAATTTTGAGAGCTCTCTGCCAAAAAATAAAAAGATATTAGTATTTTTGAACTAAAGTACATTAGCTACTGCCAAATACATATAATGCCAATTTTTCCAAATCCTAGCATTGTGTATATGTGTATTGTGTATTTCTAAGTTAAACTGTTACTGAATTAAACTAGAAGTTGATCGATTTCTTTATCTAAAATGTAAGGCCTACTCTACAAAGGTAAGACCTCTGTGTTGGAGTTGTTCTCACCCTTCTAGACCAGGCCAAAAACAATTCAACAAGCCCACAGACAAATCAGAACTGAAGGAGTTCAGGGATGAGGTGCGTTTGGACACACTACACTCATTAAGTGTGGCCTGGGTTCTCTTGGACTATGAAGACGACTAGACAGGATACATTAGGAAACTGGGGAGGAAGCACCAACAGACCAGGCCAAATCAGACAGTTGATATAACAGCAGAGAATGATAGCTTACCTGTCAGGCAAAATGGTTTCAAGAGCTGAAATAAAGTAAGGAACCACAACATCAATCCCTTTCAAGTCACAGCAGAACAAAGGAGGAGAGTTTAGAATAACGCTGGCCAAGACAGGATGGCACACATAATCATTTATCTGCAAACCTTGAATTAAAAGCATGTAAAATCTAGGAAAGCAAGAAAAAAATTTTAAACAAACTGCTAATCAAAAGTTTTCATAATTATTATTTGCTACATAGTTATCTGAAAGTGTATTTCCACTCTTCACTATTTTTACCCTTTAAAGAAAGGGCATTATTGGAATTACTGGAATTTACTAGAATTTTACCCTTTAAAAGGTATTACTGGAATTACTGGAATTTTACCCTTTAAAGGGTATTACTGGAATTAAAACAATTCTGAATTATATACACTAAGACCCAAATCATCTTTCTTAATGAAGAAAAAAAACCATTCATGTCTATTGCACCTTCTCAAAGTTTAAGTCTTGCAACTCAAAGTTCTAGGGGCCTGCAAATAAGGCAACCAGAACAAAACAAAACAATAGGCTGCAGTACTTTTCAATAAACTGGGGGAATTGCTGAGTTAAATTCCATAACAGAAAAATGTTGCAACATTTAGTAATTCCTAGGGGAAAAAAGTATGTTTTCATTTTTGTCCCTTCCCCATTATTTTTGGGGGGACAACGAAAGAAAGAAACCTGCATTTGATCTTCTGTATTCATCATGAAGGTCACCTGAATAAGATTCCTTTTAGGAATATGCCTGAATATACCTTAGTTTTTAACTCCACCCCCAAACTCTAATCAACTTACTAAGCATTCAATCTCCCATTACTCAAGAGCAACTACACTGTTATACTCTTCTACTGTGAGGCGAGTTTCTCTTCTCTGCAAAACTCTTCAGAAACAACTTCATCACTTACTGGTTATTGCTTAACCCATTTCAATCTCTCTCCCTAGAACTCAACTAAAACCATACTAGCAAATAACCAATGGGCTCTCGATTGCCAAATCCAAGAGACATGATTAATTCTTAACTCACTCTGCCTTTTGAAAGCATTCAACCCTTTGACTACTCCCTTGTCTCCTTGTGCTTCCCTGATTTCTATGACCATTTTCTTTCACAGGTCCTCTTACTCTACCTGCCTCTTAATGATGGTGTTCCTCAGTCTGACAACCTTAGTTCTGGAAGCTCTCTCTTTTACTAACCTGATTTTAAACACTTATTAAGTCACTAAATATAATCAAATCATTCTAACCCACACCTCTCAACTGAACTCCAGATCTGTTAGCCAAAAGCTTACTGGATATCTGGATGTCTACTGATTACTATGGTACTTCTGTGCACAATATCTGGCACAAAGTAGGACTTAATAAATATTTGTTGACAAATACCCCATAGGCACTTCAAATTCAATCGATTCAAAACTAAACCGATCACTTGCCCTCTCATGAATCTATTGTTTTAGTTTGTCCTACTACCATCCATTCAGTCTTATGGCTCAGTCAGAAAGTTCATTGTGATAGCGTTCTCCCCTACTACTAGAGTACCATTTAGGATATCTCCCCCAGCCCAGAGTTCCTGAGAAACGTACCCCCACAACAAGGGGGTGAGCTCCAACACCCTTATGTGACCTACTTACACAACTGTAGCTGACTAGACCAGAGACAGGCAGATTAATCAGATCCTCCTTCCCAGGAGTCTATAATTAAAATTCAGAGATACTAATTGGCCCTGATGGTCACCTAGACCAAGGTCATGAAAGCTGGGTACTTTTTATTTATTTATTTATTTTTGAGACAGAGTCTCACTCTGTCGCCCAGGATGGAGCGCAGTGGCACAATCTTGGCTCACTGCAACCTCTGCCTCCTGGGTTCAAGCGATTCTTCTGCCTCAGTTTCCTGAGTAGCTGGGACTACAGGGGAGTGCCACCATGCCTGGCTAATGAAAACTGGGAACTCAGAAGCACACTACAATATGAGAAAATGATCTGCAGAGATAAGAAGAATGAAGCAGTTCTGGGAGACCAGGAAGACAGAGAGAGAGGAATAAAGTTGTTTTGGTCCTTGAGTATCTGCTCTTCATGAGGTCATACTGCATTTTCTGACCTTAGAATTTAATAAATATAACTAGCTTCTCACAACTTACTCTCCTTTTACTTAAGTCAGATTGAGAAGGTTTCTGTTGCTGAAAGCCAAGTGCCTATAGTTAAGATAACCCTGCCTAGTTGCCTGTATATACCATTCTTTTTCATATTCATAAAATTCTGTACTTAGTTCCCTCTGATAGGGTCAGTTTAATTCTATCTCCTGAGAACCTAACAAGTATGCAGATATCTAAATACTCTGTTGATATTAACCTCATTTCTGCACCTGTGTGAATGATCAGTAAAGGAAGGCAAAACAGCGTCAAGATGAACGGGAGGCCATTATGAGTTAGTTTAGGAGAAAATGACAAAGTCTAAAGTATAATGGTGGATAGAGTGAAAAGAGCAATCAGAAAGAGGGTTAAGGAGCAGAAAGGCAGGAGTTGGCTGATCAACTAAAGATACAGAAGAAGAGGATTCTAAAATGATTCTTCGTTTCTGCCCTAAGCAACTGAATGGATGGCAGAGGCATTAACAAAGATGGCTGAAGCCATAGATTTGGAGAAGATGACCCTAACCAACTTCCTAACACAGTCTAAACACTAACCATCCTTTAAAAGTCCAGCATAATCATTCAATCCTTTATAACTCTTTCCTGAATCCCCTGGAGTAAATAAATGTGCACTGCTTCTTCCCCTGAATGCCCATACCACATTATCTGTACCTCTCCCATCAATATCCTATTCCTGTTGATCACTGTCACGTGTACACATGGCTTTGTTTGTAGCTCTGCCCAGAAAATAAGCTCCTTGGAAGCAGGATTTACAGCTGACTTATTTCTGGACTGCCTACATGCGAATACTGCGCTAAAAATTTGTTAACAAATTATTGTGGTCCTTCGAAATCTCTCCATATTAAAAAGATTCAAATAAGATGACATAAATAGCACTTCTAAAACAAAAAGGGTCTTAAGGGTCTTTACCAAATCAGACGAGACAGGTAAAATGAAAGATTTCAGGCAAATGTCGATCACTTACAGACATCTGTAGGTATTTCTGACCAACATTCACTCATCGGTTCAGTCGGCCAAGCAACGCTACAATGGCTTCACTATCAAAACTATATAAATGAAAAAACAAACAAAAATTCCAAGACCTGGATAAATAAGCTGGCAGAATCTCTTCTCCAGTCTTCTTGCTACAAAAAATCCTACACAGTGTCCCACAAGCCTCAGCTCTTCCTGCTTCATAGTTATCAGGAAATTCACTTGCATCAAACATAGGATTGGAAACCATGGTGTCTGTGGACATTTGTGACCCTTTCCGTCGAAACTCCATGCTAGCTTGTGTTGTAATGGCTGGGGAGAGAAAAGGAGGGTTTTATTATATTTGCAATATGCCAAGTAGGCTCATGGGACCCTGGACACAAAGATCAAATGTTGGTGTCATTAAATAGCTACTTGAATCCAATAAGTGCTTTTGTTTAGCAACTATGTCTTAATGTTTTTAAAAAGGGCTCTCTGAAATCTTCTTTGAAAATAGGTTACAATTAATTTACAGTGGCATTGTCAGTTTAACAGATTGTACAAGAAGCATTTTTCAACTGATTTTTGATCAGCAGAGTACATTTGTATATATCTGTATCCACATACAGATATATAATACAGAATTTGGCTTTTCTATTATTTCTTTTCTGTTTTTTCTTCCCCCTACACAATGATGCTTAAACGTTAAGAAAAATAGCTACTGCAATTTACACATTACCCTAGATGGACATCCTAATTAAATGGGCAACCCTATACCAGTCTGTATACTTTAGGGAGAGGGCAAAGTAAGGATGAGAAGTGGGCAGGGAGAAAAAGAGAGCATTCCCACAACCCACCCAACTCCAAAACACACACCAAAGAATCGCTCAACCAAGCAAAATGAGAATGAATTTTAACAACCACAGACAGCAGCTAACTTGAGGCTGATAAATCAGAAAATTGGATTGATAAAAAAGAT
This sequence comes from Macaca fascicularis, assembly GCF_037993035.2. NCBI lineage: Eukaryota > Metazoa > Chordata > Mammalia > Primates > Cercopithecidae > Macaca > Macaca fascicularis. The sequence continues at coordinate 94,646,016 of NC_088384.1, read as the reverse complement.
TATCATGGTCATTCGTTATCACTGAAACAGAAGCCCTTTGAAAGTTGCTTTTATTTTTAACAAAAGATTTCACAGTGTATTGAAAATCACTCTGAAATCTTTTATTACTCTACATGAAATGCTTAAATTATTTTATAATAGATTTAATAGAATGCAGAGTCAAGCATAAATCTTTATGCAACTTCCCATGAGCCATTTTTAGTCCTGAATAAGCTATCCAGCAATAATACATTTGAAAAACACTACATGCAGAATGCATACAAATCAAACACTAAATCTGTATAAAAATAAGCTTAAAGCTTTCAAAAAAAAAAAAAAAAAAAAAAAAGCCAAAACACAGTTAGTGCAAAGTCCTGGAATTCATGACATGACCAGACTAGTATACAGAAATAATGGGACTGATTCAGGCAGATTAATTTGCTTTTGCCAACAATCTTCCCCATTCAAAACACAGAAAAGTATTTTTCTTCCCAAGTGCAAGAACTACAAAAGACAATGACAATCAAATTTTTAATGGAATTATGAAAAAAATAAAAACATGACTGCAATTAAGGAGAAGCTTCTGGTTCCTACTTACAAGATTTATAAGAAAGAAGAATTTGGATAAAAGATGCTGCAAGATAATAGAAATAAATGGAAACAAATCAAAGGACAGTAGTAATTATAAAATACTTTAAAGATGGTGAAATTTTACAATAAATTAAGAAGCTTTTTAGCTTTTTAAAAGTTAAATTAAAAGTTTTACGATACCACAAGCTAGTTCAAAAACACAGGAAATTGTGCATTCAGGTCCAAAATTATGATTTTTGTATCATGCAAAACAATGAACGAAGAAAATTACACAACTACAAAGAATTGAGGTTTTGAAGTGCCCATAACGTGCATTAAAATTTTAGTTCATTAACCCTTCCCAGCTCAATGTTACTTTTACAAAGCACAGTGTACTGTCATGTAAATCTAAAGCTAACCAGTTCAAAGAAGCAAACACTTTAAGTTAGAGGTGAACTGCATGGCAGAATTCCTTGATGGCAGCCAGTACTTAAAAACAGTTAATATACCCAAGCCTCCCACCAGACTTGAGACCTCAAGATTGGCACCTAGCATTCTAACCCCTTTAACTATTTGGATACCTCATATCTCCTGGGTAATGTAACAGCCTTTATCATCTCTGAACACAATGAGGAGAAAAGGAGCTTCTATCCTCTCCTCAGCAAGGAAAAATTTTAAAGTAAGATGTTGTTCATATATGATTTGAAATCTGGTTTTTATCTTCTGGTGCAAGAGGGTGAGCAAAGCTGTTACAAACTCCCTGGAGAGCAAAAAGATCTATAAGTTTCCTTTAAGCAAGCCCACCAACCAAGTAGCAGGTTGAGCCATTCTAGATTCATGGATTTCAGTGTCAACAGCTCTATACCCAAAAGTTACATTGTAAGAATTACATCTTAACAAAAATAAAAAAGAAAAACAGGACTGATTCATTCTAGAAAATGCAAATTAATAAATATAAACATGATACAGAAAACTCAAAATATAAGGTACACGAACATAAAGACAAGCATAACCCAAAAGTCGTCTTTTAAAAGTTTTCACTTATTGTAAGTAAGCACATTTACCTATCCCAGAAGCACTACTTTCAAACTGTGAATAAAATTATAATATGAAAATGGCAGAATATAAAGTGTCTGAATTTGAACAAAATAAAGCAAGCAAAGATATCCCTAAACTCAAACATGGCATTCTCAAATTATATTCCTAGAAATCTTTATATTCACAATTTTTCTAAATTAAAGATTTGTAATAACATTCTAAATAATTACATGTGTATAATGTTCACAGACATAGACCCTGGTTCTGAGATGATAATAATAATAGCTAAGAATTATAATAACAGCTAAGAAACCATTTCTAAGAGAAAGCAGAGACCCTTCTGGCCATTGTATTAGTTTTATCCTTGGAGTTAACAGTCTCCCTAGAGATACATCAACTAATGTAAGTAGACGTCTTTTTGTCTTATTTCCAACCCCAGCAGAAGAGTGCTTTCTTACCAAACAACCAATACACTCATTAATGCATATATCACAGTACCTTGCCCATAGTAATAGCAGCTCAATAAATGTCAGCCATTGTCATTTTTTAGCTAAGGCATATTATAAATATTCAAAACACTGCACTACCCCACCCATCCATCCTGCACCCTATGCCAAATATAATGGTTAAGATGACAAAAAAAAAAAAACACCAGCTCTTATTTAGACAGTTTCCTTTTTATAATAAAATCTAAATGAAGATATCAGGGTTGAGTTATTAATTCTCCACCAATCAATCTTATTAAGTTAAAGAGCAAGTAGTATTTTTGAAAGTGTGCCCTTGAAATAAAGTTCTCTAGACTACAAATCTGAGAGGTTACAGTATAGTGTGAAGCAAAAATTTTCTGATGTTTACATGTACTAATGAGTGAATGGCTGTCAAAATTGAAGAAAACACTTCCTGTAATGTAAATTTCCAGTTCGAATTTTTAATTCTTTATATAAATTGTATTATCCTGGCTGACATGAAGGGAACTTCCAGGTCACCTACTGAAAGAAATCTGATTCAACAAAATGTGGCTAACCTTAAGTATGTCTAAGAAAACCAGACAAAAGGCCAAACCTCATAGAACATACATAAAAAGAACAGGGAGGAAATCTTCTAAAGTTCTGTTACTTCAGCTGGAAGGGGTTAAGCACAAGACATTGCTTGATCAGAAACAGAGAGCTTTTTAAGATACATATTAATCTTGCAGGTAGGAAAGACTAAAAAGAAAAAGAAAAAGGAAAAGGAAAAAAGTGGTAACATATTTCTTGAGTAATATTTACCAGTCATGCTGCTGTCTCTGTTTATCCCATTATGAAGTTTACAGTGAACAAATGCTGCATCAAATAACCACGATCCAAAGAGATTCAAGATGCTGTTAACCTTTGGTCTCCGAGGGGCAGGCAGTGGCCGGGGTTCTGAACTAGTCTGATTTGGACTTGACAGAGGAGAGGTGGAAGACGTCTGGTGCTGAACTTTAGAGGCATGAGCAGTAGTAACCTATTAGACGAACACAGGAACACACCCATACCAATGAAAAGTTTGAGAAAACAGTAAGACTTTATAAGCCAACCTTATATAGCTTAACAATGGTGATATAAACTCTTACTGTGCTTGTCTTCATGGTGGCCTTATTCACAGTAACAGCCCGGTGCCTCCGGTTATGTGGTGGGGTGGTATTGACAGCAGCACTTTGAGGCATACTTAATCTATTCACGGGTGTTGGGGGAGCACTGTCTGATCGGGGTCTAGAAATACCTTAAAAAAAAAAAAAAGGCAAATGAAATTATTCTTCATAGGTCAAAATATGTGATCAGAAAATTTTTCCCAGCAACCTAGTGAAGGCTTGGGACACATAGACTATAGCAGAGATTGCTAGTTGCCTCTCAGTATCTATTCACTGTTTCTTCCTGAGTAACAGAACACAAACTTTAGCTGGACATGGCTACCCAGAAAAAAAATGACACAATTTTCAAGCTCCCTTTGCACCTAGATGTGGCCATATTTTGACCATAAAGAAGTTGGTGACTGTTGGGTAGGTCTTCTAAGAGATCTTCTTAAAGGACCAATTATATGCAGACTCTCCTTCCTAATTCCTGGACAGGATGTTTGGAACTCACTCAACCATCACGGCCCATGAGGCACTGTGCAAAGAACGGAGAGGGCCTTGGATCCCTGCTGGTGATGGAACCATTATACTGGCCCTGTACAGCCTAGCCCTAGATTTAACATATGTGAAAATAAGCTATCTTGTTTGTATTAGGATTTTTGGGGTTTTTTTGTTTTTTTTTTTGGAGACAGAGTCTTGCTCTGTCGCCCAGGCTGGGGTGCAGTGGCCGGATCTCAGCTCACTGCAAGCTCCGCCTCCCGGGTTTAGACCATTCTCCTGCCTCAGCCTCCCGAGTAGCTGGGACTACAGGCGCCCGCCACCTCGCCCGGCTAGTTTTTTGTATTTTTTAGTAGAGACAGGGTTTCACCGTGTTAGCCAGGATGGTCTCGATCTCCTGACCTCGTGATCCGCCCGTCTCGGCCTCCCAAAGTGCTGGGATTACAGGCTTGAGCCACCGCGCCCAGCCGGATTTTTGGTTGTTAAGTGGCAGCCAAACTTAATCGGAGCTAACATATTAACTGTACGTTAATAAGCACACATAAATATTTTAGAAAATGACAGATATTATAAATCACTGCCTTTCAACAGGTTAAAAATTTGACTTTTCATATATCTAAAATAAATGTGAAAAACAGCTTAAAAGAATGGCTCACTAAAGGTATAATTTTGCTTTTTAGAGATATATACGAGAATGGTCCCAAATGCATTTTCATCTGCATTTTCTTGGATAGCTAGTATGCACGAACACTCTTTTCTTTTGCAATCATTTACTCTTATCCTTTGTCCATTTATCTACTAGCCTAATTCTTGTTCTTAGCACCTTGTTTGATGTATCAGGTGGGTGCAAAAGTAATTGCAGTTTTGGCTACATTAAATGGCAAAAACTGCAATTACTTTTGCACCAACCTAAATATTTACATAAAAACGATAACCCTCTGGCTATTTTATTTGTTGCAAATAATTTTTCTTCGCTTGTTATTTGTCATCAAATCTGTTCATCTTTTCCTTTGGATGTTTTCTAATAACTCGTAGGGTTAGCCTCTAGAGTTATCTAAATGAAGCTCTTCATACATCTAGCAACATACACAAAATTCACCTAAGAATGCATCCACCAGACAGCTGATTCCACGCATGGCACGAAAAAATATTTGAGGCAGATGTTTAAGGCAGGGATACTGATTCAATTCTTGCGGCATTCCGCTCACATTCAAGAACTGTTCCTGAAATTTGGGAGTAGAGCTTATAATAGCTGGGTTACTCAAATCCACAGGATTACTATTAAAAGAGAGAAAAGAATTAATCACAAATTTAGAAATTTCTATAGCAATAAAATACATGTAATCTAATTTAAGAACAGGACTGTTTGTGCCTATTTCTTTGATTCAGAGAAGAGACTGATTTGTATTTAATGGGTTAGTGATTCAAATATCATCACTTCTTTACAGAAGATCTGCAGAGTGGTTACATGAACATTGCCTATTCAGAGCATAAGAATCAAAGTAAGACTAGAAAAAGTTTTAATTTTTTAAGAGTATACATAGACACTTTTCCTAATATGTTTAGAATTAAGCAATAGAAGATGGACATGGTGGCACGTGCCTATGGTCCCAGCTACTCGGAAGGCTGAGGCAGATCACTTGAGCCCAGGATTTCAAGGCCGAGGCTGCAGTGAGCTATGATCATGCCAATGCACTCCAGCCTGAGCAACACAGCAACACGCCATCTCAGGGAAAAAAAAGAAAGAAAGAAAGAAAAGAAAGAAAAGAAAGAAAAGAAAGAAAAGAAAGAAAAGAAAGAAAGAAAGAAAGAAAGAAAAAGAAAAAAAAAATTAAGCAATGGAATGGTAAAGCTATGTCAACAAGAACTCCAAGGAGAAAATTTTACTTTAATATTAACATTTCCAATTTAAAAAAAAACCTATATTTGAAAATCAGGATTAGTGTTATAGTTTTATGCTGTGTTCATGTGTATGTACTAAAGCCATACATTTCAAAACAATGTATTTGTGTTTAATTACATTTTATGTACAGTTTGAAATATTTCCATTAAAAACAGATTACAATTTTTCACTCAAATGGTTTGCTTAGCATTCCATTAAGAAGCCTCTCCAATTCAAAGTAATACTGATAATCTAAAGCAGGTGAACAGAATTTCCACTACCTACAAGGCAAAAGAACTAGCTGAGAAATAGGAATCAGTGATCTATACATGCTCTGCCTTTGAAAACCTCTTTTTCCACCCACCAAAAGAATTTCAAGTAACTGTAATTGGGGAAAGGGGAATGTGTATGCATATAAGAAAAATGGGCTTCCAAGCATACTGTTTCCACAGAACTGTACTAGTCCATCAAGTAAGACAGAGGAGGGGAGATTCGTCTCTACCAGCAGTGCCTGCTGGGGGCTGTAGTTCAACTATTCAGAAATTAGAAGAACAAGGAGTAAAGCTGAAATGGAACTACACCTAAGTCCAGCAGAGCTTGGTTAAATTCGTGTCTACGATACATCAAAAACTGGAGAGAGAAAGGTTCATACCAGTTTCTCCAAAGGTAAACCAGGAATGATTTTATTGGCACCCAAATATTTAGAGAACAGATTCAAGAAAGTAAGTAAAACTTGAAATGAGAATAGGTAACAAAGGATACGAAAAACTAAAAGAAACTGCATTCCAGCAGTTCCAAATGCCCTGTGTACCTGATGCATTTGGGGAACCTGTTAAAAATCCAGATTTCACCTAAATGTACTGAAACAATCTCCAGATGGGGCCTAAAGGGCAGGTGGGCATACACAAGTCCAAAGACAAGCATTTGAGAACACTATGGGAAACAAAAATGAAAAATATTTTTTTGTTTTCCTGGAAAAAGATAAATCACTAACATACAACACAAAATATTGATGCCTATCTCCCCATCATATACAACCTTCATCCTAGGAAATGTGCCAACAATCACAAATAATCACAATCATAAATAATCCTCACGACCTGCCACTCACAGCTTAAGAAAGGAGGTAAAATTGTCCTAAAGGAGGTATCCAGATGTCTGCCATAGACCTAATTAATGAAGATAATTTGATCCAATTTTCCCTTTGGAGAAACTAAGCAAAGGGAAAGCCCCCATGAACTGAAAGGACAAGCACTGAAGTCAAGCAGTATCACAGCTATTTACACGACTGGGCAGTTATCAAGAGACTGCATGTCCCCCTCTCAAAGGCAGGAGGGAACAGGGACTCAGGAGGAAGCCTGCTGGAGAAAGCAAACAATGCGCATGCACAAGAGAATCAAAAGAGCAAAGAGAAGCAAATGACAGTGATTTGTCCCGAGGCTGCCTTGATTCCTCCCCAACATGAGAAAGGGTTGCTCGCTGCTTCATAGAGCCTGGTAAGACTGCTCTGTTTTCACATAATCTCTTTTTCTCACCTGCATTTGCTTAAGTAGGCTCCTATTTTTGCCACCGAAAATAACTCTAACTAAAATACCACAGTCAGCTCAAGAAGAATATCTAAGAACTACCTCTAAAAAAGACTCTAGAACTAGAGTTTTGCTGTTCATTTATTTCAAACTTTTAAGGAACATAAAACTTTGACACAACAGACCATAAAAAAGTATAGGAAGTTTTCCTATCCAATTCATCAAAAAAGATAGAACTACAGACAATTCAGAAAAACACTAAAAGCAAAGCATTCCATAACCAAGCAAAACTTTTCTTTCAGGAATGATAGATGGTTCAACACTGGGAAATTAATTAATATTTCACATCAACAGATGAAAGAAGAAAAACCACTTAATTGTTTAAATGGATCCAAAAATATTATTTGAAACAATTCAGTACTACTCCTGACTTTATTTATATTTTAATTTTATTTATTTATTTTTTGAGACAGTTTTGCTCTGTTGCCCAGGCTACAGTGCAGTATGTATGATCTTGGCTCACTGCAAATCTGCCTCCCAGGTTCAAGCAATTCTTGTTCCTCAGCCTCCTGAGTAGCTAGGATTACAGGTGCACCACTATACTTGACTAATTTGTTTTTTGCTGTTTTTTTTTTTTTTTGGAGATGGAGTCTCGCTCTGTCGCCCGGGCTGGAGTGCAACCTCTGCTTCCCAGTTCAAGTGATTCTCCTGCCTCAGCCTCCCAAGTAGCAGGGATTACAGGCATGCGCCACCACACCCAGCTAATTTTTGTATTTTTAGTAGAGATAGGGTTTCACCAAGTTGACCAGGCTGGTCTCAAACTCCTGACCTCAAGGGATCCGCCCACCTCGGCCTCCCAAAGTGCTGGGATTGCTGGCATGAGCAACCATGCCCAGCCCGTTTTTTGTATTTTTAGTAGAGATGGGTTTCACCATGTTGCCCAGGCTGGTCTCGAACTCCTAAGTTTGCCACCCGCATTGGCCTCCCAAAGGGCTATTATTTACAGGCGTGAGTCACCACGCCCAGCCTTTATTTTCAAAAATTTTTAATTGCCTCCCAGCACTTTGGGAGGCCGAGGTAGGCGGATCACGAGGTCAGGAGATTGAGACCATTCTGGCTAACACAGTGAAACCCCGTCTCTACTAAAAAATACAAAAAATTAGCTGAGCATGGTGGCGGGCGCCTGTAGTCCCAGCTACTCAGGAGGCTGAGGCAGGAGAATGGCGTGTATCCGGGAGGCGCAGCTTGCAGTGAGCAGAGATAGCACCACTGCACTCCAGCCTGGGCAACAAAGCGAGACTCTATCTCAAAAAAAAAAAAATTAAAAAATAAATAAATAAAATTTTTGATTGTTTAGGAAAGCAGGAGCATAAAAAAGAACATCTAGCATCGACAACCAACATCCTACTCAAAATTCTATATATTAGAGGCATTCTGAAGAAAATCAGAACCAAAAAAGGTGCCAAAACAGTATCACTTTAATTCAACAGTGTTCTAGAAGTTCTGATGGATACAGTAAAATAATATGCAGAAATAACTGTAATAATAGCAACTTTCAAGGACCTACCATGCCCTAGGCATCATACCATTTTACATGCTTTTTCTTCTTCAATTCTTATAACGAGATGGTACAATCATTATTCCCATTATGTAGATTAAAAAGAAACTGAGGCACAGGGAGAATAAATTGTTCAAGTTCACAAAGAAAAAACTAGCAGAATTTGAACTCAAGTCCAAGTCTTACTGCATCCAAAGTATTTTTAATTAGTCACCAAAACAAGTATGAATTATCAGAAAAGAGACACTTCTTATTTGCAGGTATGTGTCCATATCTCAGAAGAATCAGTGAAATACTCAGAGCTCTTTTAAATGCCATATATAATATACAAAATAACATGAAGTAAAAAATGTTCTTTACAGCAGTAATAACCATCTAGAAGACAGAATAGCAGAAAAGAGTTAGCTTTTCACAGCATCAGCAACAAATACCTAGAAATAATGGTAAAGAAAATATTATAAATATTTGTGAAGAAAACTGTAAAACATTTCAATAAGATATGCAAAATTCTGAAAAAGAAAAAGACATGCTTTTAGAAAGGCGGACTCAATATCAGATATCAGCGTTTCCTAAATATAAATGCAGGCTTAATACCAGTCTCATCTTTGGCAGAGTCTGGATAGCTGTTCACAACTTTCTTTTATTCTCTGTTCTCTTGCAATTAAGTGTGATGTGTGTCTGAGTTCTGGCTAATGGAATATGAGTAACAGTGATTTATATTACTTCAAGGCCTGACACATAAAACCCTCCCACAAAATTTTCCTTGCTCTCTGTTCCCCATCTGCTAGCCAGATACGAAACTCCTGCTTATAACACTGAGATCCTAATGGAGTCATCTGTTGAAGATGAAAGAGCCTCTGCCAGCTGGGTCCCTGAACGACTATGTGAACAGAGCCAGTCCTGATTCCAGACTTTATAAAAAATTTTCAGGTTCATTTGCTAAAGCAGAACATATTCCTTACCCTAATTAATACACAATCCAAACCCCAGAAGATTTCATTGAGGTTTTTCCTTCTGTTTGCTTATGTTTTGTAACTTGAAAAATTGGTCTAAAATTGATCTGAAATGTTAAACAGGCAAGAAGAGATAAATACTCTAAGAGAAGGAAAAAGAGAAAAAGACATTAGACCTACTAAATATCAATAATATTATAAAGTTAAAATAATTAAGAGTGTGACTCTGACATAAAAATAAATGAAGAAATTAATGAAGTAATATGTGAACTAAAGATGAATTCCAGGCTGGGCACGGTGGCTCGATGCCTGCAATCCTAGCACTCTGGAAGGCTGAAGCGGGTGGACTGCTTAAGTCTAGGAGTTTGAGACCAGCCTGGGCAATGTAGGAAGACCCTATCTCTGCAAATTACGTGCGTGCATGCGTGTGTGTGTGTGTGTGTGTGTATATATATATAAAGACAGATCCTGAGGTATATAAAAGAACTTACTATTACAAAGGAAACAACATTGGAAGAAATCATAGGTGACTATCTGATCAAAGAACACAAAAGAAATAGAAAATGATCACAGAAAGACATTTAAAAACTAAGATCAGTGACAGCTGAAAAACACAAACTAGAACTACAAAATGGGAAGAAATGATACAAAATGATTAACATACCTAACTTATAAAAAGGTCATAAAGAGTAATTCAGAATCACTGATACACAAATAGAAAAATTAGGCTAGTCAAACCAGAAAGAGAAGAGATGCAAGGAAAAACTTTAAGAATCAGTTTACAACAGAATAAATGTCCCACAGAGCACACAGATGTGGCTGGAAGAGGGACAAGTAAAAAGTAATGAAGCTGAACTGAAAAGAATTACTATATAAAAGACAGGGACAGCAGGATGTAGCAGTATACCCCTCTGCAAAATTTTAGGGTGTATCTCCCACTGAAACTTTAAACAGGTGCTTGGAGGAGGGCTCTGAGAGGCAGACTGACCAGTCAGTGCTGGACACAGAGAGGAGCAAAGCAACTTCCAGTCCCCAAAGAATGTGACAAAATCCCAAGAGAAAGATCATCAGCCAGGCTGCAGCAACAGGCAAGAGAACAAGTGCGGCATCTACCACAGGGAACACGTTCCTAGAGAGTGTAAACCAACAGCGGCTGAGGACAGCCTAACCCTGCTGGGACAGGGAGAGCAGGAGGCACAGGATAGAAACGTGCTTGTTGTCCAACAGGGTTCCATTTGATGAATGGTGCTTAGCGTCCACATTCTGAATTCAAACAAGAGACTTACAGCATGGTTCCTGCCCTAAGACACTTTGATGAATGCTGCTTAGCGTCCACATTCTGAATTCAGACAACAGACTTACAGCATGGTTCCTGCCCTAAGACACTTACTGGGTAAATAGCACATGAAATAATAAAATAACAATACCTTAGCATGTGTAAAAAGCGAAACCATGTCTGTGCAACACACTCATTATCCATTTCTGGAGGGATCAGACTGGCATCTTCATCGGGAACTTTAAATGGAGGAAATGAAGGCCCATATGTAAAGCGTAGCAATCTAGAAAATAAATGCACACCACTGAGTCCATTTCTTAACAGATTGAAAAATACACTCAAGCACAGAAACATGAAAGAAAATAGATGAAACGTGTGTACCTCACATAAGTGAACAAGACATATGGAAACTCTCATTCATAAAACAGACAAACTGAAAGAGGATTTCTAGTTTTTTATGTTTGGGATGAGGAATATGCTAATTACTCTGATCAATCACTATACATTTTTAATACATACATCAAAACATCACTATGTAATCCAAAAATATGTACAACTATTGTGTTCATTTAAAAAAAAAATTTCACATTGAAAACAAACTGGAGACTTCCAAGATGATTTCTAATGGAAAGAAGCTGGGAAGAAGAGAGTATATGCTGGTATATATATTTTATATGTAATACACATGTGTTATTATTAGCGTCTTCTTTACAAGATACACGAGTTTTTGGGTAAAATAAACAAGTATACCAAAAAAAGAATGTTTTAAATTATTTAAGATACTTAAAGTATTTATAGATAATAAATTTAATAATTTAAGATACTAATTTATAGAAAATTATTTAAGATACTTAAATTATAAAATAATAATTATTAAAATACTGCTACTTCCTGCTGTCCTTGTCTTTTATATAGTAATTCTTTTCAGTTCAGCTTCATCACTTTTTACTTGTCCCTCTTCCAGCCCCATTCGTGTGCTCTGTGGGACATTTATTCTGTTGTAAACTGATTCTTAAAGTTTTTCCTTGCATCTCTTCTCTTTCTGGTTTGACTAGCCTAATTTTTCTATTTGTGTATCAGTGATTCTGAATTATTATTTATGACCTTTTTATAAGTTAGGTATGTTAATCATTTTGTATCATTTCTTCCCATTTTGTAGTTCTAGTTTGTGTTTTTCAGCTGTCAGTGATCTTAGTTTTTAACTGTCTTTCTGTGACATATATTTATATATATGTTTCACATGTATACATTACATATTACTTATAAATCATAGCTATTTATATACAATACTTGTATAATTATATAATCATACAATATTTAAATTTTTTAAAACATTCATCTCACTGCAAATTTCTGCAATATAACTAAGTTATAATAGTTTTACATGAAGTTTAGAATTTCTGATATACCATAAAAATAACTCAACCACTCAATTACTTAATAGTAATATTCTAAATGTATTAAAACTATTCAAAGCCCTTTAACTCAATTATTCTCTATCTAAAGATAATATAATCAGAATACATATAAAGACTATGTATAAAGCATTCATATCACCAATATTTTTTAAATAAAATCATGGGAACAACATAAATATCAAAACAGCAGGGGAAGATGGCAGGATTGCTTGAGGTCAGGAGTTTGAGTCTGCAAAGAGCCACGACTGCACCACTGCACTCCACCCTGGGGAACAGAGCAAGACCATATTTCAAAAAAAAAGAAAAGAAAAAAAAAAAACGGCCGGGCGCGGTGGCTCAAGCCTGTAATCCCAGCACTTTGGGAGGCCGAGACGGGCGGATCACGAGGTCAGGAGATCGAGACCATCCTGGCTAACACAATGAAACCCCGTCTCTACTAAAAATACAAAAAAATTAGCCGGGCGAGGTGGCGGGCGCCTGTAGTCCCAGCTACTCGGGAGGCTGAGGCAGGAGAATGGCGTAAACCCGGGAGGCGGAGCTTGCAGTGAGCCGAGATAGCGCCACTGCACTCCAGCCTGGGCGACAGAGCGAGACTCCATCTCAAAAAAAACAAAACAAAACAAAACAAAAAAAAAACCACGCTGGCACAGTGGCTCATGCCTGCAATCCCAGCACTCTGGGAGGCCAAGTCTAGTGGATCACTTGAGTCCAGGGGCTTGAGGCCTGCTTGACCAATATGCAAAACCTCATCTTTACAAAAATTATCTGGGCATGGTGGCATGCACCTGTAGCTCCCAGCTGCCCCGGGAGGCTGAGGTAAGAGGATAGCTTGAGCCTGGGGAGGTTGAGGCTGCTATGAGTCCTGATCACACCACTGCACTCCAGCCTGGGCAACAGAGCAAGACCTTGCCTCAAAAAAACAAAAATAACAACAACAATAACAAGGCAATTATTAAATGAATTATATTCCAATTACATAATGGAAAACTACAAAACCATTAAAAATATGATCTCAACAGCTATTTAATGAGAAAAAGTATGTGTAACTAAAAGTGACAAGAATCAGACATCAAATGAAACAAGCAGACAATATTATATAGAATAATTTCAAACTGGTATTTTTAAAAAGGGAACTAAATGGAAAAAATACATTAAAACGTTAACATGGGTTGGCTCTAAATGATAGGTATTTGTCCCTACATTTTCCAAATTTTCTATTATAAGCATGTAATGTTATCACAATTAAGATAAAAGCATTACTTAAAAACAGATTCATAATTTTTTTAAAGCAATTGTCCTGCCTCAGCCTCCCAAAGTGCTGGGATTACAGATGTGAGCCACCACTCATGGCTATATTCATAATATTGATGTTGTCTGTGATATATGAGAATCAACAAAATATTCCAAAGTTTCATTTTTTAGTTTAAATAATAATAAAGATCTAAACATTTTATTAACTCAGAAAAAGAGAAGTCTACCTTCTGATACATAATACTACCTACAAAGTTTTTGTTCCTGTCACCCCTTCTCTTTGCCCCCAGTCAAACTGGAATGAGATCAAGACTCTAGATCTAACTACCAGTTTACAGGAAATACAGTGGGGCAGAGGAATATGTTAAATTAACAATGTGGACGTAATTGGAAAAATCCAGAATGTGAAACACTCTGTAAGACAACCCAGTTTCTTCAACAAAAAAATTGCAAAGAAAAATAAAGCAGAAACCTAGGCCTGGTGTGGTGGCTCAGGCCTGTAATACCAGCACTTTGGGAGGCCAAGGCAAGAGGACTACTTGAGCCCAGGAGTTCAAGGCCAGCCTGGACAACATGGAGGATCCCCATTGTGATCAGAAATATAAAAATTAGCCAAGCATGGTGGTGCACGCCTGCAGTCCCAGCTACTCAGGTGGCTGAAGCAGGAGGATCACTTGAGCCTAGGAGATTAAGGCTGCAGTAAGCTGTGATTGCACCATTGCATTCCAGCCTGGGTGACAGAGTAAGAAACTGTCAAAAAAAGAGAAAGAAAGACAGCAGAAACCTATACAGTTGTCCTTCAGTATTATGGGGGATTGATGCAGGACACCCCTCAGATGCCAAAATCCATGGATGCTCAAGTCCCCTTACATAAAATAATTTAGTATTTGCATATAACCTACACACATCTTCTTATATACTTTAAATCATCTCAAGATTACTTATAATACCTAATACAATGCATACACATCCCTTCATTCGCACAGATTCAATGCAGTACTCAGTAGAAGGCAAATTCAATTTTTACTCTTTGGAATTTTGTGAAATTTTTTGCCAAATATTTTTGATTTCTGAATGGCTGTGTCCATGGATACAGAACCCACAGAGGACCAACTGCACCTGAAAATTTGAACACCGATTGGCTAACTGATATTAAAGAATTGTCAACTTTTTTAGGTGTGATAAAGGTATTATATTTTTTAAAGAACCCTTATCTATATCTAGAGTTATACCGGTATACCTTGGAGATCTTGCAGGTTGTTTCACACTACCCTAATAAAACAAATATTGCAAAAAGCAGGTCATGCACGTTTTTTTGGTTTCTCAATGCATATAAAAGCTATGTTTGGACTATACTGCAGTTGATTAAGTATGCAATAGGATTATATCTTTAAAAATCAATGTACATCCTTAATTTAAAAATATTAATATTTTACTGCTGAAAGATGCTAATAATCATCTGTGCCTTCAGCAAGTCATAATTTTTTCCCTTTTTAAAACTTTCCAACTTTTATTTTAGATTCAGGAGGTACATGTGCAGATTATCTGGGTATACTGCATGATGCTGAGGCTTGGGGTACAAATAATCCCATCATCTGGGCTTTTCAACACTGCTCCTCTTCCCCCATCAGTAGTCCTCAGTTTCTAATGTTGTCATCTTTATGTCCATGAGTTTTACGTCCAATGTTTAGCTCCCACTTATAAGTGAGAACATGTGATACTTGGTTTTCTGTTCCTGTGTTAATTCACTTAGGATAATGGCTTCAAGCTGCATCCATGTTGCTGCAAAGGACATAATTAATTCTTTTTCATGGCTGCACAGTATGCCATGGTGCATATGTGCCACATTTTCTTTACCCAGTCTACCACCGACGGGCATCTACGTTGATTCCATGTCCTTGCTATTGTGAATCGTGCTGCAATATATAAGACTGCATGTGTCTTTTTGGTAGAATCATTTGTTTTCTTTTGGATATATACCCAGCAACGGGGTGGCTGGGTTGAGTGGTAGTCGTATTTTAAGTTCTTTGAGAAATCTTCCAATTGCTTTCCACAGTAGCTGGAACTAATTTACATTCCCACCAGCAAAGTTTATAACCATTCCCTTTTCTCTGCAGTCTTGCCAGCATCTACTGTTTTTCTGACATTTTAATAATACCCATTCTGCCTAGTGTGAGATAGTATCTCACTGTGATTTTGATTTGCATTTGTTTGATGATTAGTAATATGGAGCATTTTTTCATATGTTTGTTGGCCACTTGTATGTCTTCTTTTGATAAGTGTCTGTTCATGTCTTTTGCCTGTTTTTTGATGGGGTTGTTTTTTGCTTGTTCAATTGTTTTAAGTTCCTTGTAGATTCTGGATATTGGATCTCTGTCAGATGTATAATTTGTGAATATTTTCTCTCATTCTGTAGGTTTTCCGTTTACTCTGTTGATAGTTTCTTTTACGTGCAGAAACTCTTTTGTTTAATTAGGTACCACTTGTCAACTGTTTTTGTTGCAATTACTTTTGAGGACTGAGTCATAAATTCCTTCCCAAGGCAAATGTCCAGAATAGTGTTTCCTAGGTTTTCTTCTCGTATTCTTATAGTTTGAGGCATTACATTTAAATCTTTAATCCATCTTGAGTTAATTTTTATATATGGTGAAAGGCAGGAGTCCAGTTTCATTCTTCTGCATATGGTTAGCCAGCTAACCCTGCACTATTTTTATTGAACAGAGAGTCCTTTTCCCATTGCTTGTTTTTATTGACTCTGTCAAAGATCAGATGGCTGTAGTTATGAAGCTTTACTTCTGGGTTCTCTATTCTGTTCCATTAGTTTATGTATCTGTTTTTGTACTAGTACCATGCTGTTTTGGGGATTGTAGCCCTGTAGTATAGTTTGAAGTTGGGTAATGTGATGCCTCTAGCTTTATTCTTTTTGCTTTAGGATTGCTTTGGCTATTAAAGCTCTTTTTTGGTTCCAATATGAATTTTAGAATAGGTTTTTTCCTAGTTATGTGAAAAAATGGCACTGGTAGTTTGATAGGAATAGTGTTGAATCTATAGATTGCTATGGGCAGTATGGTCATTTTAATGATATTGATTCTTCTAAACCATGAACATGGAATGTTTTTCCATTTGTTTGTGTCATCTAGAGTCATCTTTTCACTGGTAGAGGGTATGGCTGCAGACTGATCAGGATGTTGATTGTTGATGGCTGGGGTGGCTGTGGCAGTTTAAAAAACTAAAACAATGAAGTGTGCCACATGGACTGACTCTTCTTTTCACAAGAAAATTTATCTGTGGCATGCAATGCCATTTCATAGCATTTTACCCACAGTAGAACTTATTTCAAAATCGGAGTGAATCCTCTCAAACTCTGCCATTACTTTACCAATTAAGCTTATATAATACTCTATATACTTTGCTGTCATTTCAACAATGTTCATGGCATCTATACCAGGAGTAGATTCCACCTCAGGAAACTACTTTCTTTGTTCATCCATAAGACATCTCATCATTAGTTTTATCATGACATTGCAGCAATTAGTCATCTCTTTGGGCTATACTTCTAATTGTAGTTCTCTTGCTACTTCTCCACCTCATCTGCAGTGACTTCTTCCACTAAAGCTTTGAACCCCTCATAATCATTCATTAGGGTTGGAATCAACTTCTTCCAAAGTCCTTTTAATGCTGATATGGCAGCTATAGCCTTACAAAACGTACAGTTGACCCTTGAACAACAAAGGAACTAGAGGTACTGGCCCCTCATACAGTTGAAAACTCTATGTATAATGTTTGAGTCCCCAAAAAATTAACACTAATCTAATCAGAAGCCTTACCAATAGCAAACAATTAACACATATTTTGTATGTGTATTATATATGGTATTCTTACAATAAAGAAAGCTAAATAAAATGTTACAAAGAAAATCATAAGGAAAATCAGATGCAGTGGCACACTCATAGTCCCAGCTACTTGGAAGGCTTGAGGCAGAAGATACTGTGTCGGTACAAAAGTAATTAAAATATGGCAAAAGCTGCAATTACTTTTGAACCAACCTAAATAGCTTGAGCCCAGGACCTTAAGAGTGTAGTGCACTATGATCACACCTATGAACAGCCATTACACTCTAGCCTGGGCAACCCAGCAAGACCCCGTCTTTAAAAAATTATTAAAAAGGGCCATGCACAGTGGCTCATGCCTGTAATCCCAGCACTTTGGAAGGCAGAGGCGGGAAGGCTCACATGAGGCCTGGAGTTAGAGACCAGCCTGGCCAACATGGAGAAATCCTGACTCTACTAAAAATACCAAAAAATTAGCTGGGCATGGTGGCTCACGCCTGTAATCCCAGCTACTCAGGAGGCTGAGGCACGAGAATCACTTGAGCCTGGGAGGCAGAGGCTGCAGTGAGGCGGAGGTTGCAGTGAGCTGAGATCATACCACTGCACTGCAGACTAGGTGACAAAGTGAGACTCTGTTTCAAAAAAAAAAAAAGTCGTATAAAAGAGAAAATACATTTACAACACTGTACTGTGTTTACTGACACCGTAAGTTTACGTCATCTTTTCACAAAATCAATTGTCTGCCTGAAATGGCAGGTGACCACAGCTGCAGACCTCAAACGACAGAACACATCAAGCAATTCAACTTTTTTTTGTAATGTCACGAGTTTTCTCTGCTTCTTGGGAGCACTTCCAGCACCTCTAATGGCACTTCGTATGGGTCCCATGGTATTATTTATTCCAGGTTTACAGTATTGTATTAAATATGATGAAAAATGAAAACTGAGACATCACTTTTTACTGAGATACACTATTTACTGGAGAGATTAACTGCTCAAGCAGAGATGATTAGTGTCACATGGGGTTTTAGGTGAATATTCACAACACTTGAGCTCATTGCAATAGCAACAGGAAGTGGCTACAAAATTATTACAGTAGTATAGTATGTACCACAGTTAATTTTATGCAATTACGATTTATACTGTAGCTTTTATGTTTACATTTCTTTACCTGTTGTTTACATCACTGCAAATGGTATCATGTATAGTCTATAAGCATTTGTATGCATAAGTTTTAATAAATTTTAATTTAGTATAACACATTTGTGTATATTTTATGGTAGTAAACAATATAAGACTAGCATGTACATATATTTAATGCACATGACATACCTTTATTTTCTTTTTTCAATATATCTAGGCTACATGGTGCACATTTTTTCAAACTGTCTCAAATCTCAAAAAAAAGTTTCCACTACATATAAGTGGACCCACACAGTTCAAAAACATGTTGCTCAAGGGTCAACTCTATTTCTTAAACAAGATTTGAAAGTCAGGCTGGGCGCAGTGGATCATGCCTGTAATCCAAGCACTTTGGGAGGCTGAGATGGGTGGACTGTTTTGAGGCCAGGAATTTGAGACCAACATGGTGAAACCCCATCTCTACTAAAAATACAATAACTAGCAGGGTGTGGTGGCATACCTCTGTAATCCCAGCTACTCGGGGGGCTAAGGCACAAGAATCACTTGAACCTTGGAGGCAGGTTCTACAGGCACAAGCCACCATACCTGGATATTTTTTTTATTTTTTATAGAGACGGGGTTTGTCAAGTTGCCCAGGGTGGTCTCAAACTCCTGAGCTCAAGTAATCTGCCCATGTCTTACCCCCAAAGTGCTGGGATTACAGGCATGAGCCATTTGCACACAGCCAGAATAAATGTAACATCATTCTTAGTATACGGGCTGCCAAGGCGAGCACAAATTTAACATCATTCTTAAGGGCCCTAGGATTTTCCAAATGGTGAATGAGCACTGGCTTCAGCTTGCCAGGCACTGACTTCTCTCTAGCTATAGAAGTCCTAGATGGTGTCTTCTTCCAATACAAGACTGTTCAATGCACACTGAAAATCTGTTGTTTGGTGACGCCACCTTCATCTATGATCTTAGCTAGATCATCGGGATCAATTGCTGCAGCTTCTCCATCACACTCGCTGCTTCAGCTTGCACTTTCATGTTATAGACATGGTTTCTTTCCTTAAACCTCATGAACCAACCTCAGCCTGTTCCTAAGCTTTCTTCTGCAGCTTCCTCACCTCTCACAGCCTTCACAGAACTGAAGACAGTCAGGCCTTGCTCTGAATTAGGCTTTGGGTTAAGAAAATGTTGTGACTGGTTTGATCTCCCATCTAGACCACTCAAACTTTCTCCATATCATAAATAAGCCTGTTTTGCTTTCTTATCATTCCTGTGTTCAGTGGTATAGCATGTTTAATTTCCTTCAAGAACTTTTCCTTTGCATTCACAACTTGGCTAAACATTTGGTGCAAGAGTCCTAGCTTTCAGCCTATTTTGGCTTTCAACACACCTTCCTAACTAAATCATTTCTAGCTTTTGATTTAAAGTGAGAGACATGCAACTATTCCTTTCACTCGAACACTTTGAGGCCATTTTAGTTACTAATTGGCCTAATTTTAGTATTATTGTGTCTCAAGAGTGGGAAAGAGACGGGGAACAGCTGGTCAGTGGAGCTGTGAGAACACAAACAACACTGATAGATAAAGTTCACCATTTTATATAGGTGTAGTACGTGGCACTCTGTAACAACGACAATGGTAATATCAAAGATCACTGATCACAGGTCACCATAACAGATAATTGTAATTTAAAAGTCTGAAATACGCAAGAATTACCAACATACGACAGAGGCACAAAGTGAGCACATGCTGTTGGAAAAATGGCACCAAAAGACTTACTTGATGCAGGGTTGCCACAACCTTTCAATTTGAAAAAAAAAAAAAAAAAAACACATGGTACCTGTGAAGCTCAACACAGTGAAGTACAATAAAACAAGGTATGCCTGCATATTAAAATAGGATTTAAATGAAAAAATAAGTGTGAAAAAAATGAACCTAAGAGTGTACTTACAAAACAGTGATGGTATTATACATAAATGGCAAAAAAGTAAAATTATTATTATAAAAAAACTACCTACTTTGGTTACAAAGTAGCATTTATAGTATGGTCCCATTTCTGTAAAATTATATATAAATATACATGGTAGGATTTCAGGAGAACTTTTCTATTATACCTTTCTATGGTTTGTTTCTTTAAAATAATGATTATGCATATTTTAGTAATCAAAATAAGAGTGGAATTTTTTTTTGTGGGGGAAGTAGGGTATAACATTTATCTGTTTCTCAAGAATACTTGATTATTCTGAAAGGTTTTAAATGGGCACTAGCCAAACTGTTATATCTATGTTTAAAAAGTGGCTCAATTCTGTATCTAAAGTACAGTAACAAAAGACCCAGCCTTTGTTACAATGTATTCCATGAATGCCAGAAAGCTGCCTAAGGTCAGACAGGGATTGAAGGAAGGTAGGGCAGTGACAATAACCTACCTGGAAGTGAGCGCACAAATGACCTTGCTCCACTGCTCCACCACTGCTGGGTGATGCCTCCAGTTAGCCACCATCTCCTTGGCTGTTTTCCAATAAGGAGGTGTTGGGAAGCACCGAGTACAAGCTAGTAACCACACCTCAAAGAGAACACCAATCAACTTCTCTGCTAGATTCTCAGCAATGCCACCTTACCAATGAAAAGAAAACACATCTTTGGCAAACTTATTTTTAAAGCAGAATCTTTTAAGTCACTGATGTGGGAGAACTGGTCAAAAAATTAAAGTAAGTGCAATGTTAAGTTTTGACTTTCAAATAATCATTTAATAGTAAAAATGAAAAGTAATGCTTAGGAGTTCCTGTGCCCAAAATCATAGATACATCAAAAAATTTCTACTTTGAAAGATTTCAAGTTGTCCTGTTCAATTCTTATTGAAGGCCTTAATCTTTTAGCAAGGGGGACAGGCGGACACAAGGGTGAAGGTAAAGGATGACTGACTATGATGACTGACTACTATGAGTCAGTTTCTATGCCAAATAGTTCATACAAATGACCTCATATAATCCTCACATTAATTCTGCAGGACAGGTATCTGTAATACCCAATACCAACTACTAATTATACCCATTTTGAAGATGAGAAAACTTAGATTCGGAGAGTTTAAGCAACTTCTTCAACTTCATGCAGCCAGTAAGTGAAGGAATCACAACAAAAACCCATGTCTTTTTACCTCCAAACTTTGCCATACAATGCTCCAAGTATCTGAAAGCCACCCTTCAAGGTGGGGGGAGAGAGAGAGACACAAATAATGGAGCAAAAGGACTGGTGTTGGGAAGGACAGAGCCTTAACCATGAAAATGGGCTGTTCCCCTGTTCTAAGTCCTGGAACCAGGTGGAAAAATAGCAGTGGTCTTTACACTGCACAGCTCCAGAAGGCAAAGTTGGGACTCACAGGAAAAGTTATAAGAATGTGTGTTTCAAATGAGCAAAACCAAAGTTTCAACAACAAAGAGCCCAAGAAGGGGATGAATTGTCTGCCTCATGCTGTTGAGATCCCTGGCATGAGGAGTAAGCAATAGAGAGCTGATGAATCAATGACTGGCCAGCTATTGTCAATACCAGACAGAGTATTCCTATCATCGCATCCCTTCCCACACTGAAATTCCATGCTTCCTTTTAGCTATTTCCCTGAACACTGCATCTGTGTGAGAACACAAGCACAGTCACGTGTGTTAGTAAACAGAGTATACCGATGAATAAGCAACAAGAGAACTTGGAACTAGATGATCAACTTATAGTTTATATACATTGTGCTATATACAAAGCAGGGATTCTGAAATACACTGTAAAGTCATAAAACTGGAGGCATTTTAATGGCTAGCTAATGAATGGCAAACTGGCACACTTCCAAATAGAACAGTTAGAAGACTTTGGAAGTTTCATTTGCTGAGTAAAATATCTTCTGTCACTATCAAGTTTTCAGACTCTACTTTGATAACTACTTTGTAATACATTATCTATAGGCTCTAATTTAATTGGTTAGTTGTTTCTTTTTTTTCTTTTTCTTTTTTTTTTTTTAGACGGTGTCTTACTCGTCGCCCAGGCTGGAGTGCAGTGACACGATCTTGGCTCACTACAACCTCCGCTTCCCAGGTTCAAGCAATTCTCCTGCCTCCGCCTCCTGAATAACTGGGATTACAGGCGCCCACCACCACACCTGGCTAATTTTTGTACTTTTAGAAGGGATGGGGTTTCACCATGTTGGCCAGGCTGGTCTCGAACTCATGACCTCAGGTGATCCGCCTGCCTCGGCCTCTCAAAGTTCTGGGATTACAGGTGTGAGTCACCACGCCTGGCCAGTTGTTTCTTATATAGGCTCTATCCTAACTTTTTTTTTTTTTTTTTTGAGACAGAGTTTTGCTCTGGTTGCCCAGGCTGGAGTACAACAGCATGATCTTGGCTCACTGCAACCTCTGCCTCCTGGGTTCAAGTGATTCTCCTGTCTCAGCCTCCCAAGTAGCTGGGATTACAGGCGTCCACCACCACGCCCGGCTACTTTTGGTATTTTTAGTAGAGATGAGGTTTCACTATGTTGGCCAGGCTGGTCTCAAACTCCTGACCTCAGGTGATCCACCCACCTTGGCCTCCCAAAGTGCTGGAATTATAGGCGTGAGCCACTGCGCCCGGCCTATCCTATTAAATGAGCTACTGTTCCCACCATTATCAAACATGCATAATTCACTGAGTCCCTCCCTGTATTAGCAAAATTATTACTGAAGGTAAAATAACTTCATTAGCGCTAAAGTTATATTGTGCCTGAGGGTTTCCATTCTAAGAACTGTTCATTTTCGTTTGTAAACCGTTATGCCAAAATTTAAATCCCCAATGAGTCTACCACTCACTGAGTTTAAAGATGAACTGTATTTGGAGCACAGAAATAAATCAGAAAAATAAATAAATAAATAAACAAACCTTGAACAGTTGGTGGGGCCAGAAGTATGTCATTAATCTGCAGAAGAAACAACAGTAAGACTTCCCAGGTTTCTCGGGCCATGAGAGATGACTCACGGGCCAGTTTCTGAATGGCTCTCAGGACCTGTAAGCATAGTCGAATCTGACTGGAACCCTGTTCCTGTCTGAAGAAGAGAGACAGATATCACTGGCAAGCCTGAAGAAGAGACAGCAACAGCTTCAGGACAGGTGACTTATGGATGTGGCAAGCAGTGGTCCAGTGAAGCTCCCTAATATTATCAGCAGAGAGGGCTAGGCATACCATCTTCAGTTTAAAGCTACTTCTTACTCATCGTCAAGTTCAGCACTTTGGGTTCTAAACCTACCACTCCTATGAGAACTGGAAAGCTTCTGGGAGGAAGGCGGGAATACTAGAATATAAACTTCACTTCTGGATTTTCTATGTCTAACACATGCCTAACATATAATAGCAGGCACTCAATAGGTTTTTGTTGAATTAACAAGTAAATACCCACAGCCACCCTTGCTGCTTACATTTAAGCAGAACGACCTTGGTATTCTTGTTTAATTTTTAAAAACACATATTTGCAAGAATTCTACATGTGATTTTACAGTGCTCATAGTCCCTCTGAAGCTAAGGTATATTAGAGAAGGGCCTAAGGGCCAGAAGGAATAGCCTAATAGGTCCCCAAAATTGATGAGGTATGTAGGCATTGCTTCAGAAATAAATACCTGCTACTGCTGCTCTAATTTTAGAAAAAGACACATAGCCAGAGATAGAGGCTCCAAGGTTCCCAGGATACCCTGGAACAACAGTTTTAAAACTCACTGCAGGACTGTTTTTTCCAAGGGAAATCTCATAAAGAAGAATTATCTATATAACAGATCAAAGTATTTTGGCTAGGACTGAGGATGAAGATAGAGGTCCAGGCCCGAGCCCTTACCCTCACTTTCCAAAGTAGAACAGTGAGAATTTTGAGAATAGCAGGAAATCCACTGTATTAGCAAGTGGTAAGCTGGCCTCCAGATCTCCTATGGGAAACCCAAAAAAAGTATCTAATATAACTGAAATAAGTCTTGAGGCCAAGTTTCTACATATTGTCATTTGTCACAAAGAACTGATAGAAACATATCTGAATCAGATTGGGGAGTTTCCTCAAGAAATTCCAGAAAATGAAGTGAGTTTCCTTAGAACTGTCAACCCAACCTTAGAATAGAGATTCTCAGATTCTGGGCCATGATGCGGAAAACCGGTCACTTACCCTGGAGTTGAAAGCAAATGACACCACTAAGTTTTCCCTAAAGAAGTCAGACCTAAAGCAAAATGATGAGAAAATTGCCTAGGAAGAGCCAAGCACCCTCAGGAGTGGGGAGATGTTCCACATTCAGCTAAAGGTGGATCTAGTCCAGGTAAAGCCCTAAGGTTCAAGCTTGTGTCTACTGCTCTGGCTTACTTGAAGAAGAATAAAAAACTAGGGCCAGGCGTGGTGGCTCAAGCCTGTAATCCCAGCACTTTGGGAGGCCGAGACGGGCAGATCACGAGGTCAGGAGATCGAGACTATCCTGGCTAACATGGTGAAACCCCATCTCTACTAAAAAATACAAAAAACTAGCCGGGCGAGGTGGCGGGCGCCTGTAGTCCCAGCTACTGGGGAGGCTGAGGCAGGAGAATGGCGTAAACCCGGGAGGTGGAGCTTGCAGTGAGCTGAGATCTGGCCACTGCACTCCAGCCTGGGTGACAGAGCGAGACTCCATCTCAAAAAAAAAAAAAAAAAAACTATATCATAGCCCCAAACCTAATCAAGTAATGTAAGAGGAAGTCCAGAATAAGAAATAAAAATGCCACTAATGGCCCTGGAACTGACACTCTTCCAAGAGTGCATGCCTCCTACATGGTAATTTAGGCCTACCTACCATTTCCTGTCCAATGACAGGAAAGGAAATACCTGTTCCTCAGGTACTGAGGCTCCTCCTCACTCAGAAGGCCTAAATTCAGATGCAGGGTCCAAAGTTCTAAAGCTAACAAGGTAACCTTTACATAAAAACAAACAGAAGAGCTAAACACCAGAGATCTCCTTTTCAAAAATATCAAGTTACTTTTTAAAAAGTAACTTGTGATCTTCAGAAAAACTGCTTTAGAACAGTCAGTGGTGGTGAATGATGGCCAATGGGTCAAATCTGGCCTGCTATCTTTTATTGTAAATAGAGTTTACAAATCTGGCCTACTATCTATATTGTAAGTGAAGCTGTATTGGAACACAGTAATGATCATTCATTCACATACTGCCTATGGCTGCTTTCATGCCATACCAGCAGAACTGAGTAATTACAACACTATATGACCCACAAAACCTAAAATGCTATCTGGCTCTTTGTTAACCCTGCTTTAGAACAATAATATGTTTTTTTAAAGTACAGTATAGTATATGTGAGCAATTAAAACCTTAATCACCTTTAAAAGGTGATTTACTCTTCGCTCAATCATAAAAAAAAAAAATCAAACTGATGGGCAAAAGAGAACGGTTACATTCATTCTGACATAATCTCTAGCAAAATGGTACAGGCAGTTCCCTCTATTTTGAGTGTCAGTTTTTATAAAAACAACTAATTAAGTAAACTTAGATGACAGTTTTGTGAACTATCAGAATCAAATAAACAACTAAAACTTCAAATAATGGGAGATGAGATCGTAACACCAATACTTAGCATTGAAAATATTCAGCTAAGTTTCCTAAAACATTAGCCAGGAAGAGAACTCTAATTCTCAGTTGAGTAGCCTCTCAGAATTTACTAACACTTATGCATGCACACTTTTGAGAAAACAAGGTAATTACCAAATAGCAAAACCATTTATAAGGTAGTCATGTATCTCAAAAGAGAAAAAGCAAAGGCACAAGCCTAATTAACTCAAATGCCATTAATTTTTTTTCATCAATACAAATTAGCTGAGCACTGAGAGGTAGCAGGCTTACAAAGAGGAAAGAGACACAGTGACAATACTACTCATGAGACTATCGCAGGCATGAAGAAAAAGCCCAGTAGTCTCCTAAAAAGATAACAAGAAAGTATTAAAACTATTATATCATTTTAGAAGAACCTGCTTATAAACAATATTCTAAGTACTCCCAACTGTTTCCTGTTTTTTTTTGTTGTTGTTGTTGTTTGTTTGTTTTGTTTGAGACAGAGTCTCGCTCTGTTACCCAGGCTGGAGTGCAGTGGTGCGATCTTGGCTCACTGCAACCTCCGCCTCCCAGATTCAAGCGGTTCTCCTGCCTCAGCCTCCCATGTAGCTGGGATTATAGGCACATGCCACCACGCCCGGCTACGTTTTGTATTTTTAGTAGAGACGGGGTTTTGCCATGTTGGCTAGGCTGGTCTCGAACTCCTGACCTCAGGTGATCCACCTGCCTCAGCCTCCAAACGTGCTGGGATTACAGGCATGAGCCACTGTGCCCAGCCTATTTCCTGTTTTTAATTCCATTTGAAATCAATAAATACAAGCAACACGCATTTAATTCACACCTAAGGTAAGTATTAAGTACTAAAATACCAGTACTGCACCAGATACTGTGGAAGCCTAAAATAGAGACAACACAGTTCCTGCCTTCAAGTTGGTTAGATGGGGAAAGGAGACACACATTTTAAAAGATAAGCAACAAAACAGCAAGAGATACAAGAGTGATACAGAAAGTATCACATAGGTTCAGAGAAGGTGTGAGCGCTGTGGGCCTGAGTGGTTAGGTAGGACTTCTCCTCACAAGGCGGAACTAAAGAACCGACAAGAATGAGATGTGGTGATGGAGAGAAGGAGGAGGAAGAAGACAAAAAGACATTATGATGGGAAAGATCTTTAAGAGGTCTTAGAGGAATGTCTGACTTATGAGTCTGACTAAACAGCAGCATTCATGCAGAATTAAGAACAGCTAGTTTGGTTAGGGGCCAGACTACACCAGGCATTTCATGCATGGTATGCTGTTTACACCTGAGCCAACAGACCAGAGTTCCGGAGAGTTCTCTTTTTTAATTCAGATTTTCCAAAGTAATCTTCCTTCTATATTTAGAAAGTTAAAAACTTACAGAGCTGGTTTTCAAAGTCCCTCACTGTATGACAGAGCAAAAGCTCTAACCAGAACTTTACCAAAGGGAGATTGCCCTACTGCTCCTTGAAGGTATCCTACATTATGATATTAAGGCCTTTGCCTAAGAAGATGGAAAAAAAGTTAGAAACAAACTATCAAGAGTAATCTTTTGGCTTACTATAAAGTTGCCCATAATTGTTTCAAGTGTCTTCATTCTCTCATAGGAAAGATGCCTCTTAAGGTAGATACATCTCCCTTAGTTGTGTTTAGCCTAAATGGAAACAAGAATTGTGACAGGCAAAAGTATATATTTTTTTGAGTAGAAGGGAAAGATGTTACAGTATTTTAATATCTAAGAGGTATGAGATTTTAGAAGCAAAGCCAAAAACTTGTAAAGAGCACATACCTGTTAAAAACGCCTAGTAAACATTACATAAGCCCATCTTTCCTAACATTCACATTAATACAATCTTTAATTGAACACACGAAGTCACTGTTCAGAGGACTAACAATGAAATCAGCTCCTATACTACAGTAACATTTATGAATATTTTACTATGCCCCTGATAATGGGCCAGATAGACAGGTACAGCTTACCTTGGTACAAAAAGATTCTGTAGGTGTTTTAGTATACTTTGAACATATTGATTAGGCTCTTTAATAACTGGCAATGGAATAGAATCTTTCGGCAACACTAAAGCCATAATCCAGTCTGTATATACATCAACGCAATATTTTACAGTCTCTCCATCCAATGGAAGGGTCAGTCCATAGCAAATTACTTCCATGGTCCATTTTACCTAGACAAAAGAAAATATCCATACAGAATTATTATACATGCCTATCTCAGTAGACTGATTTAAAATGTCAATCTCTTTTATTGCCAAAAGCCTCTAAATTGATATTCATCTCAATGTAAGTATCAGATTTATTTTAGATAATGCATTTTTCACATATCAAACATACAATTTCCCAAGCAAAAGATTTAAGAAGAAAATAAATTACTTATTTTTGACTATCAATCCTAGGCTGGTTTTTGCCCTTTAGATATTATTATTATTTGCTCTGTGAATTAAAAAGTAAATACAGGTCACTTCAATTTTCCAGAGATTAGAGACACAAAAATAGAACATTTTAGAGTTTTTTCTCCACTTAATTTATGTGTAGCATTTAGAAAATCATATAAAGTCAGTCACATTCCATCTCCAGATTATGCAAATGAACAAACAAGAAGAAAGATGAACTGTTTGACTCTTATTTTACAACTGTTTCCTCTGCCCAAAAAAAAAAAAAATACTTAAAATGAAGAACAAACACAGCTGAGAAAGGACTAAAGCTGGGTAAGATCTTAGCAAGGCATTTAGCCGCACTGAATGAGTCCCTGCCTCCTGACCTAGCTGAAACACATCCTAAGGACTGAGAGAACTTGCCTAAGAGACTGCTGAACCACTAGGCTGCCTGCAGTCGTAACTGTAGAGATTAAATAATCTGGCCCAAGTCACTGGTTTATAAAAGGTAGAGCTGAAAACTTGAATCCTGGTCTTCCAACTAGAAGGTACCACTGGGCAACTTTTTCCAAAATGACTTTGGCACATTAGTCTACTATTATTCTGTCATGTGGTATCTGGACCAGTTATAAATCCAGCCATTCTACCATCATCTGAGCTATATGTCACCATCTATGAGAAACCCCAATTTGCAAAAAAAAAAAAAAAGGAGGAAACTGTATTCCAGACATTGCAAACTGGAAAGTTTAAATGAATTCCAGACAAAACTTTGAGACAAATTACTAAGCAATCAGTGAACACTTACAAAAGAGAAGCATGATTACCAAGACCCAGCCTGCTCAAAAAAATCAAGTCATGCCAAATGAGCTTCATTCCTTTATTAACAGGGTTACTATTTAGAGGGCTGACAATGGTGTAGTCCTTGCAGTTTACAAAGCACTTTCATAAATATCATCTAGCCATCACAATAACCCTGTGTAGACAGGGTAAACTATCCTTACTTTATACATAAGAAAACAGAAGCTTAGCAAGATTATGCAATTTGGCACAAGTCACTGGTTTATAAAAGGTGGAGCTGAAAACTTGAACCCTGGTCTTCCAACTAGAAATTTGAAGCTATTCTCACCATGCCATTAACAGAGTTCTCCAGCAAATGGGTATCTGGGTGTTAGCAAGAAATCTGGGCAGACCCAGGATCTCCTTGTGGACAAGATGGAGACATATGGCCCAGAGGATGGTAGAATGGCTAGATTTACAACTGGTCAAGATACCACATTACAGAGTAACAACAGATTAATGTGCCAAGATCATTTTGGTAAAAGGTGCTCAGTGGCATGCCAAAGGCTCTGCCAAGATTTTAACTTAGGGGGAAAAAAAAGAAAAACAGTGCATGCTGATCATCTGTAGATATCACAAAGCTAAAAAGGATGGCCAACTTGCTGGACAGAAATTCAGGATTCAAAAAGACTTCAACGGCTTAAAACCAAAGTTAAATCTAACAAGATAAATATATATATTACATTTTTTAAGCTCAAAAGCAACTACAAAGGTTAAGGGTAGGAAATATATGGTTTAACTGCAATAAGTGTTAAAGAAGCCTATAACAGCACAGTGAAGCTGTGACAAATTTGGAGCAGGGTGTAGCAAGATTTAGCCACATAATAGAAGAGATTCTAAAAGACATTGCAGGTCCCTGATTATCAGATGAAAAACCAAGAAGATATCTTTGGTGGCATCTTCACACAATCGTTTAATTTTATAATTCTAGGCCGGACATAGTGGCTCACACCTGTAATCCCAGCACTTTGGGAGGCCGAGGCGGGTGGATCACCTGAGGTCAGGAGTTCAACACCAGCCTGGCCAACATGTCAAAACCCTGTCCCTACCAAAAATACAAAAATTGGCCAGGTGCAGTGGCTCACACCTGTAATCTCAGCACTTTGGGAGGCCAAGGTGGGCGGATCACCTGAGGTTGGGAGTTCAAGACCAGTCTGGTCAACACAGAGAAACCCCCATCTCTACTAAAAAAAAAAATACAAAATTAGCCGGGCATGGTGGCGCATGCCTGCAATCCCAACTACTCGGGTGGCTGAGGCAGGAGAACTGCTTGAACCTGGGAGGCAGAGGTTGCGGTAAGCCAAGATCACGCCTTTGCACTCCAGCCTGGGCAACAAGAGTGAGACTCTGTCTCAAAAAATAAATAAATAGGCCGGGCTCGGTGGCTCACGCCTGTAATCCCAGCACTTTGGGAGGCTGAGGTGGGCAGATAACAAGGTCAGGAGATCAAAACCATCCTGGTAACACGGTGAAACCCTGTCTCTACTAAAAATACAAAAAATTGCCAGGCATGGTAGCAGGGCGCCTGTAGTCTCAGCTACTTGGGAGACTGAGGCAGGAGAATGGTGTGAACCCGGGAGGTGGAGCTTGCAGTGAGCCGAGGTCATGCCACTGCACTCCCGCCTGGGTGACAGAGCAAGACTCTGTGTCAAAAAAACAAAACAAAAAAAGGTGTAATTCTAGAGGACACAGGAATTCTCATCTCTTTTCAAGGGTGAGAAAGGAGAAAAATAAGGGCTACACCAGAGCACCTCCATCTACTCATGTACCATCTCATCCCAGGAGAAGGCAACAAGTGATCACAAACACACCAGGAGGAGAAGCACTAGGGTCTGTGCTAGTCCTCAGGGATAAATCTAGGGTCCTTTGAAGAGAGAAAAATGTTCCTCAGACTGAAGACCTTCACTCTTCAGAGACCCATGGCTGAGGGAGGATAACTGCCCCTAGAGCTACAAGTTTTAGTCTTATATCTAAGTCTAATCTCTCCTTCACAGGAAACCAAAAACCAAACAGAAAAAAAGGGTCTGAGACATAGGGTACAGGTTTTGCTAAACGTGAAGCCTGAAGGTTACATGAGCTTCTTCAAGACAAGGGACAAAGTTTTAATCCTGCGTCTTAGCCAGAATTTATACTAGCAAGCTCCTCTACCACTCCATTCTCAGGGCCCCTTCACGACTTCCCAATAGCAACTTTTTAACTTCAGCCTACGCCGCTGAACCCAAGAACAAAGGGCCAGCTTCAGGGCAAGCCATTCCAAGAGCCCCTATCTTTAGAAACAGTAAACACCCAGCCTGGGCAACATAGTAAGAACATCCCTATAAAAAAATTTTTTTTAATTAGCCTGGCGTGGTGGCATGTGTCTGTAATTCCAGCTACTTGGGACTCACTGGGATGGAAAAATCATTTGAGCCCAGAGAGACCGAGGCTGCAGCGAGCTGTGGTCATGCCACTGCACACTAGCCTGAGTAACAAAGCAAGACTCTGTGTCAAAAAAAAAAAACACCAAACACAACCCCAATTCCAACCACCTAGGCTTAGGCCAGAAGGGCTTGGCTTCTCTGCAGCACTCTTAAACCTGGAAGTCAGAAAGGGGTAGGTAGGTATGGGGACAAGGGAGAGCTTAAGCACAGCATACGCATAGCCTGAAAACTCGACATGAGTCTTCAGTCAGGGGCCATCTAGAGGTAGGCATGAGGTCTTCCAACCACACTCTAAATGGAAATCAGAAGACTAAGCCTAGAGCTTTGGGGAAAGGGTTTGACATTCAAGTCTCTGTCTTGGCCTTTAGCTTAAGTGGAGAATTCACCATAACTAGTAAAAAGTCCCAACAGCAAAACAGTACAACTCATTCCTTACAACCTCCACAAACTCCGAGTCCCAGCCCTCAACTCAAACAAGATCAAAATTGAGAAGTCATACTACGTTGGGCAGAAATCCATTAAAAAGCTGACGTTATTCTACTACAGCTCTTTTCAAAGAAAAAAGAACAAAAAAGTTAACATTAAACAAATTCTTCAAGAACAAATGTACATTTTCATATAAGAGAATGAAATTTAGAAACACTTACTTCTTTGTCAGTTTTTAACAAACTCTCACTACCAGCCACTGAAGGGGTACCTAACACCTGCCCAAGAGGACGGACTACAGCATTTGCCACCTCTCGTCCAACACTCTCTGGATAGCTGTGCAGCACACTGGTATGGCCTTGATCATTCTGAATCACCAAATGCAGTGACCTCCACTCAGAGTACATCGTGCCACTAAAGTACAATCCAAATGGCACCTGAAAAGACAAAACAGAAATGCATGTCAAATTATACTACTGGAAATTAACAGAAATAAATAGAACAGATGTATAGACTTTCGGCATGATAAAGAATGCTGCAAACATCTTGCCTCTGAAGACAGAAAAAATATATCTAAATGTTTTGAGAATATCCCAGAACCTCAGGGTAAGATTAGGTAGGAAGGCAGAACCTGCAGCTCTCTGAGCACCTCCCCAAAAGAGCCCTCGGAAGCCCTGGGGCAGAGCTGGAGAAGATGGCCATTGGGCAGGGGAATAACATGATCAGATATGGGACATTCACAGCATGAGGGAACCCTCCACATGGTTCCAGGACAGAAAAACATGGGAGAATGGAATGTCCTAAGTAGGAAGGGGAGACAACGGAGAACTTACTAAGACCCAGGTTTTCAGTCAACAGTTTCAGAGTACCTACTATCTGCTGAATATATATCCCTACAATTTCTCAGCACTGTCCTCAAATTACACTTAAAAATTCTTTGAGACTGTTTCATTCTCTGAAACAGTGGTGCTGAAACTACCAGTACTGGAACACTGGGAAGTCACAGTGTTCTTTAGGAAACATATTAAGAGCTGCCACTTATTAAGCATTTAATACATACTACTCATATAATCACTAAAACAACCCTATGAATATTCAGTAACACTATCCCTATTTCACAGATGAAAAACTGGAGCATAGAGAGGTTTGCTTCTTACCTGAAGCTTTAAAGTTATAACATGGTAGAGCTGGGTTTTTTTGTTTTTGTTTTTTTTGAGAAGGAGTCTTGCTCTGTTGCCCAGGCACACTGGAATGCAGTGGCGGCCATCTCAGCTCATTGCAACCTCCGCCTTCCAGGTTCAAGCAATTCTCCTGCCTCAGCCTCCCAAGTAGCTGGGATTACAGGTGCATGCCACCACGCCCGGCTAATTTTTGTATTTTTAGTAGAGAAGGGGTTTCACCATGTTGGCCAGGCTGGTCTCGAACTCCTGGCCTAAGGTGATCCACTGGCCTTGGCCTCCCAAAGTGCTGGGAATACAGGCGTGGGCCACCGCACCCAGCCAGAGCTAGGTTTTGAACTCACATCTGTTGGGCTCCAGGGCATATGCTCTTAGCCATGATATGTGCTGTCTCTCCCTATTCTAAACACTCTCCAACGCAGGTACTTCTGCCTATTCTGTACACGCTCCATAAAACGATATCTAAGTCTACTGCACATAGGAGGGACATCAGCTGCAGAAAACTTATCTGTATGAATGCAATGTAAATATTACAACCATAAATCCCATACTCA
Organism: Macaca fascicularis; assembly: GCF_037993035.2. Lineage (NCBI taxonomy): Eukaryota > Metazoa > Chordata > Mammalia > Primates > Cercopithecidae > Macaca > Macaca fascicularis. The sequence goes on along the minus strand of NC_088384.1, from coordinate 94,612,114 downwards.
TAAAGAGGATAAATGATGGTTAGCCCTCTCCAATTCATTTCTGTTAACTTCCACTTTCTACTTGTTCTGAAATCTGCCCAGCAAGCAGTTTAAGCAAACTCAAGGTTATAATTAATCTTTAAAAAGTTCTATCCCTAAAAGTTACCTTTTCCTCAAACTGGGAAGAGATTAGCATTGTTTAATTTTATCCTGAGAAACCTTATCCCAGCTCACCAAACATCAAGAGCTTATGACATTTTTCTAAGACTAACTCTATTTAAGTATAAAGAAAAACTTTTAAAGAATTTTTTAAAAAAGAAGAGCATATCGCAGGGCACGCTGGCTCATGCCCGTAATCCAAGCACTTTGGGAGGCCAAGGCAGGCAGATCACAAGGTCAGGAGTTTGAGACCAGCCTGACCAATATGGTGAAACCCTGTCTCTACCAAAAATACAAAAATTAGCCGGGTGTGGTGGCGGGCGCCTGTAGTCCCAACTACTTGGGAGTCTGAGGTAGGAGAATGGCGTGAACCCGGGAGGCGGAGATTGCATTGAGCCAAGATTGCGCCACTGCTCTCCAGCCTGGGTGACAGAGCGAGACTCCGTCTCAAACAACAACAAAAAAAGCATATGACATTTGAGAATCACAGAGCTACAGAATGAAAATCAAACTCTTTAGTATGAGAGTCAAAGTCATTCACAGTGTGGTCCCAAACTACCTTTCTTTCTCCTTTCCATACACAGGAATCCATATACTTTCCCTCTCATCCGATTCAATCTACTCAGCTTCCTCTGGAGTCTGAGGGACTCTGGGCCCGGGTACCCTTCAGTGACCCTATAAGGATCCTGTAATCTCCTCCCTCCTTTTCCTCCTCCTCTGGATCTTTCTCTGAAAACGGGAAGGCAGGAGGAATGGGCCATCATCTAATAAGGCACCCACAATTCAAAGGAAGAACAGATACATCTGACTACTAAAATTGCCTCAGTTGCCTCATGATGTATAAGGAATTCCCCCAAGGATATCCTGGTGTCCCCCTGAAATAAGCACTCTCAACAATATAAGGGGGGAAAGGGAAAGTTCTGATAGAGAGCCATCACCATCAAAAGACAACTGATTCCCACACGTTTTTTCCTTGCTTTTTAAATTTAACATATATACACATAAATACTTATGTGTATACTACATATACATATAGTATAAATATATACACACTGTATAGTCTCTTACACAAATGCATAAGAATATTATACTACAGGGGTTTTAGTTTTAGTGTGGTTTTGCACCCTTTTCATTTTTTGTTAGGTGTCATTCTCTGTCCAAATAATTTACTTCATGAACAGACAATCCTGTTAACATCTTAACATTCCCTCCTGTATTTTGTGCCACTCAAAACTTTAATTTGTTTTTGTTTTTTTTTTTCTTTTTGAGACAGAGTCTCGCTGTCACCCAGACTAGAGTGCAGTGGCACGATCTTGGCTTACTGCAACCTCTGCCTCCCGGGTGCAAGGGATTCTCCTGCCTCTGCCTTCCAAGTAGCTGAGATTACAGGAGCATGTCACCACGCACAGCCAATTTTTGTATTTTAGTAGAGATGGGGTTTCACCATGTTGGCCAAGCTAGTTACAGGCTCCTGACCTCAAGTGATCCACCCATCTTGGCCTCCCAAACTGCTGGGATTTCAGGCGTGGGCCACTGCACCCGGCCCCAATCATATTAAAATAACTTACATACATGCATAGCTAGAGATTGTACAGGTACCTCATGAACATCCTTCTAACTAATAACAGATTCGTTTTAATGGCTAGATAATATTCCATGGCATCTGTGTGGCCTAATTTACTCAACCAGTCTCCTAATGATATGCATTCACTTCATTCCCCATTTTTTTGTCACCAGGAAATAATGATGCAATAAACATACTTGTTAACATACCCTTAAGAAGCAGCAGCCTTTTTACTTCTGTGGAATAAGTTCTCGAGTTAAACTGCTAGATAAAAGGGTACATGTATTTTTAATATTATTAGGTCTTACCAGACTGCTTCCCAAAAAAACCTGTAACAATTCCCGTTTACATTAGGAACAGATAAGAGCCATTCTCTCATTTCACCCCCTCCCTGCTAGAAATCAGCATTATTTATTTATTTGCCAACTTGATAGGTATAAAATAAAATTTCATTGTTCCAGCCAAAGATTTATTTTACAGCTTCCGGTCTTGAGTCTGGCTTAGAAGGTGTTACCCTCCCCTGGGAGGCCGAGACGGGCAGATCACGAGGTCAGGAGATCGAGACCATCCTGGCTAACACGGTGAAACCCCGTCTCTACTAAAAAATACAAAAAACTAGCCGGGCGAAGTGGCGGGCGCCCGTAGTCCCAGCTACTTGGGAGGCTGAGGCAGGAGAATGGCGTAAACCTGGGAGGCGGAGCTTGCAGTGAGCTGAGATCTGGCCACTGCACTCCAGCCTGGGCGACAGAGCGAGACTCCGTCTCAAAAAAAAAAAAAAAGAAGGTTTTACCCTCCCATCCCCTCTATCAATGTTTTTCAAACTGTGGGTCACGAAACTATCAATGTTTTTCAAACATGAAATAAATGTTTGATAATAAATAAATGTTTTTCAAACATGAAATAAATGTGAGTCATGAAATAAATGTTATGGATAACATTTATTTTAAATAGATGGTATACGATATATGATAAAGGCATCACACAGAATAAAGGTAAGCAATGTTTCTGTGAAACTTGATTCCTTTGTAATATATGCATATGTTCTGGATCACAATGGAAAACGCATTTTTTGTTCTTTTTTTCTTTTTGTTTTTTGAGACGAAGTTTCGCTCTTGTTACACAGGCTGGAGTGCAACGGTGCGATCTTGGCTCACCACAACCTTTGCCTCCCGGGTTCAAGCGATTCTCCTGCCTCAGCGTCCTGAGTAGCTGGGATTACAGGCATGCACCACCACACCCGGCTAATTTTGTATTTTTAGTAGAGGCGGGGTTTCTCTATGTTGGTCAGGCTGGTCTCGAACTCCTGACCTCAGGTGATCCGCCCACCTCAGCCTCCCAAAGTGTTGGGATCACAGGCGTAGCCACCACACCGAGCAGAAAATACATTTCTTACAGGTCTTAGTCCAAAAATTTGAAAACATAACCCTAACGTGAATATGTAGTCTCCTAGATTTTCCTGCAAGATAACTGCATAATTTTTCACACTTAACTTGTATATTCATCTGGAATTTACTTCTGTAAGTGGTGTACAAAAGGTCCGATTTTACTTTCTTCTAAATGCACGGTCAGTTGTGTCAGCGTCACCTCTTAAAAATACATCCTTTATGCACTAAACTGAAATACTAATTCTGTCATATATTAAATTTTCATTTATTCTAGAATCTATGAGACTTCTGTTCTATTCAACTATTTGTCTATTCCCATGCCAACCCATAATGATTTAAGTTCAGTGGTTTTATAGAATGTTTTTTCCAAAACTTTACTGTCTTTTCTAGACATTTATTCTTCAGTATACAATTTATTATTTTATCCAAATCAAAAAATCAACAATAAAGCCTTGCTAGAATTCTAATGGGAACTGCACATACCACCTTGCCAGCCTTGTCTTCTACTGCCACTTTCCCACAAACATCCCAAACAATGGCCACAAAGAACTACTGATTGCACAAGCCCAGCAAATTCTTTCTTACCCTAGGTCACTGGTTATGCTGCTCCCACTGACTGAACTGCCATTCCCTGCCTTGATCCACCTTATGAAGTATTCAGCCTTCAAAGCCCAACTCAAATGTCCTCTCTTTGGTAAAACCTTTCTTGACTCCTTAGACCAACTCCTCTCAGCTGAGTGCCTATTACCGAATGTTCATATAAAGCTGCCCATTAGCTCATTTGTTAGTGGTGTAGAGATACATTCACCACAAAAGTGTCAGCCTTTTTTGAGTGGGGACCTCACCTCCTGAACCTCTGAGTGCCTGGCACACAGTGCACATTGAACATGTGTTTGAAAGTGTCAAGGTTCACCAATGGGAAAAAGGAAGATATCAGAAGGTATTCCCTCTATTCCACTAAAGTGTGTCCAAAATTTTGTATGTTACATTCAAATAAAAATTGAAAAATGTTCATTTGTTTGAAGCTAATTACTAGTAAAAATAAAAGTTGGATGGTTTTCAAATATTAAATAAATATTTAATATTCAGGGTCCATCACAGCACATTATTGGAAGAAAACAGGTTTTAAGAAGGAAAAAAAAAAGGACAAACTAGCTCTCAAACTCTACTGTACACTTAAGACTCATCGGGGGAGGAAAGGGTCTAGCTGAAAATGCAGATTCCTAGGTCCCATTCAGAGAAATCTCAATTCTGCAGGTCTGAGCTGGGGCCTCACAATTTGCATTTTTAAGAAATTGCCACTACCCTCCCAATTCTGAAGAGAGGAGTATACATTATGAAAGACCAATTGAAATAGGTTTAATAGCTCTTAAATCCTTCTGACAAACTTTTTTAAGTTTTTAAATTAAGAAATTTTCATTCTCTAAATGTATTAATGTTTAGATGATTAAATGAAAACAAAAAATGCTTTCAAGAAACATGTAAAATAGAAAGATATAGGCCAGGCGTGGTGGCTCACACTTGTAATCCCAGCACTCTGGGAGGCTCAGGTGGGCGGATCACCTAAGGTCAGGAGTTTGAGAACAGCCTGGACAACATCATGGTAAAACCCCATCTCTACTAAAAATACAAAAATTAGCTGGGCATGGTGTCACACACCTGTAACCCCAGCTACTTGGGAGGCTGAGGCAGGAGAATCACATGAAACCGGGAGGTGTAGGTTGCAGTGAGCAGAGATGGCGCCATAGCACTCCAGCCTGGGCCACAAAAGCAAAACTCCATCTCAAAAAAAAAAAACAAAGATATAGAAAGGATACAATGAAAAAGCTGAACTAAAACATCAAAATGTATGTAACAGAAAAAAAGATGCTAAACTTTAACAAAATGCAGACAGACAAAAAACATTAAGACAAAAAAATGCATTATAATTACAGATATATTAAGTAAAACAATGAAGAGAACATAAACATTAGAAACAAACATGGAAGAAACACAAAGGCAACTAAAGTATTATTTTGTACCTATTAAACTAACAAAACAAGTGATAAAACTCAACTCTGGCTCACACCTGTAATCCCAGCACTTTGGGAGACCGAGGCGGGCAGATCACCTGGGGTCAGGAGTTCAAGACCGGCCCGGCCAACATGGCGAAACCTGTCTCTACTAAAAGTACAAAAATTAGCCGGGCATGGTGGTGGGCGCCTGTAATTCCTGGCTACTCAGGAGGCTGAGGCAGGAGAGGCTTAAACCTGGGCGGCAGAGGTTGCAGTAAGCTGAGGTCGCGCGCTGCACTCCAGCCTTGATGATGAGAGAGACTCCATCTCAAAAAAAGAAAAAACAAAAAACTCAACTCTGATGAAGAGGTAAGGACCCAATTGAGAACTTAGGGCAATGATTTTTAATAGAAAAACCTGCTACCTAGAGGCACTGTGGAAATATTAAGTGTACTTTTGGTTAGCACAACGATTGGGGCAGGCTCCTGGTATTACAGGCAGAGTCAGGAAATCTAGACATCCTGTACTGCATGAGACAGTCCTGCACAATGAACAATTATGCTACATCTCACATGACTTTTGAACATCTGCTAGAAAATCATTGTCTAAGACTAAAAATTAACTTCATTTACATATAAATACAAAATATATTGTGATATTTTAATAGACTGAATTTTCCAATAATGCAATTAATCACGTAAATTGAGGAAGACTAAGCTTCCTTATCTTTAGAACCAAGAACTGTTCACAACCCTATAAAATCACATCACCAGGCCGGGTACAGTGGCTCACGCCTGTAATCCCAGCACTTTGGGAGGCCAAGGCGGGCAGATCACCTAAGGTAGGGAGTTCAAGACTAGCCTGACCAACATGGAAAAACCTCATCTCTACTCAAAATACAAAATTAGCCAGGCGTGGTGGTGCACGCCTGTAATCCCAGCTACTCAGGAGGCTGAGGCAGGAGGATCACTTGAACGCGGGAGGTGGAGGTTGCTGTGAGCCGAGATCACGCCATTGCACTCCAGCCTGGGCAACAAGAGCGAAACTCAGTCTCAAAAAAAAAAAAAAAGGAAAAGAAAAGAAAAATCATATCACCAATGGCCAAGCCACTTGTAGTATTTGAACTGCTAATATCCACATTTGTGTCAGAAACACAATAGCAGGGACTACATATATACTTATTTAGCCCTTATTTCAAGATGGCAAACATAAAGAAAAAGTGTCATATTACCGTCTTACTTCTCAACTTATAAGTAGACACAAGTACCTGCCTACTTCATTGTGCCCTCTAGGCATAGTTGTACATATTTTTATTGAAATCTTAATTATGACAGTAATTTATGTTTTTCCTTTATTAGAGTTAGAAAGTTTCATTGATTTTTTATAAAAATCTGTGTGTTGGTAAGCTTTATATATATATAAATTTTTTTTTTTTTTTGAGACAGGGTTTCACCCTGTCACCCAGGCTAGAATCCACTGGCACAATCATGGCTCACTGTAACCTCGACATTCCAGGCTCAAGTGATCCTCCCTCCTCATACCCAGCTAATTTTTTGTATTTTGGGGAGTTTCACCATGTTGCCCAGGCTAGTCTCAAACTCCTGGACTCAAGCAATCTGCCCATTTTGGCCTCTCAAAATCCTGAGATTATAGGTGTGAGCCACCATGCTTGGCTAGTAGGTTATATATTATCTGTTAATTTCAGGATACAAAGGTAGTTAATTACCACATAAAATCTGAAAAGATTGAAAACGACCAATGTAGGAAAGTAACATATTAAGTAGTGAAGTGGGTAGAGTGAGTGCTATGGCAAAGGAGAATATACAAGCTCTGTTTACAGCTATTACTCAGTTCTAGCTGTCACCTGGAAGGAATGCAGAGCCAGACTTGCCAGATAATCCAATTTTTGAAGAGACACAGAAAATATGGACATTTCTACAAAGTCTCCTACTCTTTTTTATTTTTTATTTTTTGAGACGGAGTCTCGCTCTGTCGCCCAGGCTGGAGTGCAGTGGCGTGATCTTGGCTCACTGCAAGCTCCGCCTCCCAGGTTCACACCATTCTCCTGCCTCAGCCTCCTGAGTAGCTGGAACTACAGGCACCCATCACCACACCCGGCTAATTTTTTGTATTCTTGGTAGAGACGGGGTTTCACCGTGTTAGCCAGGATGGTCTCGATCTCCTGACCTCATGATCCGCCTGCCTCGGCCTCCCAAAGTGCTGGGATTACAGGCGTGAGCCACCACGCCCGGCCAAAGTCTCCTACTCTTTAAATGTTATCAACTAAACTCAAGATAAAAGATAAATTTAAAAAAAAAAAAGTGGGCTAAAAAAGAACTTATCTATGGTCCAATTTATGCCTCTGATCACAGATAAAGGCATACACTAGTTTTGGTAACTGAATTACCAAAATCATTGTGGAAAGAGGATAGTGAAGTGTATACTCTGTGTATAAGCTGTTGGTACCCCAGAAGTCACCCCAACCCACTTTTGCTGCAGGGGCTGGGCTTATAACCCAACTATGGAGGTCCTACAACTTCACTTTATTTCATGGTGGTTGCTGTTAGAGAAAAAAAGGATGAAGGCAAAGTGCAGTGATAGATTTGGTAGAGGGAGTTCCATTAGGCCCAGTATCGTCAGTGGCCAGCCTACCCTTTTTTTTAACCTTTTCTTTTTTTTTTAGACGGAGTCTCGCTCTGTAACCCAGGCTGGAGTGCAGTAGCGCCATCTTGGCACACTGCCACCTCCGCCTCCTGGATTCAAGCAATTCTCCTGCCTCAGACTCCCAAGTAGCTGGGACTACAGGCACCTACCACCACACCTGGCTAATTTCAATATTTTTAGTATTGGTGAGACAGGGTTTCACCATATTGGCCAGGCTGGTCTCAAATTCCTGACCTTGTGATCCACCCGCCTCGGCCTCCCAAAGTGCTGGGATTACAGGCATGAGCCACTGTGCCCACCCAGCCTACCTTAAACGCACACAAATAAAAACCTCCTCCTGCTGTTGTGGCTCAGGTTATCCAAAGCAACAAACCTCAGAGATCTTGGAGAACATTACTTTCAGGAGCCAGAACTGCCACACCACCTAGGCCCTCCTAGGCAAGAATGTTCATAACTGCATCAACCTCTCAGGATAGCACCATGGCAGAACCCTCACGAGTCTTGATCACACTTGCCATGTCTTAGTCCACTTGCCATGGGGCTGTTTGTAGTTCCATCCTGTTAATAAGTTGGCACGCTTGTAAGGCAGCTCAGGCTGATATGTCATTTTCCTAAACATTCACCCAAGGATAGCATGAATGTTTTGCCAGTACAAAGCGGAAGACACAGAATGCCTTGACACGGTAATCTGACTTAAGTTTATCCTTACGAAACAGCTCAATTTTAAAAAACGTACAAGATGCTCACTGTAGTATTACATATAAGATGGGGAAGAGGGTGTAATTTAACTTCCATCAATAATGGGAAAATTTCATAATTAGGGCATATTAATTCTATATACTATTATGTAGCCATTAAACACTGAGATTACATAGAAGCATAAAAACATACATGAGAGTGGTTAAGAGCCAGTGCTCTGGAACTAAGCTTCATAGATTCAAATCCCAGCTCTACCTGCAAGCTGGGTAATGTTGCAAAAGTTACTCTACTTCTGTGTTGGAACATCCTCGTCTGTAAAATGGGGATAACAGTAGAATAAGGTATGGTGGCTCATGTCTATAATTCTAGCACCATGGGAGGCGGAGGTGGGCAGATTGCTTGAGTCTAAGAGTTTGAGACCAGCCTAGGCAACATGGAGAAAACCTATCTCCACAAAAAACACAAAAAAGTTATCCAGGCATGGTGGTACACACCTGTTGTGTACATATCTGTTGTCCCAGCTACCCTGAAGGCTGAGTTAGAAGGATCACTTGGGTACTGGTGTTGGGGCTGCAGTGAGTCATGACTGTGCCACTTCACTCCAGCCTGGGCTATACAGCGAGACTCTGTCTCAAAAAAAAAAAAGCAAATAGATTAGGAGCCTACACATTTTGTTGTGTGGTGATTAAAGAATCACATATGTAATCTGTTTGAAACATGCCCTTGTCCATGTAAACAATCAACAAATATCAAATAGAGGAAGAAAAACATATATATTGTAATTACAACTAGATAAACACAAAGGCCAGATGTGGTGGCTCACGCTTGTAATCCCAGGACTTTGGGAGGCCAAGGTGGATGGATCACCTGAGGTCAGGAGTTCGAGACCGGCCTGACCAACATGGTGAAACCCTGTCTCTACTAAAAATACAAAAATTAGCTAGGCGTGGTGGTGTGTGCCTGTAATCCCAGCTACTTGAGAAGCTGAGGCAGTAGAATGTCTTGAACCTGGGAGGCTGAGGTTGCAGTGAGCCGAAATGGTGCCACTGCACTCCAGCCTAGGCGACAGAGCAAGACTCCGTCTCAAAAAATAATAATAATGATAATAATAAAAGTAAACATACAGCTGTGACTAAAGATTAGAAGGATGGTAGAGAAATGCAAGTACAGCTGACCCTTGAACAACATGGGTTTCAACTGCTCAGGTCCACTTACATATGGATTTTCTTCCATTTCTGCCATCCCTGAGACAGCAAAACTAATTCCTCTGCTTCCTCCTCAGCCTATTCAACATGCAGATGATGAAGATGAAGACCTTTATGATCCACTACCATGTAATGAATAGTAAATATATTTTCTCTTCCTTATAATTCTTAGTAACATTTTATTTTCTCTTACTTTAAAAATATGGCATATATATACAAAATATGTATTATTTGACGGTTTATGTTATTGGCCAGACTCCTGGTCAACAGAAGACGATTAGTAGTTTTGGGAGAGTCAAAAGTTACATGAAAATTTTTGACTGCACAGAGTCAGTGCTCCTAACCCCTATGATGTTCAAAAGTCAACTGTAGTTTTAACTTAGTGGTAGAAATGTTGGTACAATTTAATGTAATATGTTTTTATTACATCTTCATGTCATAGAATTGGTAAGTATATGTCAGCATCCTGACTATACATGTGAACATTCAGAGACACTGGCAGGGACCACCAAGTAGACTTATTCAATAAACAGCTATTAACCATCTATTTTGTCCAATGCAGTGTTAAAACCATGAAGAAGAAAGATTAATAGGACTTGGTTCCCGTTTTCAATGAGTTTATGGCTTAAGTAAGGAGATTAACATTTATACATTGATATGGTTTAGCTCTGTGTCCCCACTCAAATCTCATCTTGAATTGTAACTCCCACAATTTCCATCTGTCATGGGAGGAACCCTGTGGGAGGTGACTGAATTATGGGGGCAGGTCTTTACTGTGCTGTTCTCATGACAGTGAATGAATCTCACGAGATCTGATGGCTTTTTAAAAACCAGAGTTTGCCTGCACAAGTTCTCTCTTTGCCTGCTGTCATCCACATAAGATGTAACTCGCTCTTCCTTGCCTTCCGCCATGATTGTGAGGCTTCCCCAGCCACATGGAACTAGGATTTCTCCATTAAACCTCTTTCCTTTGTAAATTGTTCAGTCTCGGGTATGTCTTTACCAGCAGTGTAAAAACAGACTAATACATACCATAAATAACTACGTTTAAGTTAGAACATGAAAATGTTGAATGTGATATTTTTAAAAACTATAGGCAAGATATCATGGAAGTTCAAAGGAAAAAGACTACTTTTGATTGAAAGATAGGCTGAGCTGGAAAACAACAGGGTAAGATCAGGGAAGACTACAGATACAGAGCATATGAACTGTGCATTGAAGGAAGGGTATAATTGAGGTGATAAGACTGAGGGTAAAAAGGGGTAGATAACGCTGGGCTCAGTGGCTCACTCCAGTAATCCCAGCACTTTGGGAGGCCAAAGAGGGTGGATCACAAGGTCAGGAGATTGAGACCATCATGGCTAACACGGTGAAACCCTGTCTCTACTGAGAACACACAAAATAAATTAGCCGGGCGTGGTGGCACGTGCCTGTAGTCCCATCTATTAGGGAGGCTGAGGCAGGAGAACGGTGTGAACCTGGGAGGCAGAGCTTGCAGTGAGCCGAGATTGCACCACCGCACTCCAGCCTGGGCGATAGAGCAAGACTCCGTCTCAAAAAGAAAAAAAAAAAAAAAGGAGGGGGGCAGATAAAAGAGAAAATAAAATACATAAAAGAGCCAGGCACATTGGCTCACGCCGGTAATCCCAACACTTTGGGAGGCCGAGGCGGGTCAGGAGTTCAAGACCAAGCTGACCAACATGGTGAAACCCTATCTCTACTAAAAATACAAAAACTAGCAAGGTGTGGTGGTGTGCGCCTGTAATCCCAGCTACTCAGGAGGCTGAGGCAGGAGAATCACTTGGATCCGAGAGGCGGGGGTTACAGTGAGCCGAGACTGTGCCACTGCACTACAGCCTGGGTAACAGCCAGACTCCGTCTCAAAAAAAAAAAAAAAAAAAAGAAAAGAAAATACGTAAAAGAAAGGACACTTGCTTCAGGTGGCAAAAAAAAAAGGCACCAGAAACTGAAAACCCAGAGTGAAAGGAAAGAAAGCTAAATGTAGAAGGTGGTAAGGTTTCAAAGGTAAGCAGTGACCAATTTTGAAGGACTCTGAATGCTAGGATTGAATATTCATAATTAATTCAGTAAAATTGGAAGCAGAAAATGAGCAAAAGTTTAACCTTATCTTAGCCGGGCATGGTGGCACACGCCTGTAATCCCAGCTACTCAGGAGCCTGAGGCATAAGAATTGTCTGAACCCAGGAGGTAGAGGTTGCAGTGAGCTGAGATCGCACTACTGCACTCCAGCCTGAGCAATAGAGCAAGACCCTGTCTTAAAAAAAAAAAAAGAAGAAAGTTTAACATTATCACAGGCATGACACATCAGAAACTAAATTTCCATTAAAGCAATTTGATGGATGTGTACGAGATACAGTGAAGGGATAGTAGAAGGGCAAACTCTAATGTGGCTACCATATAGGCTAAGGTTGAGGGCGGTCAGGGGGATAACGGGGAAGTGTCAGGCACTGTAGTGAGATATAATATAACTGAAGTCAGATGATTAAGAACTTTAACTGCTATATTAGGGATCCTGAGTCTCCTCCCCAGTTGGCTGTCTGCTATCAACCTGAGCTGCTAGCAGAGAAATCTCTACCTTCAATGCTCCAGAAGTAAATATGATGAGAAGAAGGGAAAGAAGTCAACAGTGCTCGCCTGCAGATCCCTTAATTTCCTTCCCAACTCTATATGTACTCATTTTCTAGGTATTCTCTCTGAAGGTTGTGTGTGCTGGGTAACAACTTATGGCTTGTAAGCACCACCGCAAAATAACATGCAAGTTTGGTCTAAATGACAAATTACTAAAATAATCAATACAATGGTGGACACTCTAAGACCACAGCCTGACATTAATTACATCAGTTGATTCAACCAATATTTATTACATGCCTTCTATGCAACCAGCACAGAAAATAAACAAGATCCCTGTTCTCAAGGAGCTTCAAGTCTCATTACAAAGAACAATTCTTTAAAACTTTGTAAAGTACATCCAGACATCAGTTATTTCATTAAACAAACATTAAACACCAGCTACATGTCAAATTTGTCCTAGGATTTAGGGATGCAACTATAAACAAGACACGATGGCTGCCCAAAAGAAAGTTTCATAGTGAGGAAGACAAGAGAAATCAAAGGTGACACCATGGTACAGTAGTATTCAATATGGTAACTGATGAGTTATGACAGCAGCATAATACAACAAAACAAACTATTCGAGGCTGGGCGTGGTGGCTCACGCCTGTAACCCCAGCACTTTGGGAGGCCGAGGCAGGTGGATCACTTGAGGTCAGGAGTTTGAGACCACCCTGGCCAACATGCGAAGCCTCATCTCTACTAAAAATACAAAAATTGGCCGGGTGTGGTGGCTTATGCCTGTAATCCAGGACTTTTGGAGGCCGAGGCAGGCGGATCACCTGAGGTCAGGAGTTCAAGACTAGCCTGACCAACATGGAGAAACCCCGTCTCTACTAAAAATACAAAATTAGCCGGGCATGGTGGCATGTGTCTGTAATCCCAGCTACTCAGGAGCCTGAGGGAGGAGAATCACTTGAATCCGGGAGGCAGAGGTTGCGGTGAGCCGAGGTGGCATCATTGCACTTCAGCCTGGGCAACAAGAGTGAAACTCTGTCTCAAAAAATAAAATAAAATAATGATAATAATACAAAAATTAGCCGGGTACAGTGGCGGCTGCCTGTAATCCCAGCTACTCAGGAGGCTAAAGCGGGAGAATTGCTTGAACCCGGGAGGCGAAGGTTGCAGTGAGCTGGGATCACGCCATTGCACTCTAGCCTGGGTGACAGAACGAGACTCCATCTCAAAAAAAAAAGAAAAACTACTTTAGATCCTGCTTGAGCACAATGTACCTTTGCATAATTGATCATTTTCAAAGAGCTTTCACATGTTACTTCATTTTATTCCAATAACAACCCTAGAAGGTTAGCTAAGACTTATGTCACTAACCACTAGGTAAGGAAACAAAGCAAAGCTATGACTTGCTCAGGATCACATCGAGCAACAGCAGATCTGGGACAAGAAACTCCACCTCTTGCCTCAAAGTCCAATGCTGCTTCCCTTTGTTCTGATTCCATACCTCACCATATGACCTTGGACAAGTCAACTGGCATTTCTCTTTTTGAGACAAGGTCTCACTCTGTTGCCCAGACTGGAGTGCAGTGGCACGACCTCGGCTCACAGCAGCCTCTGCCTCCCAGGCTTAAGTAATCCTCCCACTCAGCCTCCCAAGTAACTGAGACCACAGGATTGTGTCACCACGCTCCACTAATTTTTTAAAAAATTTTTATAGAGACAAAGTCTCATTATGCTGCCCAGGCTGGTCTCAAACTCCTGAGCTCAAGCAATCCTCCCACCTCGGCCTCCCAAAGTGTTGGGATTACATGTCAGCCACCGCACCCGGCCACCTGGCATTTCTTTGTCATAGTTTCCTTATCTGTAAAACAGGGAGAATACCTGCAGTGCCTATCTAGAGTGACCTGGGAGAAGGATCAAATAAAGCAACCTAAGTTGACATACTTCGAAATGTACCATTGGAAGGTATACATTATAAGACATGCCCATTTCGCTTGAGAAAAAGAGGATACAGGGTGCTAAAACACTGAGCAAATAAATAAACTGTGCTGGATTTTAAGGTGCACCAAATTCATCCATATTAACCTCATGACTAATAAAGGCAAAGGGACTATACTTCATATTTCTGTTGTAGTCCGATTGACCCCATAAGGCAAACATCAATAAAGCTGGCAAAAAAGGAATGTATTCGCCTATGTACCAGATGCTATTAGAGATCCTATTAAACACCTGAATTACAGGAAAGAAAGACAGGTTCTGCCTGCATCTCTCCTAAAACATGGAAAATGGTAGTTTTTGGTAATCTACCCAAAGAATATTTGAATACCCTGTCTGCCCCCTACCAGCACCACCACAGTACTCATTGTTTATGTCTCAGATCTTCTCTGTCCAATACAGCAGCTATCTCATGTAACTATTTAAATTTTAAAAACGTTTAATTTTAATAGTTTCAAGTTTAAACTATTTGAATCAAACACCACTTCCTTAGTTTTTTAAGTGCTTACGAGTCACATGTGGCCAGTGGCTACCATATTAGAGCAGATAAGATTTAGTTCCATGATTGCAGAAAATTCTATTTGACAGAGCTGCTTCAGATACTACACTATTATTTTTATTATAACTTTGATTAGACTCCTAGAGGACAGAGGCCATGTCTTATTTATCTTTGTATTCCCAGTGTATATAGCTAAGTGCATTTCACACACTAAGTACTCACTATACAGACTATCCTCAACTTATGATTTTCAACTGACCAGGGTGTGAAAGCAATATGCATTCAGTAAAAACTGTACTTTGAATTATCCACATAACCATTTTGTTTTTCACTTTCAGTACAGTATTCAATTACATGAAATGTTCAACACTTTATTATAAAATAGGCTTTGTGCTAGATAATTTTGCCCAACTGTAGGCTAATGTAAATGTTCTGAGCATGTTTAAGGTAGATGAGGCTAAGCTATTCTGTTCAGTAGGTATATTAAATGCATTTTTGGCTTACGATCTTCTCAACTTTGATAGATTTATTGGGAAGTAATCCCATAGAAAGTCGAGGGGCCTCTAGATATCTAACTGAGTTTCTCCAACACAACAGATCACTCTCTCCCCTTCCCTATCCCATGCACACACACAGACATGCAAACACAACACAACAATACACAAGACAACCTTTCTCATGGGGCAGGGGTCTGGGGTGAAAGGGGACACTGTCCAGAGGAAGGAGGCCTGCTTTCTAGCCCTGGAGGGCTAGAAGCTAACCATGTAGCCTTGGCCAAGTTACTTTCCCCATCTATAATAAAATGAAACTCCATGTGCCTTAATTTTAAAACTTAAATCATCTCGCACCAAAGAAAATCAAGTATTCTGCCCAAAAAGTCTTTGCACACGTCAGGAAACACATCTGCTAACACTGATGAGTACCTTGTATTAAACAGAATCCATTTCTAGGTCCCAAACTATCATGATTAGAGTCACTTTTGTTCTCTAAGCACGTGGAATTTTTTACCTTTACTTTGGGGCACAACTACAGACTTAAACCTTCAGCCTTAAAGATTGAGTTTCTTCCATGTGCTAAAGCAAGAACTGGATACTGTGTCCATATCTGATCAGAGACACAAGGACAAGTTTCTTGAGTATCTGAATTTAACATAAATTGTCCCATCAGTTTCTATTAGTGCTAAGCCTAAAAACTGAGCACATAATACAAAACGGAACCAAGAAAATTTCTCTATAACAATTCTTATAAAGAATATTTTATGGGCCGGAGACAGTGGCTCATGCCTGTAATCCCAACACTTTGGGAGGCCTCGGCAGGCGGATCACTTAAGGTCAGGAGTTCGACACGAACCTGGCCAACATGGCAAAACCCTCTCTCAACTAAAAATACAAAAAAATTAGCCAGGTGTGGTGGTGGGCCCCTATAGACCCAGCTACTCAGGAGGCTGAGGCAGGAGAATCACTTGAACCCAGGAGGCGGAGGTTGTAGTGAGCCGAGATTGTGCCACTGCACTCCAGCCTGGGGGGACAGAGCGAGACTGCATCTCAAAAAAAAAAAAAAAAAGAAAAAAGAATATTTTATGAAATGTGTTTTTAATTCAGTCTACATACTTTGTCATGTTTAACTGCTATTAAAAAAAAAAATCTTTATTGTCCAAAAACCTCTTCATAATGACCTTCACACACATATTCACTAACTTTTGCAAACCCTTACATGGTTTTAAGACCAACCAAGAACAAATCCAATCTGAATTATCAGCCTGCCTTCCTTTAAAACTTGTAAATATAGCAAATGGGCAATGGCAGTTCAGTCATTCTGCAATAAATATGTGCTAAATTTGTCAATTCCTGTGACATCATTATTTTACTCTTCATTAAGTACTTATGTCATCTCTCCTGGTGAACAGGACCAACCAATACCAATGGCAATCTCATCTACTTGTATTTACCAAATACCAACAAGGCAGTGGCATTTAGTGGATGACAAACACTTTTTTGGACAATGAAGTAGGGAACACATGCAAAGGTCTAATAGTAATAAAAAGACTTTCCCTACAGACTTGATTGCATCTGATTGTGATAGAATCAGACATTAAAAATCAAGTAATGTTGATTGCACATGGTTAGTTACAGAGTGCCTTGCAATTGGTAAGAACTCAATGTGTGTGTTCAACTGCTGGACAAATTACTGAATATTCATTCCTAAGCAAAAAGAACAAAACTCTATAAGCTAGGAACTATCAAACATCTTTTACAAAAATGGAAATAGAGAAGAATCTGTTTGCAACATGATCTATGACATAAAAGGACCCAAACATTCCACTGAGTAAAAGCTTTGTGAGTCTGTACGTCAAAGCACTGGAAGGAATACAGAGATGAAGAAAACATGGTCCCTGCCCTAAAGCTTCTCATAATATAGAAGTAGGGACAGAACTACAACTCAGAAAAATAACTGGTAAGTTTCACTACGATGTTCCTAAAGAGCAAATTGGAAGGACTCAAGGTGGGTGGGGGTCAGGGACAGAGGTATCTTGAAGGGAATGCTTAAAGCTAATGTAGCCAGAGACAGGAAGAAAAGGGTATGTAGGCCTGGCACAGTGGCTCACATCTGTAACTCCACCACTATGTCAGGCCGTAGTGGGTGGACTGCTTCAGTCCAGGAGTTTGACACCAGCCTGGGCAACATGGAGAAACCCCATCTCTACAAAAAAAAATTTAAAAATTAGCCTGGCGTGGTAGTTCCAGCTACTTGGGAGGCTGAGGTGGGAGGATTGCTTGAGCTCAGGAGGCGGAGGCTGCAGTGAGCCAAGATCATGCCACTGCATTCTAGCCTGGGCAACACAGAAAGACTGTCTAAAAAAAAAAAGAAAGAAAGAAAGAAAGAAAGGGGTGTGTATATGTATATAGGAGAGAGCAGAAGTGTGTGCGTTTGGGTGGGGTGGCCAGAAAGTTCAGAGGACGGTCTAGGCAGACGAATAGCATATGTAAAAACGACCCAGAGGTTAGAGATGCTACACCTGTAAATATTGTATATTTAGTAAAATTCCAAAGAGTAGTTTGCATAAGATGCATACATTTTAAATGTTTCAGATGACTCAGAATCCCTGCAGTGAAAGTTACGTCCCCCTCCTAACAGTCTTTCACAAGGTGTAGTGGTCAGTGACCCTAAAGATCTCTGCGGGTGGAACTTGCATGTTTAACAAGCTCCCAGACAAT
Source organism: Macaca fascicularis (assembly GCF_037993035.2). Lineage (NCBI taxonomy): Eukaryota > Metazoa > Chordata > Mammalia > Primates > Cercopithecidae > Macaca > Macaca fascicularis. The sequence continues at coordinate 94,594,170 of NC_088384.1, read as the reverse complement.
TCTCCTGCACACTTAAGCTGGAGAAACAGAGATGCTTTTTGAGATGCAGAATTATCAAATTACATGCGGTTCCCAAACTTTGCTGCACGCTGGAATCACTTGGGCATCTTTAAAAAACATATTGAAGTCTGGCTTTCACCTCCAGATATTCTGACTGTTTTGGTCTGGGATGCCACATGGGCATCAGAAACCTTTACAAGAGTCCCCAGGTGATTTTACCGTGTAGCAAAGTTGGAGAGCCACTGCCCTAATTGTTAAGCACTTGGGTCTCTGGAGTTGGATGCTTCGGTTCAAATTACTAGCTATGCGACCTTGGGTAATTAAGTCACCCAACCACCCAGGGACTCAGCTGCCTCGTCAGTAAAATGGGGACAATAATCCTACCTCATAGGGTTGCTATGAAGTTAGACGTGGTGAACGTAATGGCCTGGCATGATGCCTGACGGATAAGAAGCGCTTAATGGGGGTTAGCTGTTTACTCTCATCATCAACTCTTCTTCATCAAAGTGTCACTGTGCAATGGGCAGCATCGTCCCCACTGGGCGGCAGCAACTCGCCTAACCTTTCTGCTGGACCAAATTCTTTGCGGGAGTTGTCTCGCTCCGCTCCAGACCCGCCCCCTCCCCCAGGTTGCCAGGAGAGCTTTGCCCGGCCGGGGAAGCTCCCAAGGATTAGACCGGGTTTACAGACTCGACAGCAACCGCCCACTCCAGGGCCAAGCTTTCCCCGCCCCCGTGGGTCTCCCAAACATTTGGAGATGCGCTTCCAAAGGCCGGGCCCCTGGAGCACCCAGAGCCAATAAACAAGCCTCAGCCGTCCCTGGACCGCCGGGAGGGGAAGAGAGGGGAAGGAAAGGTGAGGGTCCGGCCGCGGCGGGGCCGACTGCCCGGTTACCTGAGGCGACGGGCGGGGCCCGCATCGCCGGGGCGGGCGCCGCCGCCGGCCGTACTCGGCCTTCCGCCTCACGCGACCCGTGCCATAGGGCCGGCGCTTTCACCGCCCTGGCCGGCCGTCCTCAGACGGTCCGTCAGTCCACCCGTCAGCGACTCTCCCAGGGCGCCAAGGGACGACGAAGGCCAGTCGGGCCAGCCGGCTGGGCTCTGCTCAGGCAACTTCCGACTGCCAGGGGCGGCGGCGTCAAATAACTCCCCTGCCAAGTGGGCCACTGCGCGTGCGCGATGTGCCTAATGAGCGCTTTCTGCGGGGCTGAACCGGTGGCGTCAAATAATTCCCGAGACACAGAGCCGGAAGCTGCGCCTGCGCAGCTATCCCAGCTCGCCGCGCGGGACGCATTCCGTCCTTCCTTTCCGGATCAAGTGGAGAGGGAGGAGTGAAGTGACGAATGCGCCTACCTCATCGCAGCACAGAGGAGGCGCTCCACCTGCGTCCTTAGGAATCTTACGACATCCTCTCTACCTGCTTTCGGTACAGACGGAGTAAGGGGCTTCTCTGCAAGATTCTGGCTCCCACCCAGGTTCTAGGAATTTCTCCCATTCCACCATTACAGCACCCTTCCTCTGACATGACGTTCTTTACTCGCCGCACTCTTATTACACGGGCACAGCATTAATTATGAGCAGTACTCTATTCCAGGCTTGGTGTGGGTTACAAAGGTGAATCGAACATAAGATTTAGAGCCTCTCATTAAAGAACTGAATCTCATAGAGATAAGACATAATAATAGGAAGAGATACTACTTCGAGCACCTGCAATGCGCCAGACATTTTGTAAACAGTACCCCTTTCAATAATTTGCTTTCACTTCAACGAAGAAACTAATACCATTGGAGAGGTACAGCTTAAGTGCTTTGAGAGTGTAAAGGAGGAAACTTGGACTGAGAGAGGAGGGAGGGATGGTGGAATTCTTCACGGAGGACCTGGCCTTGAGGCTGACCTTGGGTATTCAGAGAGGGAGGGGTCAGGGTATTGAGTAGAGGTGAAGGCACGGTTGTCTGAAAAGCAGAAAGGAGCAAAGAAGATTCTGACTCCTCACCTCAGTTAGAAGAGACTATGGAGGAATGAGTGATAAGGGAACTAGTATCCTCACAGAAAGGGTAAAACTGAAGAGTGTTTCCTCAGGACCACACCTCACTCCCCAGGAAAATAGCTACAGGAAGGAAGAGGGAAAAGGAGGGTAAGAATGTGCTAGGGCAGGAACGAGGCTATGTCCAGGACACTGGGGATCCAAGCAATACATTTCAATTAAACACAGTGTGACAAATTATGTAGTAGGCTAACTCAAGATCTATTTCAACCACTCCCTTGCCTTTCTATACTACAGGGGCTGAAAAGCAAAGCACACAGCTCTCAACCTCCCTTGCTGCTAAGGGTGGCAGTGAGACAAAGTCCTGACCAATAAGATGTAGGCAGAAGTATCAAAGGAGACCTTCCCTTCTTTCTTCCCTTGGAGAAGTTTGTGTCCTTCACTTTTCCCCTGCTTCATACTTGGAACTGGGTAACACCTGGGGGCACAGCAGCCTAGAGGCCATGAGGAGGACTGTGCTAAGGAAGGTGGAGCAGAAAGACAGGAGCCTGCTTGTTTAGGTCATACTCAAGCAGTTATACAAACCCTGTACTACCTTCCTGTCTTATGGGGGTGAGGGATCTTATGTATACCAGAGTTTGTTGAGTTTTCTGTTACTTGCAACCAGATGCATTCTAACACAATACTGAACACCTGTAACAGACAAGGGAGGGGTGACTAATTGGAAGAACAACGGGTGATGGGAATTGGAAAAGTGACAGGCACAGAGGATGGGAAAGCTGTCCAAAAGCCCTTGGGGAGATGATTAAAATATAGCTATCACCCTCCTAGTGGTTTCAATTCATTCCTGAAATTCTGCTTCTAAGTGGAAAGCTATTAAATTTTTCCCATTAATTAAAATGGGCAGCAGGGCGCGATGGCTCACACCTGTAATCCCAGCACTTTGGGAGGCCGAGGCGGGCGGATCACGAGGTTAGGAGATCGAGACCATCCTGGCTAACAGGGTGAAACCCGTCTCTACTAAAAATACAAAAAATTAGCCGGGCGTGGTTGCGGGTGCCTGTAGTCCCAGCTACTGGGAGGCTGAGGCAGGAGAATGGCATGAACCCGGGAGGCGGAGCTTGCAGTGAGCCGAGATCGCGCCACCGCACTCCAGCCTGGGCGACAGAGCGAGACTCCGTCTCAAAATAATAATAATAATAATAATTAAAATGGGCAAAATTGTGTTCAATTCCAACCTAAGGCACCTAAATATTGTTAACAGAAAAAATATATTGATGCAACAGAAAATTATACGAACAATAAATTTGCTTAAAATATGGTTTTTACATAAAATGTAATGCATTAAGACTTACTGCTCTGGACAGAAAGACAAGATTTAATATTAGGTGCAAGTTGATGGAGGAGAGATGCAAATGAGTCATTCTCTAAATGATGGTTTGTTTTTTTAAGAGACAGGGCCTCGCTATGTTGCCTAAGCTGGCTTCGAACTCCCAGGCCCAAGCGATCCACCTGCCTCAACCTCCCAAGTAACTGGAACTAAAGGCACATATCACTGTGCCTGGTATAAAAGATATGTTTTTCCTGCACTCTTTGCTGATTTTTAAAACTTTTGAGGGCTTCACTTAAACAACCTTAAAAATAAAACACACATACACACATATACCTCGAGGGAAAATTAAAGACTAAACATTAGAACACTTTGAAACATTTGAGAAAAGCACACATGTGTAATAAACCTAAAAGACACATGAGATGCTAGATATAGTAAAACATTTTGGATTCTCCAAACACAGTACACAATTCAAATTTGTTCCTCAGCATGATCTCTGACTAGAAACACCGACTAAATTGGGGAATGTCTTCGTCTGAAACTGTAATGTCAAAATAGCATTTTGTATAGTACGTTGGAAAGGCACAGAATTGGAAAAAAGAGGAGCAGTGGTATAAGCTTTTGTGACACGCTTTTTTCCAAAGATGACTTCACCAATCTGTTTTGTTTCATTTACCCTGAAAGCATCACCCTGGGAGATGCCATACCAAAATATATGACCCATCCCGTGGTTCTCCTTATGATGTAACTGACACTCCTCCCACTAAGAAGTGGAATCAATGTTCCTTCTCCTTGAGTCTGGCTGAGTCTGTGACCATTCCAACCCAATAGGGCAAAAGTGATGCTATGTGATTTCTGGGGCTAGGTCATAAAGAAGACACAACTTCTACCTGGCTTGCTACCTATCACAATACTCACTCTTGGACCCCAGCCACCATGTTGGGAGGAAGCCCAAGCCACATAAAGGAAACATGAAGAGGTGTTCCAGCTACCAGCCCTAGCTAAGTTTCTGGTGTCAGTCAGCATCAATAGCCAGATTGAGGAAGCCTTCAGATGATTCTGGTCCCCAGGCTTCAAGCCTCCACCCCCCACCTAACACCAAGCTGAGCAGGGACAAACTAACCCTATTGAGAGCACCCATAAGAGATGTGGATCCATGAAAAATATTGAGCAGTCCATATAGCAGATTCATGAGTAAAATAAATAATGTCATTTACCCCTAACCACTAAGTTTTGGGGTAAATTGTATGTAGTCACAGTAACTGGAACACTTTTCAAGAACCATAATTGAGAAAAGTTTGTAACTGAACAGCTTTATGTGAGATACGTCTGTGGCCATTTTTTTTTCTGGTTTTATTTTTCCTTCTTTTTTAATTGTGCAGTACCAGCTTGGGGTAGAAACAGTTGGTCAGATCCATTGCTGTTTCTCCTGAACCTAACACAATACTGGCATGGTGTAAGTGCTCAATGAACATGTGTTGGATGGATGGATGGATGGATGGATGGATGGATGGATGGATGAGGGGATGGACAGAAGCTTCATTGGCTCAGTGCTGAACCCACCTTCTTGCTCCTACTGTTAAGTCTTAGTGGATGGTATCCAGTGGTTGATGGTCGTAACACCATTAGAGTCAAGCAAGTGGGGCCCCTTGTGCCAGACCCTGTGCCTTAAAAGGGTCCTGCACTTTGGACTGTATTCCTCAAAAGTTTTTAAGTGCCCTCTGGGGCTAGCAATGCCATTTAGGAAGGGTGTCTCTGTCTAGACCAGATCCCACATGACTCTTGTTGACCACAGTTTTCTACCTTGAAATTTTTCAAGTCTCTCTCCAGTGGTTGGGACTGGCCAGGGTGAGTGGTGCCATCTAGGCAGGGAAACCAAGCTCCAGACCAAGTCTGTTCCCTGTGGGTGCCATTTGCCATTTCTCCTCTTCAGGGTGCTCTCCAACCCTCTCTCTTACCCCTACCCATCTCTCACACATACGTAGGGTCGACCAGATGCCCTGAGAAGCTCCAGAACTCATGTTTATGGAGTCATCATAGCCAGATCTGGTTCTGAGAGCAGCCTTGCACAGCTCACTCCTGCTGACTGGCGTAGAATTTCTTTCACCAGATTATATGAGATTAAGCTATCAGAAATGGTATTGACATGCTGATTGGGGGTAACTCTCACTCACTTGGACACAGCACGAGTTCAAGGGTCTGGGCTCTGCAAATGCTTATGCTTGAGCTGCTTGAGTGGATATATGCCTTGGCTTGTCCCTCTGTCTTCAGGCCAGAGTGCCACGTCTGGCTTACTGCAGCCAGGGTGATCTTGGGGAGGAGGATACGTGTGGCAGGCATCCTTTACCTGTGCACCCCTTCCCCAGCTGGCTCCAGGGCAGTCACCTCACCGCTTTGGCAGACTCCGGATCACTTGTCAGTCTGTCCTCCAGGATTGGCCATGCCTATCTCCTCTGTCGTAGTCTGCTCGGGTTGCTATAACAAAATACCACAGCCTGGGTACCACAGCCTAAACAACAGATGTTTATTTCTCACAGTTCTGGAGGCTGGAAAGTCCAAGATCAAGGTGCTGGCCTATTTGGTTCCTGGTGAGGGCCCTCTTCCCCGCTTGCCTTCTTGCTATGTCCTCACGTGTTAGAGAGAGGAAACTTTGGTGTCTCTTCTGCCTCTTATAAAGGCATTAAATCCAGCCGGGCACAGTGGCTCACGCCTGTAATCCCAGCACTTTGGGAGGACCAGGCAGGCGGATCATTTGAGGTGAGGAGTTCGAGATGAGCCTGGGCAACCGGCAAAACCTTGTCTCTATTAAAAATACAAAAATTAGCCAGGCGTGGGGGCACACACCTGTAATCCCAGCTACTCGGGAGGCTGAGACAGGAGAATTGCTTGAACCCAGGAGGCGGAGGTTGCAGTGAGCTGAGATTGTGCCACTGCACTCCAGCCTGGGCAATAGAGCAAGCAAGACTCCATCTCAATAAATAAATAAATAAATAAATAAATAAATAAATAAACAAACCTATCATGGGGGTTCCACCCTCACGACCTTATCTAAACCTAATTACCTCCCAAAGCCCCACCTCCTAATACCATCACATTAGAGATTAGGGCTTCAGCGTATGAATTTGGGGCCAGGAGGTGGGGGGAACACATATTCAATCTGTAACATCCACCGAGGATTTTTGAGATGTTGCTCCCCAACACCAGCATACACTTCCTATTGATGTACTTTCATGCTCCAGTTGATGTGGTGACATTATTCTTTCATTGGTCTTAAGCCGTGGAGAATAAGAGATGGAAGTATCTTGCTTAAACAAGCTTGCTCTTCTCACTCTGCTCACAGGCCCCTTGCTGTGCTCCCTGCTAATGGTGGCATGTGGAAGGCAGGGGTGCAGCCATCATTGAAAGCAACCACATTATAGGAATGCAACGATTTGGACCTAAAGAGATCAAGATACGGTTGGAAGAGGTGTTGTCCTACATTGAAGAAAAAAATTCCCAATGGTAAATTTAACATGACCAGAAAATAAATTATCATTCACCTTTTCCTGCATACTCTGGGCAGCATTTATATTTGTAGTTCTCATCAGTAAGGCACAGTAACTATCTTTGAGAACAAGTCAACCACCCATGGATGATATAGCATCATACATAATGATATATCCAACATTAAATAAATGTATTAGGGAACTGCTAAAGCAAGATATTCAATAGTAACAGGTTCCAAACAATGTACCTTTTTTGTGATGACAACATAAGAGTAAGCAGGAATGGCACATTTTACATTAAAAAAAAAAAAAAAAAAAAAAAAAAAAAAAAGATGAAGAGATGGTTCCTGGACTAGAACAGAAAGAGGCAGGGGCCATGCAAAAATCTTGGTCCTGGGCCTTGCACACTCCAGGACTGCCTTCGCTGGTGTCCTGCACTTGCCCCTATAGCCTCCTCAAGCTCCTTTGAGCCCACTTCCTCCACTCTTTTTTTTTTTTTTTTTTTTTTGAGACGGAGTCTCGCTGTGTCTCCCAGGCTGGAGTGCAGTGGCGTGATCTCGGCTCACTGCAAGCTCCGCCTCCCGGGTTCACGCCATTCTCCCGCCTCAGCCTCCCAAGTAGCTGAGACTACAGGCGCCCGCCACCACGCCCAGCTAGTTTTTTGTATTTTTAGTAGAGATGGGGTTTCACCATGTTAGCCAGGATAGTCTCGATCTCCTGACCTCGTGATCCACCCGCCTCGGCCTCCCAAAGTGCTGGGATTACAGGCTTGAGCCACCGCGCCCGGCCTCCTCCACTCTTGAGAACACCATTTTCCAGGTAGATCCTGATTGTCAGCCTGAGCCCTCACTGGGCCCTCACTCGTACCCCAGAACACCGCCTCCAGTAGAAAAGGACCAATTTACACACACACTTCTCCTTCTTGGAAGGAGCATGCCTGCTGTTTTATTTTTAATGCCAGGAAATACATTTAGGGACCAAAAAATAAGGGCAAGCCACTGATAATGGATTGTTTTCTGAATACTGTGTGCAAAGGCTGCCATACATGTTTATTTTGAGAGCTCAGCATGCCACCCTGTTTGCTGGAATCCCTCATTAGGCAGGCCCGTGTCACAGATGGGAAAGTCAACCTGGATAAGAAAATACCCTCAGTGCCTCATCCAACAGCCAACCCCCCAGTAGAATTCCATAGTAACTGGCCATTTGGGGCAAGTTAAGGAAGAGACTCAGGCTTTTAGCCAGAATGTGTTCATGACAAAAACCTAACTTATGCTAAAAATAAATAAATAAAGAGTGATACTGATTGGAAAGCTCACATAATCAAATGAGGGGGAGGGCAGAGATCAAGGCCGACTTGCAAGACAACACCAGGGACTGGAATTCCATTGGGACTCCCCGTCCTGTGTCTCTGCCTCTCTCCATATACGAACTTCTAATTTTACACTCACTCAGCTTTCTTGCATATGTGAAGAATGTATCCCAGGTTTACCTTAGAACAAATCCCCATCCATCTTCCACTGAGGGTAGGCAGAACTGCCACCCTGCACAACTGCCACATATGGCTGTGCAGGTTGTGTATTGCACAACTCATGGGAGCACCACTCATCTATGGTTGAAAAGTAGAAATGCTAGGGATGCTTGGCTGAGCCAATGACACTGAAAATGCTTAGTTTAAAGGAAATAAAATGATAGGTTTTCCTGGAACCAAAGGTAGTCCTTGGTGAGCCCATTCCAAGAGAGTTCAAGGAATCCCACCGTAGCCCATAATGATTGGCCTCCCTAATCAAGCTTTCAGGGAATAATTCAAAGGCATTGGCTCTGCAAAGCTTTATATCCCCAGGCTGAACTCACATCAAGCAGAAGACAGTTAAAACTGAGACAGCAGAGCCCATACAGGGCCAATTAGAGATGGAGAGAGGTTTACAAGGAAAGTGGGGCCTTCTGAAAAAGGTAGCACACATGGCAATGCCTATGACACAGGAGCCGACTAACCTTAAAGTTACTTAGATATTTGCCAGGGAAAATGGTCACAATTATATTCCTGTGTGACTCATTTCACTATAGAAAAGCTGTCTGGCCTGGGCACGGTGGCTCACGCCTGTAATCCCAGCACTTTGGGAGGCCAAGGCAGGCAGATCACTCGAGGCCAGGAGTTTGAGACCAGCCTGGTCAACATGGTGAAACCACATCTCTACTAAAAATACAAAAATTAGTTGGGCATGGTGGCAGTTGGCTGTAATCCCAGCTACTCAGGAGGTTGAGGCACGAGAATCACTTGAACCAGGGAGGTAGAGGTTGCAGCAAGCTGAGATCATGCCACTGCACTCCAGCCTGGGCGACAGAGCTAGACTCTGTCTCAAAAAAAAAAAAAAAAAAGGGAAAAGAAGAAGGAAAAGAAAAGTTGTCTGTCTTAGATTTGGCAGGGACGGTATTTTTTCTTTTTTGAGACAGGGTTTCACTCTGTCACCCAGACTGGAGTGCAGTGGTGCAATCTTGGCTCACTGCAACCTCAACCTCCTGGGCTCAAGCAATCCTCCCACCTCAGCCTCCCAAGTAGCTGCAGATACAGGTACATGCACCACAATGCCCGGCTTTTTTTTTTTTTTTTTTTTTTTGAGACAGAGTTTCACTCTGTTGCCCAGGCTGGAGTGCAGTGGCGCGATTTTGGCTCACTGCAACCTTTACCTCCTGGGTTCAAGCTATTCTCCTGCCTCAGCTTCCTGAGTAGCTGGAATTATAGGTGCACGCCATCATGCCTGGGCTAATGTGTTGTATTTTTAGTAGAGATGGAGTTTCACCATGCTGGCCAGGCTGGTCTCGAACTGCTGACCTTGTGATCTGCCTGTCTCAGCCTCCCAAAGTGCTGGGCGAGTACAGCCGGGAGCCACTGTTCCCGGCCTTTTTGTATTTTTTTTTAGAGATGGGATCTCACTATGTTGCCTAGGCTGGTCTTGAACTTCTGAGCTCAAGCCATCAGCCTGGCCTCCCAAAGTGCTGGGATTAGAGTTGTGCACCACCACATACAGCCAGTATGTATGTGTATGTGTGTGTGTGCGTGTGTGTGTGTATTTTACATATATATATATTAAAAATGTTAAAACCCTTACCCCAAACAAAACGGGCCGGGCACAGTGGCTCATGCCTGTAATCCCAACACTTTGGGAGGCCGAGGTGGATCTAACACTTGAGCCCAGGCATTCGATATCAGCCTGGGCAACATGGTGAAACCCTTAGCTGGGCATGGTGGCAGGTGCCTGTGATCCCAGCTACTTGGAAAACTGAAGCAGGAGGATTGCCTGAGTGGAGGTTGAGGCTGCAGTGAGTTGTGATTGCACCACTGCACTCCAGCCTGGGTGACAGAGGAGACCCTGTCTCAAAAACAACCAACCAAAAAAAAAAAAAAAAAGAAAAACAAAACACAATATCTCTAGCAGATCTAAATAAAACATAATATAAAACCTGATTTCCTTCAGCATCTCCAATGGAAGTGGAAATTATTTCACAAAGCTAAAGTGGGAAAAGACCTCATTCCTTTTCTTTGTGGAATCAAATATAATCTGTTCTGTGTCTGCATTTTACTGCACTAGTGGCTCATTCAATCTCAGTCGTTACTGGGGCTCTGATTCCTCGGAGTGCTGCAAAAGTCCTGGAGAAATGCCAAACACACTGGGGAGAACTCTCTGAACTTCCATCTAACCTGTGTAATGAGTCACACCCTCCCTTTCTGGTGGGAAATTCTTTCCCAATGAAAGCATTTGAGGCTATAAATTTCTCCTTCCTACTGTTTCAGCTATACATAGTAGAAGTTTTGATAATACAGTATTTTCATTATCCTTCAGGTCTGAGTATTTTTAATGTTTGTTTTGTTTTTATTTAGACTTTATATTGTAGTGACATATTGCGGACATTTATTCTTTTTTTTTTTTTTTTTTTTTTTTGAGATGGAGTCTTGCTCTGTTGACCAGGCTGGAGTGCAGTGGCAAAGTGGCAAGATCTCAGCTTACTGCAACCTCCACCTCCGGAGTTCAAGTGATTCTCCTGCCTCAGCCTCCTGAGGAGCTGGGACTACAGGCACATGCCACCATGCCTGGCAAATTTTTATAGTTTTAGTAGAGACAGGGTTTTACTGTGTTGGCCAGGCTGGTCTCAAACTCCTGACCTCAGGTGATCTGCCCAACTCAGCCTCCCAAAGTGCTGGGATTAAAGGCGTGAGCCACCACGCCCAGCCCATTTATTCCTGATACTGATGTGCTGGTATTAATATTTGAGACTTGCTTTGCAGCATAAAAGTTACCACATTCTATGCTGTAGACGATATTTGTAAATATTTTAAATATGCAAACAATATTAATAAATACCCCAAAGGTGCTTGAGAAAAATGTATACTCTTTCAGTGTGGGTATAGATTTCTAAATATATATTTTTAGAATATCTATTAAAATCAAATCTATGTTCCAAATATTATGGTATGGAAAGGGAAAAATAAGAATTTCACAGCAGAGAAGTCTGGCAGTCACCACCTTCACCAAGTGATCAAGGTTAATGTCACTGATGATGAGTCACGTTGATACCATGTACCCCCGATATGATGTGATGAGAAGGGCACTTCACCTCTGGGGTGTTCTTCCCAGAAACCCATAGCCTCCAGTCTAATCATGAGAAAATGTTAAAAACACCTAAATTGAGGGCCGGGTGCGGTGGCTCACGCCTGTAATCCCAGAACTTTGGAAGGCCAAGGTAGGCAGATCCCCTGAGGCCAGGAGTATGAGACCAGCCTGGCCAACATGGTGAAAACCCATCTTTACTAAAAATACAAAAATTAGGCCGGGTGTGTTGGCTCACACCTGCAATCTTAGCACTTTGGAAGACTGAGCGGGGGATGGATCACCTGAGGTCAGGAGTTTGAGACCAGCCTGGCCAACATGGTGAAGCCCCATCTTTACTAAAAACACAAAAATTAGCCAGATATGGTGGCGCATGCCTGTAATCCCAGCTACCCAGGAGGTTGAGACAGGAGAATCACTGGAAATCAGGAGGCAGAGGCTGCAGGGAGCCGAGATCACACCACTGCACTCCAGTCTGCATGACAGAGGGAGACTCCATCTCAAAACAAAACAAAACAAAACAGAACAAAATACAAAAATTAGCTGGGCATGGTGGCACACACCTGTAGTCCCAACTACTGGAGAGGCTAAAGCATGATAATCGTTTGAACTTGAGAAGTGGAGGCTGCAGTGAGCTGAAATTGTGCCACTGTACACCAGCCTGGGCAACAGAGCAAGACTCCATCTCAAAAAAAGGAAAAGAAAAAGAAAAATCCAAATTGAGAAACATTCTACAAAATATCTTACCAACACTTTAAAACTGTCAAGGTCATGAAAAACAAAGGAAGACTGAGAAACCATTCCAGATGGAGGAGATAAGGACACATAACTAAATGTAATGTGCTATTCTGTATGGCAGAGAAAATGGACATCAATGGGAAAACCGGCGAAATCCAGATAGGGTCTGTGGTTCAGATAATGGTAATGTACCAGTGTTAATTCCTTAGTTTTGACAAATGTGTCACGGTTACATAAGATGCTAATATTAGGGGAAGCTGGGTGAAGGGCATATGGGAACTTTTTGTACTAGGTTTTAAATTTTTCTGTAAATCTAAAATTATTCCAAAATCAAAGGTTTATTTAAAAAAAAAAAAAAAGAAGCTGCTCATGGCAGGGCGTGGTGGCTCATGCCTGTAATCCCAGCACTTTGGGAGGCCAAGGCGAGTGGATCACTTGAGGTCAGGAGTTTGAGACCATCTTGGTGAAACATAGTGAAACCCCATCTCTACTAAAAATACAAAAATTAGCCAGGTGTGGTGGCGCATGCCTGTAATCTCAGCTACTCGGGAGGCTGAGGCAGGAGAATCGCTTGAACCCGGGAAGCGGAGGTTGCAGTGAGTGGAGATTGCACCACTGCACTCCAGCCTGGGTGACAGAGCAAGACTCCGTCTTAAAAAAACAAACATCAATCTGTTTAATCTTCACCACATCCCTCTAAAGGAGATCACTGAGGTGCACAGAGTTTAAAACTTGTCATCAAAGTCACCTAGTTAAGTTGGACCAGATCTGTGACTC